>NC_137441.1:20091599-20691599 GCF_964374335.1 Astatotilapia calliptera
AAATATTTGATAATGACAACCTTGGTGCCGAAAACCGATGTCCAAAGCAAAGTGTCAAAAACCCTAAAGTTCCCGGAATTGTCATTGAAATCTGGTTCAAAATTAATCTCCAAATTCCATTGTTAAAATGTGCAGCTTCAAAGCAGAAATAGACTGGTTTACACCCACGTACAAAAACTATTCTATAATCAGTTTCTCTGCTTTGACATGAAGCCTTGAAAACCACCAATGGTTACTTATGCTATGCCCCAATTAAGGGGCTGCATGCTTCGGAGGCCGCATTTGAAGGCCGTTTATGTCACAGCCAGGCAATGAAGGCTGCTCCAAATGAGTCCTTCATTTCCCTGGACTTCGTGGCCCAACCTATCCCAGAATTCATAGCACCTCCCAGCCAATTCCAGTTTCCAATAATGGCGGAAGCTAACTAGTTGTAATATTACTCTTTTCAATACTTTATTATAAAAATATTATTAATAATATAAAAATACTTTTCAAACACTGCAATGGCGGAGGAGCCTGGCTAAAGAGTTTGAAATATTACAGTTCTCTTCCATAGTGTTCATTTTGTCGTTTCCCTTGCTCACCCCAAAAAGTCACAGCTGATAGCTGCCCCATCCTGAGCCTGGTTCAACCAGAGGGTTCTATCTGGTTAACAGGAGTTTTTCCCTTGCCACCAACACCAACTCTCTCCACTACGGTAGGATCTTTACTATATAAAGCACCTTGAAGTGACTGTTGTGATTTGGTGTTATATAAAATAAAACTTTAACTTGACAGAGTTTGTACCAACCAATCATCCTGCTCCTAGTATTTTATTAGCATTACTTAGGACTAATGAGAAGGTATTGGCCATGTAGCCATACAATCTATGGATGAGCTTATTAACAATCTTGATAATGTATCAATTATATAATTTTATTATATAAATAGAATTAAACTAAAAAGTTCAGAAAACTTTACTTCTGACTTCGAATTTGGTCGAGATTTTTAGAAGATGCATTATGGTATCATTTTGAAATCCCATGTTTTCACAAGTTTTGGTGTCCTTGTTGACCACCTGCCGGGGTGGCTATAAGATCCACTGTGCACTGGGAGAAACCTGGAAACCATGTATTTTTACACTGGCGTCCACTGTGGCCAGTACAACAACAGTAACTTTTGTGCTTACTTATGCAAGATTAAAGCTACGTTCACACTGCAGGCGAAAGCTGGGAACTGTGTCATAACTTTCAAAGAGGTCCACAGCTGACCCACCTGCAAAAACAATACATAATATCAGACTAAAACTGCTGGGAAGACAACGTTGGAGAAACGTTAACATTTTATTTGTACTGTATAACCTGCAGATTCTGACAGAAATCTGCAACTATCCTTTGAAGCACCGCTCCTCTCTTAAACAGCAATAAGGATCATTATTAGGTTATTTACATTATTATGTAAATAACAAAATAACTTAAAGCAAAAATTGGGAAACATGAAGTCCGAAGTCTTTATATTAAGGGCCATCAGTCAAACAATATAGTTTGCTCTGGGTCTAAACAGAGTGCGTTGTGTGTGACGTCTTCTTTTGCGCATGCAGCCGCTTTGAGCGTTCACACTAGAGCGCGTTTGCTGTCGCATTTTATTTGTAGTGTGAACGAGCAGACAAAAAACAAAATAAACAAAAACGGATTTGATCAAAAAAAATTGGAATTGAGCATTAAGACCTGCAGTGTGAACGTAGCCTAATACTTCAGCTGCCACTTTTCTTTTATCTAGTTCATCAAAATTCCAGCGTAATGCAGGAACACCATGCACAATCGCCAGTGACACTGGTCAGTCATGCAATAAAGTGGTATACATTTAGCTTTAACTTTGCTAGCCTCCTGATGCCCATTGATTCATACACCTCCTTTAAAGCACAAAGTCCCAAACATTGCAAACATACACAGACAAAAAAAAAAAAAAAAAAAAAAAAAAAAGCAGCATACAGAGCTGTAGTGACTCACTGTTGTGTGCTGGGGTCATAGACCTCACAGTTCCTGAGGACTCTACCAGAAACACTGTTGCCAGTCAGTCCTCCACAAACATAAATGAGCCCATTGGCCTCCACTGAGGCATGACTGCAGCGGGACACTAGCATGCTGGTGTTGACCTGCCATGACTCTGTCATTGTGTCATAACTTTCAAAGAGGTCCACAGCTGACCCACCTGCAAAAACAATACATAATATCAGAAACATATGCTTGCAGACATGGCTAGAAACTTTCCCCACCGATAACAAGTTATACTACATTCATAGCAAAACTATAGAAATTCACTGCCCACAGTCTCTTCAAGAGATACACATATCACCATGCATACCCGCTTCTGATCCTCCAGATGTGAAGATCTTGCCCTCAAAAACACAAGCAGACATGTTCTCACGAGGTGTTGGTGGCCCTGGCCTGGAGCATCTATTCCTCAGAATGTTGTAGAAGTCTGTGTGTTTGATGTGAAAGCTGTGTGAGCCACCTAAAATGGAGCCCACCCTATTCTGGCGTTTTGACAGTTTGCAGTTGATGCTCATCCAGCTGTAATCCTGAATGGAAAGCAATACCAACACTTGTGTAATGATTAGAACAGACCTGCTATTGTATGGAACTATTGAAAGAAAACAACAAAACAAACAAACACCGAAGATTAACCAAATCGTTATTCTACTAATGTGCACCACTATTTAGCCTCATTTACTGTTTGTTGCTTCGTGCTCATCTTCTCAATCTTATTTCCCCTTAACCTTCCACCAAAAATGGCTGGCCTGCCTTGAGCTGGAAGTCACTTTGAGAGTTTTTCCTCCTTATAGTAGGTTAAAGGTAGCTCATATGTAATCAGTGGGATTCCTCTACATTTACCTAAGGTGGCAATGTAAATAAGCATCAAGCAACTGCTAAAAAAGCACATACCCAAACGATATTACACAGTCTGAAGTGATGCCCCTGTGGCTAGAATTGGTAAATATTTGTTGTTACCTTGGGGTCAAAGTAGTAGCAGCGGTTACCATTAAACAGACCAATGCAGTTGTCGTACTTCTTGCGACGTGGTTGGCTGAGCTCTCCAAGGTCCCACATTGCACCTAAGGCAAAAAGCAATGAGGGTTTTTTTGTGAATGAATAGATCCATCTACACAGTGGAAAGCAATATCGCAACTATTTGAACTTTGCCTGTGTCACGTGACGAGCCAAATTACCAATACTGGCCATTTAGAGCAACAACATATACATACACACAAAACCCAGAAAATATTCCAGCAAAACCCTGGAATTCAATTAGCCACAATATTATGTTGAACATGTATAACAGGTTTTACTGAAATTCATCAGTTTAAACTTTTTGCTTCCATTGAATGATGCAGATCATTTCATTGGGAATGTTGGTTACGCCACTATTCTTGCATGAATATCTTAAACTTGAATTTGAGTGCAAGCTCTCCATTTTGCTACTCACGGGTGATCATCTGTAAACAGTGTGGGTTGTCCTGGAAGAGCGGCTCAGTCTTTACAGTTTCTGACAGGAAGGTTTTGGGGACCAGAGGTAGGCGAATGCACCTCAAAACATCCACAATATGCTGTTGTCTACTTGGGATGTTATACTTTAGCCAGCGCACTGCAGCATCATAAACCTGAATGGAGCAACATGTGGGAACAAAGGCTTTCTACAGTGTTTTTGTTTTTAAACTTGCTTTAGTTAAATTTCAGGTCTAGTTTGATTTCAGTTGGCTACATTTTTTTGTTTTAAATATAAAATTTTAGTCGACACTGTGGTACCTGTGTCTCACAGTAGACAGTGAGTTTGTCCTGGTGCAGTAGTTGCGCGAGCTGTGCAATGTCCAGATTTAGAAATTCATCCAGTCTGCAGACATCAGTAAAGTGGAGATAGGAAAACTCCTCTGCTGCTGCCTTCAGCTCTGGACAGTTCATGCGGTCTGAGAGTACTGAAATGCCTGCAAAAGCACAGAACAGGAATCACTCAAAGAAATCCACAATGGCAGGTCTGTGTTTCTGTTGTTACCCAGGCAGTTTGTTGCATCAATCTGTCCAAAAATGAACTTCGCACACATCATCTTCACTGGTTCAATCTGGTACTGGTTGGCCACATTCAGCAATGACTCTGCATTAGTACTGTCCACTGTGATTCTGGGACACGGCAAAACACAAAGTATGAAAAAAGAAAACAATCTTTTATTGCCATATGATGAGTGTACTGCAAAGTAAGGTTAATGCACTAGTTATGTTAAGGCTTTCTGGTTTAAAAGTGAATAAAAATGCCATGTTCTCTCCTATTCTTTTATTTACGGCATGTGTTTAGAGCCAAGCATTTATAAAAAAATAAATAAATTTAAAAATTAAAAAAAAAAAAAAAGGCTTGCTCTTAATCCAGTGCATTTGTCTGGCAGAAACCTTCCTTATGCCTTTATCTGCATGAACCTGTGTGTGCTGTGACTCAGCCACAGAAAAATGATCACACTTAAGTTCTTGTGAAATATCTAAGGTTTTCATTCCATGGCCAAGCATTGCACTATTTCACACTTTTCAGCAGAAGAGAGATCCTTTTTCTTTCCCATATAGCTTGAAAATGGTGGTCTGCTTAATAATGTGGAACATACTCTTTAGTAGTTTTTCCCCTCTAATTAGGCTCACCTGGTAAACTAATAGTCACAGGTGTCAGAGATTGATTTTAGTGATCCAAAGAGCACTGAGACACAGTGCCATCCATGCATTTAATTGAAAAACATCATATCTAATCTTTATGACACCAAATACAATTTTCATAATAATTTGGAACGCGGTGTAGGGATTATTCTGTGCAGAATAAGACTTGTGACACGTCAAAATCCCATTTTATGTGAGTGCACACAGAGTCTGAAGCAGAAAGCTGGCTTAAAAGAAAAAAACAAAACAAAACAAAACAAAAACTGCTAACCACTATTGTGATACCCATTACCACTGACTGTAGTTTTAAGCTTTGTCAAGCCAGTTAACACAAACAAAGCCTTATTGGGTTCAACTTGCTTCACAGTATAGCCCTGTTTTAAACACACTTACTGTGAGGTATAAATATATTCAAGCAACAGCTCAAGAATCTCAGGCTCAACACTCCTGAGCTCCACCTCAGGAGACACAGACTCCTTCATTCTGGCTGAAAGTGAAAAGAAAATCAAACAAACAAATAAAACAATTAACAACAATTAACAGAACTACATCAACAGCCATACGCGTTTCAGAAATTAGCCATCTTTGTTGAAATAAACCATTGAGCTTTTGTGTTTGAAGCCAAATGCAGTCCATTTTGTTAAATGAAATGTATATTGTGAATTAAAAGGAAGGCAAGCAAAACCAGAGTCGATTTACCATTATGTTTCAACTCACACAGTTACTTCATTTTAGTCTTTACAAGATATTTACATTTTGGCTCACATGGTTCTTTTTCTATTTTACTCAACCTGAGGGATGCTCCTCTGATGTTTCTCTGGAGACAGTTTTGTAGTAAGGCCTCAAGGCAGAGTATTAATGTGTGTTCTTTTGTGTAGTTTTGTGTTATCCTTACTGGTGAACATAAGTCTGAAGACATGGCTGGCTGCAGCTAGCACTGCTCTGTGTGCTGCAAGGCGTTTTCCCTGAACCACAAGGGTCACATCACAGAGGCTGCCCTGGAGAAAATCAGTCATCAAAAAGGTGTACTAGATAGCAAGTTCAACTTTGTCAAACTTTCCTTGTGTTTGACCTAAAGCCCCAGTCAGAGATTACCAATGTAGCGACGCCAATTATTTAGTCGGGTAAATCAGAGTTTCCTGTGTTACTTTTGTGACACAGGAAATTCATCAGTAAAATAACATCAGTATGCGTCGCTAACCCGTCAACCTTGCTTTGTACTACAAAGCACAAGAACCAAGACGGGAACAACCACAGTCGTGCCTTTTGGCAGCATTAGTCTACAGGCTTTTGTATTCTTAAACACCCACCTGTTTTCTCACGTGGTTAAGGAATCCCATGTAGTTGGTCAGACATGTGCGCTCTCTGATGGCACTTTTTCTGTTATTTTTCTTGGCACATGATGAGGAGGCCATCATCCCATTTATGTCGGCGCTACTGTCAGAAGATATGTTTCAGTAAACAGTTTCTCTCAAACTCCTTCCCTTCTGCTGCTCTTGAACCAGGTGAGCAACACTCAAATTTCCTCAGACATGCAATATCAAAGATGTCGATATCAAAACACAAACTTGCTTTCACAGCACTACTGGGCCACTTGTTACTTCCATGTCTGTTTTATGGATGCAGGAGCTTGACAGGTTACAGAGAAGGAGATGCCCCAACAACTTGAAAAGTGAGACGTTCTGGAGAGCACTTTCCAATAGCTTTGTTTCTTGTTCTAGCTTCTTTTATCCCCCTCCCTTCAGTTCAAACACACATAGTTCAGGAGAAGACTAGCTCTTAACTGCCTCCAGTACCAGTACAAATGACGTTGGCCCCCAACAAACAATGTAGAAAACAATAGTTGGGTTGCGGTCACGTGGTTCTGATGACGTGCGGAGGCAGCGCGATTTTTGAGTGGAGGGCGGAAGTAAACATGGAGGACACTGTGGAGAGTCAGGAGAGCAGCTATTGTGCAACTTTAGACCCCGTTTCTCGGGAGAGATATAAACAGATAGTTAAAAAATATATCGGACGTGATCCGTATTCTTTGAAAATGTCCGAATACACCACAGAAGTAAAGGATTTGCCTACTATCGAGGCTGTGGATATCACCAACTACTTGGTCCTCCAGACTTCTTACTACACTAGGCAGCAAATGAAAGCTTTCAAGAGTCTGGAGGCGTACAATTTTTTTGTCAGCGGGTGGGTCCACAACCTTGGAACAAAACGTCTCCGTGATGGATACAGTTTGGTGTTTGCAAGGGTGAGTGTTTGTTCTTATATTGCTTTATCTTAAACACGCTAACAGTTAGCGGTAGCGGCTTTAACGTCAACAAACATGCCACATCCTTAGGACTTCGTTAGAGTGACAGTTGTTTGTTTCAAGGTAAACCATTCTCAGCGGTCTAACGAGACACCTCTGAAGACTTGGGTAATTGCAAAGGAGGATGGAGAAGTGATTGCAGCTCATTGCAATTGTATGGCAGGGTTAGTAGCCTGTTCTCCACTGTCACTAGGCTCAAATCCGGGCTCTCAGCCGTCTGTTGCATATCCAAAATCGCCTCTGCACATCGATGCTGTTCTGCCTTAAGCTTCATTCTTTTCTCTCGTTTGAGAACTGATTCCGATCTGGGTTTTCGTTCGTAGCCGAGATTGACCGTCGGAGCCCAGTCCTCCGACTCTTCGTGATCCAAAGCACTTGGGCAGCCTATAGTCCCAATCAAGTCAATATTAGACTACTAACTTAAAAGCACTAAGTAAACGAGAATTTAACGACTACCTAATGCTAATAAGTTCGTTTGCAAACATAACATTACCTCTGACGAAGTGGTCGCTGCAGACACAGGCATTGGCAGACTCTGCTCCTCCCGACTGTAAACGTAAATTTAAAATCCATTTTTTCCTACGTTTTTCGGTTAGAATTTTCCATTTTTCTCCTCTTCGTTGGGCTATTTTTGGTACCCTAAAATACCGTTTATCAGTTTCTCTGGTCGACCTACTGGAGCATCCGTAAACACAACAGGACATAGGCATTTTGCGTACTGTCTGTCTGTGATTTTGCGCTTATCTTTTTCACTTCCGACCGCCAGTCAAATTTCGCGCTTTACGTCGACGTCACGTCTACGTCAAATGAAACCTAGCTATTAACTAATTTTTGGGAGAAGTCAGCTGGAAGGTAGTGCCAAATCCTAATTACATAAAGAGCAATGAAATAGCCAGACATCACCTAGCAAAATACTTCTATTGTTTTGCTATGTTTGATTGGGTAGGACCTTCAAAGAAAAAACAGTCTACACAAACACTTGAATATTAGCTGGCATGCTATCCATTGCTAGCATGCCAGCTAACTCTAACTGGCAGACAAGAAGAAACGAGGGAGGAATACAGGGCACGCGCACCACAAAATGGCGAATTTAATGGTGGCTTTAAAAAAGCAAATCAGTTACCTACCTGCACCCGATCTCTCAGATCAAGTGCAAGAAAGCAAAGCTCACTTTTATACTACAGGAAGTCCCGCTTTGTAAGGGTCAAGGCCGTGACCTTGTTTACATCCGTGCCATACTTGCCACTTTTAACTCAAGAACACTCAAACTGAGCACGAGGCCCGGGGGCGGAGTCCAAGTGTTGGCGTTACTGCATGGAACGTGAACGTTGTAATGTATGCACGAGACACTTTAACATTCCACTGGCACAATGTACATTTTCAGACTTTAAATGTAAAATTTCCAGATTGTTTTATTTAATATACTTAATGTTTATAATTAACTATTTACTGTATATAATATCCTGTTTATGCACAGTAGTAGAGGACCGTTTCAGTGCACGTCGTACTCTAAAGTCTAGTAAACTCTAGTAAAACTATGCATGTGACAAATAAAGAATCTTGAATGAACTTGTGGCACAAACGGAGCAGCCTTTCCGAGTGCTCTTCTTGGAAACTGCGGGGAAAAAAACAAAAGAACTAAAAAAAAAAAAAGCCAAACTGAAAGAAACTAGATTTAAGAAGAGATTTGAGTTCAGATTTGTGCAAAAACTGTTCATTTTCAAGAAAAGGTTATGCTGTTTTAGCTTAACATATTCACTTCATTCACCCTCTCTGTTTATATGCCACTATTAGAGTAGAATAAAACAGTGTTTATTTCTAATATGTAAATATAGCTAAAATAACAAGAAAAAGAAAAACTTTGCAAACACACAAAGACGTGAAGTTATCATGAATATCTCTACATCCATACGTCTATACTCAAAGGAGTAGAATGAAGTTTACACTTACTTATTCCTACCTCTTTACTAAAAATTCCATAATTTGCAAATCAGTGTTCAGAGTTTGACATATTATCCATTTAACTAATAGTAATCATTAAACTCTGTCTATCCCATAGTGTGCCATTTCTCCCCCAGTGTCTCTCTGCTCTCCTCTCTGTCACCAGCCAATTGTGGTAGATTTCCTCTCTGAGCCTGGTTCTGCTTGAATTTCCTTCCTGTTAAAATTGAGTTTTTCCTTCCTACTGTCACCAAGTGCTTGTATATTGGGCATCTTCTGATTATTGAGGATTCTTCTTAATACTATTGTTACCCTAAAACACCACAATGTGACTTTTTGTGAATTGGTGCAATATAATTAAAACTGAACTTAATGGTGCAAGTAGGATATAGTTAAGATATATTTTGTAATTATGTGAAAGCATAGTATATTACACTGAAGAATACACAAAATGTACAACTTAAAATTAACTTTATTCAGCTGTGAATAAAAAAATATCCAAGCTCACATTATGAAAAATACTTATAAAGGCCCCACATGCTTAGCCTGTTCACTGATTTGACAAACTGATTCAAAGCTAAGCTTCCAGAGGGAAGTAAACAGGCTGCTGGTCCTTCAGAAAAAAAGTGTGCATGACTTTATTGATTTAAAAAAAGACATGAAAAACATTTGACTTCAAAATCATTGCGTTTACCAGCTTAACATACATCGTCACATGTATGCACATCTAAATTCCCTTAAACATCAACAAAATTACAACTTTCAGTGCAGGTGTTCACATATGGATTTTGGTCCTGAGACCTTTAAACTGAGAGGTAATGTCTCCTCTTCCCCTCTCTCGAACTGGTATATACAGCAGGCTCAGTTACTGTGATCTCCATGTTATGGAAGTTATAGAGGAAGGAAAGGAAAGAGCAGCAGAGCGTCACTGCTGAGTGTGCATTCACTCTTTTACAGTTTGTTGAAGGCAGTACCTAAAGGAAATGTTAGGGAAGTGGCGTGTTTTCCTCAGGAAAGGAAAACTGGCTTCAGTATGGGGAACCAAAAAAGGTTGATGCACAAACATGAAAGGGAACAAAGACATTAGATCACTTGATGCTTGCTGTCTAATAACTTTTTTTCTGACTAAATGTAAAAATGGGGAGGGGGTTCTGCTTATACTTTTAAGCCATGTTCAGCTGCCAACCCCTGTTGGTTGAAACCCTGAACATTCTGTTGATTATCCCATAGATGCAGAGCCTAAAAACTGGTATTTCAGACAGTCCTTACAGTATACATTTATGCCTCCTCATTGCAGTATAGGTTCCACTTGTGTACCACAAACAGCTCAGAGTGAATGTGTGGCTGACTGATGAACACTGTTAAAACATCTGCTAATTTAACAGTTTTTTACTCCCTAAAAAACTGTATTTGCATTATAATAGCGTTTATTTAAATAGTGTTTCCTGATAGCAGCACTCTCCATGTTTTAACACACATAACCCATTCTGAAAGTAGACATGCGTGTAGCCTTAATTTATAATCTTACTGGACACATTGTGAACCATTGTGTGAGATTTGAACACTCTCTCGCCTCCTCATGACATGTAATTAGAATCAGTGTTCAGAGGACGAACGCCTGACAATCAGAGCTCTTCTTTGGCATTTGATTTCCCCGGCTTGTCCATACCGAAGAAGGAGGAGGGAAGGCTGCGGACGTCCCGCTCTCTCTTCACAAAGGCAGAGAAGGAGGAAACGCAGTTGCCAATGAAGTGGTCAGACTGGCCTAAGATGTACAAGTCCATCTGGGCAAAGTCTGGCTGAAGACTCACCACTTTCACCTGCAGAGGTCACAGTGGAAACCACAAATTAGACGGGCTTTCCTTCAGGTCTCGCTCCAGATCTTCGAGTCTTAAAGCAGGGAATTCCTCCTCTTAGAGGTACAAAAATTGTAGCTTTTATGTATCACTTTATGGTGGAAATGTCTTTACTACAAAAAAGAAAAATACAAAATTGAAGTATAATGGAGTAAGGTCACATGCAGCTTTCAAATATTTTATCGTCCTATAGATTACATATGTAAAAAAATGAGTAGCTTTATGATGCGTTCCATTTGAAGTCAGAATATCCAGTCCCCAGTCTGAATTAACAACTGGAACACCACCTCAGCAGCCACACCAACCCCGACTTCACAATTCAAGATGGTGGCATGAACGTAATCAGCTGTGAGATACTGAAGCTGGGATCTGACTATCTGACTTCTAAGGTAAATGGAGTATGAAATTAGCTCCTCCCTTTAAACCAGCATTTTCTAACTGGCTGCCCCTCATAAACGACATGTGGGTGAAGCTTCTGGGCTCACAGCCAGCCAGATTATTTTTAGTGACTCTGTAAAGAGTTTGAAAGGTTCTTAAGTTCTCACAAACCTCCCAGCCCCTCAAGTTAGCATTAAGGACAAAGATGCCAAAACAAGCTTATGACAGACTTATGAATTCTCCACACAAGAACCCACCTTGCCTTTGAAGAGCTTTTCAATGTCCTGACTGTGCGATTCAGAGTCTGTGGCGATGTAGACAGAACGGGCGTTGGTCTTCTTTACCCACAGCTTGACAGCCCCACGAATCTCAGTTAGGTCAGGGAGACACATGGCCATAGTGAGGGGCAGGGCTTTTTGACGGTTATACCCGACGCACTGAGGGGAGGCCATGAAATGAGGTCCTGCATCGCCATTCTTCAGCAGTTTGCAGGCATTTTGCTAGAAAAGGAGACAAAGATTAAAAAGTTAGAATATAAACTGTACAGACTATAAGGTTTGACTGTTCCCTCACAATATATGGATACAATGAGCCAAAGGGGAAAAAATGAATACAAATATTTCATTTATCGACCTCATTTGTGTCCTTGTTTCATTTCCGCATAGTTTCTTTTATGGGCTTGCTCCTCCTCTGTTGTCAGCAATGTTCCCTATAATTTTTGATGTGTCTGAGCGAACACACAAACTCCCTGAGACCCCGTTGGACCACTGTGACCAACAGCAGACGTGTGCACTGTTTTCACGCCAGTATCGAATCCATCCAAGTTACATGGTTTATTAAAATAATCAAATTACAGCATTTACATTTATGTTATACTACTTTTAATTAACTGCTTTAGCCCACTTACAATGAAAATTAAAAAAAATCTTGTTCGTGACCTGTGTAGTATGTTAAGTAAAAATAACTTGAACTCCAATTTGGAAAACAACACACTTTCTTTCTTTTTTTCTTTTCTTTTTTTTATAAAGCTCTGACTTGTATTATGAGTATGAGTCTGGGAGACTGGGCATCTGGGACAGAGTCCTGTAACTCTCTGTCTGCAAAATACAGTATATAATGACCAATGTTGGGCAATTAATTATATAGTTACTTCTTCAAAAAAGTAACTGAGTTATGCAAACAAAGGTTTTTGCAGCTGTTTACCTAAAAATGCAGCCAAGGCATTTTTTAAAATAAACATTTCAAACTATTTACAGAACAATCAGCTGTTCTGCATCAAATTTGATGCCACACAAATTATTTGTGCCATTCCAAAAAATAATTTCTGTCCACTATGAGATAAAGGAGAACAACAGCCTGATACCTGCAGGCCTGACAACAGGAGATGTATCACTCCTGTAACACCTCATTGTTCTGACACACACAACAAAACTATTGACTACATTACACACTAACTACACAAGATTTGCGCTAAACATCTCAAATCTCTCACATCTCAAAACGCCGCCATCACTCCTAAAACTTCCCCCCCTTCCTAAACAACTAGAGGGAACATTGGTTGTCAGTAGATTTTAGTCAGTCATCACTGAGCCTTGCCTTCCTTCTCTCACCCTGGTTGGGGTGAGAGAAGATGGCCCCGCCCCTCCCTGAGCCGGGTTCTGCCGGAGGTTTCTTCCTGTTAAAAGGGAGTTTTTCCTTCCCACTCATAGGAAGACCTTGCTCATAGGGGTCATGTGACTGTTGGGTTTTTCTCTGTATCTATTATTGTAGAATCTACTGTACAATATAAAGTGCCTTGAGGCGACTGTTGTTGTGATTTGGCGCTATATAAATAAAACTGAATTGAGCCTCAATGATGCAATGAATGAATATTCATTTACTGCTATGAACAAACCCAGATTGGGACTGAAACGGATAACCATTCACACTGACATTCATACCTATGGCCAATTTAGCTCTCTCATGAAAAACAGACTGTGCAGAGACACTTGGACCATCACAGGTATGTCTGTGATGCAGCACATGAATTCACCCAGAAGCCCACCCAACCTTCTGTTTGCAAGTGCTAGCCAATTAAGAGATCTGTGGCTCTGAAGGAAAAGGAGCTAAAACAACTCACTTTTTCAGACTGAGGGGCTGCACATAAGAGAGCATGTGAATAAAACCCTCTGTGTCCAGGCTTGTCAAGCTTATCTCACCCAGTCTATGCCAATCCTCAGATGGATGCCAACATATGGCCTGGTCAGCAAGGTGGCAATGTGCTCTTCTCCCTCCTTCACCATCTTGTCTGACCAAACTATATAGCGCTGCAGGCCCACATGCTCTTCTATCACTGGAAACTGAGCTGGAGCCCCAGGCATGGCCAGGACAGGGTGCTCAAAGGGAGGAAACCTAACCCAAGAGCATGAAACAGTGGAATAGTGAATGAGGTAGGTTTTTTTAATGTTTTATGTCACCTTTAATAATTCTGTGTATACCTGCACTGACATGTACTCACTTCTTCATCCACTGAGGTTGGTGATAGGCACTGAAGGAAATCCCACCAAATAAGACAGACTTGTCAAAGTCCACACCGGCATAGTCCCAGAATGGCCCAAATGGGTTCCCATCCTGAAAAAATAAATCGGGATAATCTGGCCATATTAGAATGTTCAAACAGGAGCTTCTGATCAATATACAATATATAATCTGTGGACTGTCCGTGGACCGCCAGAGGGCAGCATTTCACCTGTGGCTAATCACATTAAGCCAGATAAGGTTTCTTTTAGATTCTAATTCACCTTCATTGGGCAGGACTTCTTGTCCTTACTCCGATGGGCCGCCGTCTCAAAGCAGTAGGCATTCCTCTGTCCTGAAGGCCAGTATTTGGGGGCTAGCTTCTCCATGAAGTCCTCCAAGCTGATCACACGGTGGTAGGCAGACAAAGCCTCCAGCACGAAGAACTCGCTGTAGGGAACATGGACCTGAACAGAATACATAAGAGTGGAATAAAACAACACAGCCACCTTAAGACTTGGTGTGTAATAGCTTTAACAAAATCACATTTGTGTTAGACAGATATGCTCTAGCTATTTATGTATATTTTTGACAAGTACCTGCTACTAAAGCTTAGGGCTGCAGTGCATGTGTGAAAAATAGCTTTATGTCATTTGTTCTGATATACAGCGTGTGACCAGTACCTCTGATACTTCCCAAAGGGATACTAAAAGTACACCACACAGTACACTTAACAACAGCTTTGCTCTCACCTTGCTGCCTGGACTTACATTGGTGTAGGGGTGTGTGTGATGGCGGTACACTATCCAGGGAGGGACTGCCAGGGTTCGGTTCAACATCTTTGCAAAGGCCAGAGATCCTAGGAAGTGGTCAGCCTGGTTTCCAAAGCGACCTGAATAACATGCATAATGTGCATAAAGTTGCACTTATCTATCAGTGTAAACTTTGTGCTCCTTCACATGGCATGTGTGACATACATTTACTACAAGGAAGTTCGTTGTTTAAACAAGTTAACGAGGCATGAAAACATAACTACATTATAGTCATTTCATTGCAATGGATGGCCAAAAGCTAGGAAAACTACGAAAATGTCTGTAAGCCGCTGTTATGAGTATATATACATACACACACTTTTACATTCTTAATATCTGTTCTAAATTTACTAAATCTTATTGTTGGTAAGCAACAGCAGGTCACGGCATCGCTGTCTCGTAAGTGCATTAATGGAAGGGAAGCGTGTAGTAGAAAACTAATTTTAGAACAGATCATGCTTAATCAGCTGACAAATTTTACGGAGATGCCAACTTGTGTTTTTGCGTACAGCTCTTCTGTTAATTTTTGCAATGTCCTTGATTTAAGTAAGTTTCTTACTTCATTAGTAGTAGGAATGATTAGTATTTCTTATTTCATTCGCTCTAAGGGCTGAAAGCGCCCCTCCTGTCTGAGCATACAAAGACATATATTTTAGCTGCTCAAATGTTCTCCAAGTTCAGCGTTTATTTTTATAAGGTCCTCTCTACTCAGCTTCACTGTAAAAACACTACCTCCGAAATAACAAGCACCCCCTGGGACAGCTCCTGGCTCTGTGAACTCATACACGGGCATGAAAAACTTTTGAACTCGCTAACTGTGTTACTCCGGCAGAATGAGCGCATGTAGCTACAAAGAATGATTTACCCATGCACGGGCAGTACAAAACGTAGCCATTCGCATCCCACTGCAGCTCTTCGGCAAAGGTTCGACAAGTTTGGAGTAGAAGTGATAAGAATAAACATTTTAGTGAAAGACCGTCAATGTTCTGTTGTTTAACCGCCATTGTGCTTCATGTCACATCCCACAATTCCTTGGGTTTCTTTCAATAGTTCAACTCAAACTTTGCTGCCACCTACTGCACTGGTGCTAAAGTGCACTCCTGGTAAAATCTTTGGTCTTTATCGAACAAAATGGGTGTATATCCAAGTAGAAAAGAAATACGAAGATCATAAAATATCAGGTAGCTATTCCTCGCAGTTTGACATTTTAGGGATTTGAAACAGTGAAACTTTTTGTCAGATTAAAGATGTTTAACTACATATTTAACCCCATTTAGTATAAGGAAAGGGATTTCAACAATACATCTCAGTTTTCCTGTATGATGCAGAAATGCTGCTGTAGAAATGCCCAGATGTAATTCACAATAATTAACAGAAAATGTATTTTTTTCATTGTAAAAAATAAAAATTTCTGTGAAAAAACAGGAACTTACCTGTGTTTTAATTATTATTGTTTATCTATTACTTAATTACTTTGGAAAGGGAGGGGGGGGGATTTCTTTGGAAATGGGGGCCAGAATCAGCTTGGCCTTATGTTTGGCGCCCAGGTTCTAAAGAATTAACTCTTACTTACTAAATAAGCAACAGTAGAACCGATTTAAACATAAGCAATAGAGCCAATTTTGTACATTATTGCATCTAACTATTATTTTCTTTATGAATGGCATTGGTGATTGTCTTCACATTCAGTTTTTAAAGATCAAAAAACCTGCTCTAAAACCTGAGCTACAGCCACCCACAGCCACCCACTGTAGCTCAGGTGGTAGAGCAGGTCATCCACTGATTGGAAGGTTGGTGGTTCGATTCCTGGCTTCCCCTAGTTTACTTGGGCAAGATACTAATTACTCTCCGATGCAGCCATGTGAATGTTAGCTATGAAGCACTTAGAAAGATGTGCTTGTGCGAATGGGTGAATGCACAAGTTTCGTAAAGCGCTTTGAATGCTCAGATGAGTAGAAAAGCGCTGTATAAGCCCCAGTCCATTTACCATCAACTGAACTGAAGCAGCACCTTCACAAAACAGTCCAAACTTCAAAATGATTAAAAAAAGTAAAATGACTCAAATCTGAACCAAATAGAAGATCCTTTCAGTTGCACAAGGGTTTGCCACAGCAGTTAGCTCTGCACATTTGATTTGATAGTTTTGTGATTTATTCAACTGTTTTATCTAAAATTTGGAATAACTAAGATGTTGCAGTGAATATGAACAAAATGTTTGTCGTGTTTGAAAAGGATGAAGACAAAACTGTTTAGTTGGCATACTTGTTGGTCTGCTGGGATTTTTACAACAATCACCTCAGAGAATGGTGTGGAAAAACAGAAAATATCAAGTGGGTGGCAGTTTTCTGGGTTAAAAATGCCTTCTACTCTGACCCATAATGGCCAGAGTGCCTTGAGCTGGTAGGAAGGCAGCAGTAGCTGAAATAACCATTTGCTTCAATCAAGGTATGCAGAAGATTATCTCTGAACACACCTTGAAGCAGATGGGCTACAGTGGCAAAAGATCACACCTGGTGCCACTCCTATCAGCTAAGAAGAGGAAACTGAAGATTCAAAACTTAAAAAATCCAACTGTGTTCATACAGGACTCTTTTGCTTAAAGCTAGCAGCTAACTGAGATTTTGAGGGAATACAGGAAATAACATTGCAGTTACATTCTAAACCATCTTATATGCAGAAAATGCAAATACAAAATGATGCTTGAATAATGAATGATTTATTTTCATCAGGGTGAATTGTAGCCCATTTCTATCTAAACTGAGACATCAGCCATATTCCCAAAATGAATATCTGAGAAGTCGTATCACTTTTTAACCATGTGTTAAACAAAAAGTGTTAATTTACGTTTTGCAATTGTCCATGAGAAAAACAGTACCTCTAGCTCCTAGCCTGCTGTTAACCACAGCTGATGCACCTGAAAGCATTTATTTACACAACTGTAAATTGCTCTGCTCCAAATCATTGTTGCGGTAGAGGGTTTCATAAATATTGCCTTATTCTCCACAGGTTTGTTCTCCAAAGGGGGTTCTCCAAAATCCTTTTTTTTGGCATCAACTTGACCTGATGTGTTTGAAGAAAAGAAATGCCAAATCCCAAAGAATATCATACTCTCGAGCATGGAGGTGGAAACATTATGCTTTGAGACTAAAGCTGAATTTTTCATTCATAATGTGTACAAGTTGGTCATTGGGTGAGCGGTGGTGGCTTTTAACAACTAGAATGGCTCTGTTTGTTTAGAACCTCCTATTTTATTTACAGTTCTGTGCCCTATCAAAGTTATACATTGTATATATTGTAATGTTTTTATGTAAAATGTCTATAAATCATAGTCTGGTTTTAACAGATTTTGGATTAAACATAGTCAAAATTCTGTTAGTGCAGTGCTGGCTGAAAACAGTGATTATATAGACAGAACATTATCTTTATATACAGTGCATGGTTGAAGTAAACAGTGGATGTACAGTAATCATACAGGAATAGCATTAACTAACTGTAGAACTAACCCTTTAAAAATGAACAACGCTGGGTGTCAGCACATATTTTGAGTTAGGAAGAAAATCATGGGTTTAAAGCATACAATAAGCGTTTGCTACTTCTCTTTTGATCATTCCTGCAGACTGACAAAGAAGGGGGTCACACAGAGTTCACAGTATGAGAAAAGAAATATTGCATTAGTCCTTGCTGCTTTGCCTGAGATTCCCAGGTGTAAATCAGATGGAGCCAATCAATGCTACATCCAGTGATAAAGACTCAGATGGGAGAAGGGGCAGCACTCCCAGAGTGTTGTCATTATGTGTTCGTCATTAGAGGTTCACATGTGTGCTCAACATGCCCAGACCAAGTGTACTGGGTAGGCATGACAACATGTGGCCTGGGTGCGGTCTCAAACTTTTGTTACTTTTATTTAGATGATTCTCTGCCAGCCTGCCTTGTTTGACCGAATCAACCGATAATTGCTTAAATATGTCACAATAAAGAGATTGTTATGCACAGCTAAGCGGCTGAGCGACACAACTGGAATGATCTGCATATAGTTTGTTTTTTATAATTACTCCAAGGACAACTAAACATGTACATCTACATAAAACAGCTAAAACAGTAGACAGACTATATATTTTTAAATTATAACCAAAGTCCAGAACTTTTTTTGTGAGTTTCACACGAAAAGGACTCTGAGGTTTTCTAGTTGGGCTTTCAGGGATTCTTAATCCCTTTGCATCCTCCAGGTCAGCCAACCCGTTCTAACGATTCTCTCTTTGTACTCAATCACTCTCGTTTTTCTTTTCTCTGATGCTCAACAGCTGGCTGCTCTTTCCCTCTTTTCCTGTGTCGTTCTTGATGTCTGCTCCTCCCCCATCCCTTGAACACACACTGTTTCTCATTGTTACAGATGACAGCGAAGATAACAATACAAAGAACCACAACTCACTGCCGGAGTTTGAGAAAAAGACAAAAAGTTGGTGAGACAGGGAGAGAGAGCGTGAGACTTCCTTGAGGTGACAGGATCACAACAATCAAACAAACATAAAAATGTTCACCTAACTTTTTTTGCATTTTAGTTTTTGTGCAGCTCTTCCTCACTATCCAAGGTTTTATCAGTTTCATTTCCTTTTTCGACTCTTCAAGCTGCAGAGGAAGAAGCTTTCAGTTAGTAGTATTCAGTATTAGAACATCTACACATGCATACATGCCACTTATGTTTCCCCATTTGTCTGCTATGTTTTTAACTTCTTTCATATTCTACACTGTTTGTGGCCTTTCACAAGAGGGAAATAAGGTAGTCAACCTCAAAACAACCCTCCTCCTGTTGACCTTTATGTGTTGTTCCTGACAACCCAGCTTTCAGTTCAGCTGAAATCTGTATGGTGTGCTGTCATTTTACAGATCTAGCATGCAGAGCTGTCACATGTTAAACAGGTTTTTCTGACAAATTTGTCCACGTAGAAGAAAAGAGTGTCAATAATAAAAGCTTTTTTGTTTGTTTATGTGTTTTTAAATATAATAAAACTCCATGTTGTAACTATGGAGGTGAAGAAAAAAACACACCTCTTCAAAGGCATCGCGTTACACACACCAGTTGTCCATGAACTATCTGAGGTATGTTTTTTGTCCGGGTGAATACTCTGTGAACAAACAGAATAGAAACAGTCCTCCTATTTTCTTTCTTCAGTGAGTTTTAAGATGCAAAAGTTAATGCCTAAACCTGAGAAAGAGTTTTTCCAACCCATTCCTCTGTGATAAAGGCATTAAGTAAAACTGGTAATGAACTTGGAAAACATTTAAAACAACAGATGCACCTAAAAAACTTTACCCTACTCAGCCTGGAATGGCTAGGTGCTCTTATTGTAGCTAGACATAGTAAATATATCTTGACACACCTTGACATAGAAGAGAGCCAAGTTAAACTTTGGAGAAGATATAGAGTTCGACTAAACAGGGGATGTGGAAAAGAGTTTAACTGAACCTACCCAGTGGAACTATTATAGAGGAAATGGAAATCCTGCAGGTGATGCTACAAGAGAGCTTAGTATCAGCAAGCTGAGAGAAATTTTACTGTGATGGACTACTCCAATGTTGCTCAAGACAAGAAAAATTACTTGGAAAAACCAATGAAATCCATGCTGTAAGAGGACTTGTCTGCTGTGAAAACGGCAAGCCTGACAAGTTCTGGAAACCAAGTATTTTTAAAGTAATTTTAAAGTAATTTTGATTATAAAGATTTAACTTTTAAGTGTCATTTCAAGTATTAAAGATTGCTCCAAACCTCTGATTTAAAAAAAACATTTTTTTTAAAACTTAATTTACCTGCATTTTAACCAGATTTTCATATTTAGTTTTACTTTTGACTTCACCTACAATTTCATTCTGGTTTTCAAGATTTATTTAAATTTAAAAGTAGTAGAAAATGGGTCAAATTTAATAACTGTTTACTGTTGATTTTCTTTAGTTTCCAGCTGCTGTAGGTCCATCTATTAGAAGCAGTTTGCTTTAGTGATATAGAGAAAAATTAAGAGAAACCTGTTTCACCTTCAAGGTTTTCTTGTATTTAGGGATGTTAAGCTTTGTGTGTGTTTTATCTTATTTTATTTTGGTCTGTTGGTTCCTCTCAGTAATCTGCTGTAGCTACACGTAGACTGAATGTAACAAAAAGCAACACACAAAGTATCAAAACTGATGTTAGGAGATTTATCTTATTAATGAAATTGGAAAAAGCCAAACTATCTCTTTAAAGTCTATTCTAAAGTTTGCAGCATTAAAGCTATTAATGATAAGAAATATTTCTCACTTGACAGATTTATTTAAATTTAAACGTGGACATGCCAAAACAAACAAAAATGCAATATCTACCTCTAGAAAATGTTAGTAATACATGCTAATAATAATTTACTGACATGGATAAAAACTGAATGCACTAGAAAGGTTTAGACTAGTGAAAAGGTTAGATTTGAAAACAAACTAAAGTAAAATTAAAACACATGAGAAATATCTTTGTCAGTTTGATTGAATTTGTTAACACAACAGAAGACTTTAGTGCATGTTTGAGACATGTCTGTACGTCATAAAGGCTTAAAAATACCACTACTGTCATAACAAGCGCTGAGACTGTTAATCATGAAACTAATAACAACTAAACAAAAATCAACATTTGAAACAATATATTTTAAACCTTTAAAACTGTAAATGCTAAAAGCCCCTCTTCAAATGAAGCTGGACTAAAGCACTAAAACACTAAAAAAGTAGTAATAGGGTAATAGTACTGCGCTACTATTAGTAGTTATAGCAGCACAGTAGCATATATATATATATATATATATATATATATATATATATATATATATATATATATATATATATATATATATATATATATATATATATAGAGAGAGAGAGAGAGAGAGAGAGAGAGAGAGAGAGAGAGAGAGAGAGATAGATAGATAGATAGATTAACAAACTTTATTTTTCTGTTTAAACACAAATATCCCATTTGCCCTAGTGTGTCTGAGTGGCATACATGAAGACTGTAACATAAGACTTTGGTTGTTCCCACAATAACGGACATTAATGAAAGGTAAGTAGATAATTAAACTAATTAAGCTAAGCCATCTGAACATCTGGATAAAGCTACAAGTGATTCTAAAACCTTTTAAATGGTTCAGAATGTTTTTTGTACCGGTTTTGTAAACTTATAACTGATACTCACATTACTGTGCTTTTAAACAGCAAATGTGTAGGCAGGTGCTCTGACTTGCAAGCCTTTGAACCTGGATATGCAGTATGTTCCTTTCACTTCCTGTTTGATTAAGTTATGCACCAAAACTACTTGATTCTCAGTATTGCCAAGAATACTGACAAATGTACAGGGTACGCCAGAAGTGACAATATTTAATTCATACAATAATTATCACATAAATATAACATTATTTACATTACTTCATTTTTAACAGTGTAGTAAATATAAACACTTTCCCTCAGAGTTTCTCACAGTGCTTATTTCAACATGTTACTATGTGAAACAGACTTTTATTTATAAGTGCAGTGACTTGGAAGACAGACAGAACTTGACAGTATCTTTCTACTATTCATTTCTTCTTATTTCATTATTATTGGCTTTATTTATATAGTTATTCATCTTGCCTTTCTTATTTTTTCATTCTCTTTCACAAATTTTTACCTCTGGGCTTACTAAAACTGTGCACACCTACAAACACTCCCTCAAGCACATTATCAGATACACTTATTCTGTTCAATAAGTGTTGTTTTTGTCCTGTTTTTGCATATAAAGCAAAAAAAATAAATCATTTCATGACTGAGTATTTTCATTAACTATTAATTTAAAACTCTTTTTTAAAATAATTTTTGGGGCAGAGTGCCTTCATGATGTAACTGATGACTGTGTAACTGGACAGCTCTGCAGCTCCACCCATCTACCTTATCAACCTCCTGCAGAACTCTGATGTTTGCTCTCTGTGACTTGACACCCCACCTCATCGCAGAGAACTTCTGCCCAGAAATTATCACACACCAAATGCTCAGTGGTTACATCATGCAGATGTATCGTCTCTGTCTAGCTTTCAGTCGAATGCTCAGCCATTTCTGTGTAGCTGGACGGGACAATGATGTCCTGGTGGTTCCCCACCATCCCTCCTAAGCTGTTTATCACCCATCCCCACTAATGTAAACCGCCCATCTGTTTTAAACAAAACACATAAAAACACACATAGTCATTTCCCACTGTGCCAGACCCTGAAAGAAGAGATTGCTGGGTATTCTGGTGGCAAGCAAATCCACTCCAGATGTGAACAAATTGTCCCCCTTACTAATTGCTATTGTGCTTGCTGATGCTGATTTTGGATCTCTTTGGTTTGTGTAGATGGGTGTGTGAGTGCTTGCCACAATACGTTAAGTTTAGAGGTGCATGTGTACTTACAGAGGAGCTTGAGCGTGCGTCTATATGAAGCTGACGGTGTTAAAGTAATAGCTGTGAAGTAAAGCGTGCTAAAGGAAGGAGGTAAATCAAGATGACACTGCAAGATCAGTTGGAGAACAGAACACTGGTATACCCTGCCATAAACAGAGCCACATGTTTCTTCCCAGAGCCTGATGAAGGCTTTATTTAAGGGAGCCCATTGCTTTCTTCTGTCCTGTCATCAGAACTTCTCAAAGGAAACTTCTGGCTTCCTCGTCCCTCACAGTGCATCTAATCAGGACTGATTAGGTGTGTGGTAGCCAGAAACATGCAGGGGAGTGGTGGCTGCTGCTGTGCATGTGAGGGCTTTTCCTGCATGGTCTACAGGGCTGAGAAAAAGACAGAGGAATCAGAGGATGTCATGTTGTGGCATTTCATAGGTTAGTAAAAATTGCTCCACAGATGTAAATAACAGCCCACCACGCAACAACTGCAATCAACCTGACTGCGGTTGCAGCAAACCACACTGTAATCCAAATAAACAAACAAAGGCATAATGAAAGAAATCTCACTGTTTATGCCAGGAAATTGCCTCACCTCATCCATCTTCAGACCTTCTGTTTCTCTATCATCTATTCTTGTCCAGTTTCTGTTTGCTTTATAGGATCCTAACAGAAGAAGCTGCAGGGGGAAAAACAACCAAAGCGGTTACATCAGATCCCACCAAAGGCAGCGTGGTCAGCTGAATTTAGTCATACATTAGTCGTACCACAGGTAAAATCTGTAATGTATAATCTTTGTGAAAGTACAACTGATGGTAGCAAAATATACAGCTGATGTCAAAGAAAGTCCTACAGCCCAGTCTGCAAAAAGTTCACAAACACAGAATGCAGTTAATCTGTTAATTTTGTATATAATGAAAATAAATGTGCAAAGACGACGCAAACTGCTTATGAGAAATATCCTTTTTTATTTTGACGCCAGAAACACATTTCAGAAAAAGCTACAACAGTGGCATGGTGTGTTGCCTCATTTTTGTTTTTGGGTTGTCTTTTTGTTTCAATACAGTGGTGTGCTGTCACCTGACAACAAGATGGTTCCTGATTCAAACCCTTATTGGTGCTCTTATGAGTGCAGGCGCTCCCTGTGCCTACATGAGGTTTCCTCCTGTTAGTCTGACACATGCTCGTTAGAGACGTTGCTGATTCTGAATTGGCCGTGAATGTGAAGCTGAGAAAATGCTTATATGTGTGTTTAGTTAAAATGTCATCTGAAGCGTTTTGCTCAGTAAGACTGCAAATGTACTAAAAAATACAAGTGCATTACTTTGTTAGGGTTTTTCTGGGGTCTTTTAATGTTACTACACATGGTGAAGTCTACCAGCTGTTCATGTTTTACATCGAGATGTTGTTCTTTAATTGTTAAACTATTTGCTTATGAGATTTTTTTGTGTAATGAACCTTTGCTACTTTTAACTTAAAGAAGACCCAACCTCTTTAGGACATTCTTTTTCTACCAAATCACATGTTAATAACCTGTTTGAATATCCTAGTGGTTATTAAGTAACCTATAGGTTCTTGAAGTGATCTTTAAAGCATCAGTTTTCCTGGGTTTTCACCACCTTTTTTAAAATCCTTTTTGCTGGAATTAAATCCAAAATTAACATTTTTTCCTAAATTTTATATATTTAAAGATTCAGTTTGATTTAATGTTTATTTACATTTTTAAACAGATCAATTTTTTAAGACACCTGCTCCTTAAGTGGTTAAAGTAAAGAAAATAGGGCCCTCTTAAAATGGCACTAATTCGTTTTAAGTCACAAGTGCTTGAACTCCAGCTGAAGTGCCTAATTCCCACAAATATTTATCAGACTAAGGCAATTTTAATTAACAGCCTGGTTGGAAAATCCTTGAATATTCTGAGAATATTACCTAGAGTGTAGTATTTGTAGTTTTTGGGAGATAAAAAATTCTCACAACTTCCCTACCTCATGACCAGCGGCCCTTGGCCTTTGAGGGTTTAAATTGTCCAAAAATGGAAGATTTTCCTAGTTTTTTACATTCAAAGCATTAAAACCATTATTATATCCACAGATAATTTCTACAACTGTAGCATCAGGTTAAAGAGAATTCTTCATTAAACAAACTTTAATGAAGAATTATGTACTTTCTTTTGGCATTCAAAAGAAAGTACATAATTTCATCCAAAGTACATACTTGTCATTGCTTTTGGACAGTTTCAAATTGTTACACTTGGTATTCAGAGATTAATTCATGGAACGTCTAGGCTTAATTTAAGAATAAAAATGTCCAATATGAATAGAAAAAAATGGGTATAAAAATGCAATTATTTCCTTCCTTATGTTATTTATAACTTCCTTATTTGTCTATTTTTAAATCTGAGCTTTCTATGTTTGTCTGAATATTTTATTAGTATCAGTTGCTTAATTGTTTTAATAATGAAAAAATCTTTAAAATAATTATACAAATGTGGTTTTATTGAATATGCGTTTGTTCTATTAATTGTTGTGAGAAATTTTAATTCCTACAGATCTTGTGTTGACAGACCTGCTTTTATTTGTCTAACAGTTAAATATTTAACTGCCCCCCCCCCCCCCAAATAAAAGTCTGCTTGAATACAAAAAACCGACCTGACTTTTTAAAGTAAACTTTGAAAAACAAAAAACAAAACAAACAAACGAACAGAAAACAAAACATCTCAACACTATTCGTGTTTAAAGAGGTTTTTAGCCTGTCTGTTTTACATAAACGAGTCTGCGACGTCAGGTACAGATATCCGGTCCGATCCAGTGGAGTAACATTTAGGTCCGAGACAACAACTTACAATATAGGCTTATTATAAGCAGCTTCTTCTTTAAAAAACAGGAAAAAAAAGTGGTTCGGGAAACAAAAAGCATCATCATCGTCATCATCATTTCCGCAAGCTCTTTCCAGCACACCGTTGTAGTAGGTACGTCTATTGTAGTTGTGCAGCACAGCAGCCCCGAACAACAAACACTTTCTGCCCCGCTCCCCTTTATTGAACAAGCCGAAAGGCTTTTGATGCTTTCATGTTCTGTCGGAAATTTTTCAATTTAGACTAATTGCCCATGAAAATCCGAATAACAGGATAAGTGCATTCTGCATGGTGATGTATTTTTTATTTTAATTGTTCACTGGCCAGTCAGCACCTAAATGCAAGATTTTGAATCATGTGTTTCTGTTTAATAAAAGCATTTTGCACTTCAACATGATGCAAAGGCTTCGGAATAAGTTGAATCATTTATGCAATTCAAAAATTACACAAATATATGTATTGATCTTTAAAAACAGTATTTTATTTTTTGTATGAAAATAGAACATAAGAACTTTTGCCATGCCGCATTATTGAAGACACCCCTTCTCATTTCACTCACTCCGGCGCTGTGCACAAACACGTTCACCCTGCGGGCTCGGCGGTGGGACCGTTGGCAGCCTGTGGAGGGGCTGGGAAGTGGTGCCGGAGAGGCAGTTAGGGTGATGAGGAAACGAGTTGATGTGCCCTGGAAGTAATTCTTTCACCCTTCTCCCCTCCCCCTTCCCCAAAGGACACACAAGATGGGAGAGAGAGCAACGGGACCACCACCACCACCACCAACCACCGGTAGCCTTCAGCACGTGGGGACCCGGGGTGATCATCCACATTCCAGCTTGTGGGCTGGAACTCCTACTCGTTATCTGGCGCCATGTTTTCACTTTCTGATACCTTTAAAAAGCACCTTAATTATACCAGCACATTAATTTCAATAAAGTGGTTTTGTATTTTTTTTATAACGCATTTAAGGGTAAAAATGTTTTTCAAGTTGAATCCACCCCCCCCAATTATAAATAACAATAGCGAAATGATGATGAAGTGGCGTTATGAGAAATCTTATGTTCTTGATGGTTCTTAAAACGCAGACTCCCATTGTAGCTAAATATTGACGTAGTTATTCCAGCAAAAAGGCTGAAATAAACAAATACTACATTTAATAAACAGAAAATTCTTTTTTTTTAAATTATCAGTGGTTTCCTCATTATTGTTGAGCTTCTTAAAAAAAACAAGATAAATAAAAATAAGAAAAAGCAAAGCATCGAACAAGTGCATTCATAGCTTAACAACTAAGCCCTCCCCTCTTTACTCAAGTCTGGGCACAGCCTGCATTTTAGACATTGTAGAAGCTTCTGTTTTCAAACATCTTTCTAATTGTTTTAAAGGTTTTCTTGTTTAAAATCAATGCGCAGAGTGAAGATAAGCTGCAGGTGTTATAACTGAAACTAGTACTGCTAACTGGGAGGACTGGCTGCAAGCTGCTGAAAAACCAGTAAAGCTGTCGCTGGTTAGAAAAAAAAAGTTTGTGAAAGTGGCCTGACGTCACACTCCCATAATGCTTACCGCCCCATAACTCCGCTGCAGCCTGAGGAGAGCCAGACACACTCTCAGGCCCCGAATATAGAAAAATTATTGGGAAAAATCGGAAAAAATATCCAAGCAACAGATCGGGAGGAGAAAAGAGCGTGGAGCGGTGGCGTGGGCTCTCCCACAGCGGGTTTTTGGTCCGGTCCGGGATGGGAGGCTACCGGGAGTCCTTGTGAAATTGACTAATGCGATGCTGGAAACTTTCTGGTGGGTAAACTGCTCGTTTTTTTCCTCTAAGCGCTCATATTGTGGCTTCACGTCCTCCCGTCTGCATGTGTGCCTTTGCTACAACTTTCCGAGCCTCGTATCAGCCCTCAGTTGTCTCTAAGTGACACTTGAATTGTTGTGAACGTGTTGTTACCGTCGCACGATCGACTTTGCGCTATTTTTTCTTTAGTGGCACCGTGTAAGAAGCCTGGGTATTTAATTTATAATTACGCGATCGTCTCTTCTGCCTCGTCTTCTTCCTCAGTTTTTTTTAAACGTTTTCTTGTTTTTGCTCGATGATTATGTTGCAAACGCAATCTGTAAAGTTGTTCCACACGGCGCACTTTGTGCAGCGGCCCCTCGCTGTTGACGTTTGATGTAGTTTTGCAAGTTTTCGGCGATCTTGTGATTTTTAAGCAATTTTCGAACATTCATCAAGTGTGCAGTGCCGCTGCACGGGAGAGGGAGGTCGAGAGAACGTCCTGTTGCGTGTGTTTGTTGACCAGAGGGGAAAAAACAAATTTGCTGAAACGTGCACGGATGTTTATGCCCATCACAGATTCTTTAAATAAGTTTTGCGACCGATATTCAGTCGCCCTCCTTGAACCTTGAAGCCATTGTTGCTGTCTGAATCGAGCCGTCCACTAGGTTGTGGTTTATGTCACAGTTCGGATGTTTTGCTGGGAGAGTGTGCGCTTTTCCTTGAAAGAGGGGGGTAAATAACAACCAAGACCCTGCCAAAGAGCCGGGGTGGTTGGGGTCACAGTGTGGGGGTTCAGTTTGTGCACTTGTTTCTGATTTGGCTGCACGCTTTTTACGTATTTACTGTCATTCAGGAGGGAGGAAATGAGCACAAACAACGGTGGAAGTAACCCTAAAGTAGTCAGCTTTGCAGAGGACTGAACAGAAAGCTGTTTCTCCTATTGGGAGATTGTTGCATTCTGGTGTTTTTCATTTGCATTTCATATTGTTATTGCAGCAATATTACATTTCAAGATTAGCAAACTTTTTCCCTGTTCTGCATAAAGCATGAACTCTGGCTGAACTTTGGGATATTTAAGTTGTTTTCATGACATCACTTATAAACTATAAGCAGACATCCTGTGATTGTACAGGAAAGTGCACATCCACAGTGGGAGATTCCACTACACGCATACACGGTTTTCCATTACCAAGTTATCCATCGTCATTTGAGCACACTAAAAATGACAATATGGAAGTACATCGGCCAACATAAGTATCAGCTGTTGATATATCTGTGTATTGTTGTTGTTTTCCATCATTTGTAGCAGCGTGGAAATGTTCAAAGATACTGTGAGGAAAGGAAAGTACTTTAGGACAGTTAACAAGAACAGAAATGTGGACATTTGTGTCAGCATCTGCTGTTGGCTAGATATTTTTTTTTTAAACATAGAAATCATTCCAGACATTGATGATCAATGTAACCTAAAAGCAAAAAAACAACAACCAAAAGATCAACTTACTTCCACAAACATAAAGGCTCAAAAATGATTGATTGATTTTTCAGTTAATGTAGGATAAATACCACATGACGTGTCACATTCGTTTTTAGAAGCTATTAGCCATTTTGCGAGTTATTAAGAAAATACATACACTACATATTAGACATGCATAGGTTGTGAAACTCTAGACCGATGCTGATGTTTAAATTAGCAATTCGATTGATAGCTGATATTTTTTCAGTATTTTTATTTTGTTTCTGTTGTTATTTTTGCGACACAAAGTAATCTTATTTGAAAACAAAGCTAATCTCTGTTAGTCTTTCAGCTTTTTATTACACAATATTTGTGCATCTAGTGAGTACAAAAATGATGTGCAATTAAAGATAAATATCAGCGACTGATATCGATAAATCTTGCCTTGTTATCCTGCTGATTTGTGTAGAAAATGATGTGATGAGTCACTTAGTAAGATGTCAATTCATTTATTTTACTGGGATCAATAAAGTTTTCGAACTGAAGATAACTTCTGCCTAATGGTTCAAGGTCAAATTCATATTTTGCTTGCTACTAAATCCACAAACACAATTTCAGTGCATGCAGCTATAAATCAAGTCAAACATTTTGTTATAGTTCATATGAATAATGTGATATAGCTGGACTACCAGTCAGAAAAGTCATACTCACGTTTCAGGTATAAAAGGTAGCTAAAAAGGCTAAATTCAGATCAGCATGTAATGAACTTTAGGTAGGTTTTTCCCTTCAACTTCACGCCTACATGTCTGAGCCAAGCATGTACCATCAAGGCCTCCAGCTACATAATAAGGAAATGGAAGTGAGGTTGTCACGAGACAATGCCTTTGCTGGTCGCTCTGCAAGTTGAGACCCATGTGTTGATGTTTGCTGCTCTCTCACTACAAGCGTTCGGCTGACGATGGATCCGCCCCATGGAGCATTAGCCAGATTTCAATTCTCACACGTGGAGCGTTGAAGAAGATGACTGCTTTATTTTTTTACATGCAGTGACATGATATATGAAAACAAAGGTATTTGAATATAATAGTATTTTCCCCCACAAATTCACAGAAGCTCACGCTAATTCCCATCAGTATGTGTGTTTTCAGAATGATTATGTGTACTCTAAAGCACAAAAAACCCTCAAGAAACTCCAAGACTCCAGTACTCCTACTTTATATTTTTTCCTCAGACATAACCATCTAATGATTCATGTTATTCTGCTGCCTGAGCTTTCAGATCTGCTCTGTTCAGTTGAGCACAGTCTTTGCTTGAGTCCACTGAGCCAGCTTCTTCTCATTAACTTCCATGCATTGCCTTACATTACTTCCATGCCCTGTGGTCGAGAGGCAGCACGTTTCATGTTTGCCTTTATGATTGAGCGAACGTGGGTGCCTGTGAGAGCACACACACTTGCCTGTTTGGAAGATGTGTGTGTGTGCAAGTGTGTGTCTGCGCTCCATTTTAGTGTGTGTGAGTGAGAGATTGCTGTTTTTTGAGTCCAAGGGAGGTCTTCTCTTCTGAAAATCCCCCTCACAATTCCTTGCACCTCTTCGGGCAGCAGCGGTGGTGGCGGCAGCGACGGCGGTGGCAGCAGCAGCAACAGCAGGCTGATTACCATGAGAAAAGAGCATCAGTTGGGTTAATGGGAGGGACAGCCCTCTGAGGGGACAAATGGTAGTTAATAACCAGGGAAGAATCGGAAAAGCTCTGATCCCTTGCTTTGTACTTTTTCACCTTCTAGAGGCACGGATGGGATGGGGTTGGAGGGGGTGGGTGAGGGAGAAAGGGACACTGGGTTCATGGTAGAATGGATGCTGCTTGCTGACAGGCTGTAGGAAAACTGTACTATGTGTTACTTTCTCAGGAGTGGCACTGGGAACCTGAGAACTGCAACAGAATACAGGGCATTGCCAGAGCTGTTAAGTGTGTGCATGTGTAAACACTGGGCAGCGTCCGTACAAGAGTGTGTGGACGTAAGTACATTTGGTGTCATGGGATCAATGTACAGGTTTTTACTGAAAACAAGTAATACTTTACACATTATTTGATACTTTTCCTAAAAGTAATGCAATTTGTTTCTTAATGACCTGCCGGAGAATGTAATTCGTTACCCTATTTGATACATTACTTTTGTGTTACTCTGTAAAATGACCTTAAACACATTATCGTATAATTATCTATATAAACCATAGGCTATTATTATAATCCATATCTTTTAGTTTTAAAATTGAGATCAAAGAGGCTTCACAGTGATGCAACTGCAGAAACACGAACAGGTAGAAATGAAGGCTACAATGGTGCAAGCCTGACTGCTCATCACTGTTTTTGTTACCTGTTGAAAATCAAGCTCTGGCTGCAGGACTAGAGTCAGCAAGCCCTCAGCTTTAAAATAATTCTGGGCTCTTGGCTAGCTTTCTGTTAGTATGCTGTCTGTGCAGATGTTTGCAAAGAGTCCACCTTGTGTTAGCACAGGTATTTGTCTTGATACAGTTTGCATTTCACCATCGTGCTTTTGTCCTTTTATGGAATAAAAGTAAAATTAATGTCCATATTTCTACTGCCTAAAAGCTCCACACCACATTTTTCCTCTTTTCTTCATATAGACAGAAATCAGCTAATAGTAGGGCAAGTGCACAGGAAAAAAGAAAACATGTTAACTTGATGCTTTTTTCTTTCTGTCTGCCTGGTGTGCAAACAACTAAAGAATCTTTGTAAAACAATGTCACAACATAATTGTAACTAACATGTCACTGTGTTACTGAAAAATTTAATGTGATTACAGAAACACATTACACTGAACACTGCATGGGACTAGCAGGTAAACAGATATTTCATTTAATTTATTTGCAATATGTGAGGCTTCACACATTAGCTGCTCGGCTTTCAGGCTATTGTGTGAGAGAGGGCTGAGAGCTGTATGTTGGGTGTGAAAGCAGAAAGAAGTTATGAATTCTGAGAAAGACTGAACAAGGGAGCAAGAAATAGAAAAGCAAAAGGATAAATCTGTAGCTCAGAATGTGGGTCTGATATTGAGTGGTAATGTGGTCAAAGAAAAAAAAAAAATCAGCAGTAATTTGTTTTTCCTACCAAGAGCTACAAACTGCCATACTACTAAATGTTATGAAATACTTATAAATGTCAAGACTGGAAAAAATACTGGCTAATACTTTGATTAAAATAAGTGAATATTTTCAAAAGCTTAATTTTATTCTTGATGATTTTCACTGGTTTTAATCACAATTTTTTCCAGTATTAGACTGTATTTATTTTATTTAGGAAAATTGGGTGTGCAACTTCTTTATTACCGTTATTATGAAATTAGTAATTTTTTTTGCTAAATTAATAAAAGCAGCTTTGTAGAATCCAAAAAGTTTAGCTTTATTGTCCCATGAAGCCTGACAATCAAGTCTAACTTGTAGTCTGAAGTCCAAGTATTACATACTCAATTAAAATAGGATAAAAACAGACTTGGATATCCTTCCTTTTTCAAATGTTAAGTTTGTGGGCAATTAAACATAGCATTAAATCAAATCAAATCAAATCACTTTTATTGTCACATCACATGTGCAGGTACATTGGTACAGCACATGTGAGTGAAATTCTTGTGTGCGAGCTTCACAAGCAACAGAGTTGTGCAAAATACAATAATGTAAACAAGCAAAATACAAGAATGGCTACATCTGAAACTAATAAATATATGTACAATATATAATAGTATATGCATTTCTGGATGTGTATACTAAATATTTTTCTACGTGTGTGTGTGTGTGTGTGTGTACACATATTTTACAAATTAAATAGAGTAAACAATAAATAAAATATATAAAATTACAAATCAGAGGTTTGTTGGATGGAATTGTTTTGCTTTAGTTTTGCTGTATAGATAGCAATGTGATGGCTAGTAAGTAAGTAAGTAAAATTTTATTTATATAGCACATTTCTAGATAGAGATCACAAAGTGCTTTACAAGATATAACAGATTAAAAAGACAAAATACAAACAAAGTTTAGCCTACCATAGCTAATACCATAGCTAATGTATACCAATGCTAATGTCAGGTAACATTACCAAAGTTTGAATACATAGAACAAGGAAAATATTACTGAAACTTTTTGCTGACTTTTTGTTCGTGTGCATCATAATCATAACATTATCGTTATAATAACAATACCAGTGGAACTGCTGCTTTAGCTAAGTGTGGCTGGTAACTGGTGGGTAATATTAGCTAAAGTTGACTGACCTTACTATTAAGTCTGTATGCTGAGTTTATGACTTTTTAGTGTGGAAGATTATTAATTAATTAATTTGACCAGATATTCTTAACACCATGTATATGGACAGAACCCATGTTGAAGTCATATATAATTTAGATGGTTTTTACTAAGTTCACATGATGTTAAAGGCTAAGAAGTAAGCTAGTAGGTTTAGGCATTGGGGACTAATATTGCTGGGTGCATAAATATGTCCCAAACAGCAATCTTTATCCCAATTTTTACTAAATACAACTCTATGTACATTTACAACATTTAGCCTGGCAGCTATGACAGAGAGAAAAAGATGTTTTGCTGTATAATACACTGATTGAAAACAGGCATACAAATGAGTGGAGGAGCTTACATAGGCACATAAAGTCTCACATATGCACAGATATTTACAAGACTAATTAAAGTAAAAAACAAACAAACCCAAAACCCAACAACAACAAAAGAACCCTCACATTGTCATTTTTACTATGCATAGGCACAAAGTTAATAATACAGGCACACATGCTCTCATTTACTCACTCTTGCAGAGGTTTTTCAGACCCAGGCACATTCTGATGGGTGCTGCAGTATGCTAGTCAGAAATAGTATGAGGATGCGAGATGCTTGAACCACATACTGCCACTTTTCCTCATGGATCTTTTTCTAGGAAGAACAGGGCAGCTGTGGCTTTTCAGAACCTAGATTCATCCATCAAAAAGCACCCATGGTTTACACCACACAAAACACACACATACACACCCTCTTTCCTCTCCCTCATTTACCTCTAGTCCTTCCCCCTTTCTCCAATTCCATACATCCTCATTTCTTTCCATCCTCTCTCTTTTGCTTTTTATTGTTCTTGCTTTTCTTTTTTTCAAAGAGTTTGTCCACCTTTTCCCCCTCTCTTTTGCCCTTCATCCATCCTTCTCTCACAGACTGAGTTTACAGCCCCAGGCCACTTCCGCCAGGCTGTCTGCAACAGATTTATTAATAGGCTCGTCTCTCTCCAGTAAACACAGCATTGGTTTAAGGGGTCGTCTCTCAGGCACTGATAGACTTGTACTTAACCTTAGGCACTGACCGACTCGAGAATAGTAGAAGGCCTGTTGGTTCCAAGGATGATCCACTGCAGACCAAGTAAAAGAGGGGAACAGTTGGAAATAAACACAAGTATGAAATAGTTTGCAGTGAAAGACTGAAAACTTTACATCTGGTCAGGTGGAGTTTGGTAGGTGAAAGGACAAAGGAGCAGAAGGGGGATGAAATGTAAAAAATGTCATGCGATTTTACTACAGGCAATACAGCTCACACCTCACCCTGTTCATCTACTATTGATTTATGCCACCACATGACAACAACAGATGGAGATTTCCCATTTGTCATGGACTTATGTTAAATATTGTTGGAAACAGTTGGTCCATCTTAACTGATCATTCACTATGCCCAAACCCCCTTTAGTTAAGGTCAATTCATGGTTTCTGTAAACTCAAAACAGACTTGAACAAGCTTCTGTGCATATACCACTGGGGGTTCATGGACACATTCCTACCTAGAAAACTTGATGCTGACCTCTTGACACCAAGAAAGGAGCTGTTTTTTTTGTTTGTTTTTTTTAAAATCGTTTTTGTGTTAGTAACATAAAAAAGTAAAGAGAACCTAGAGATTAGAGATTAGGGGAGAGGATGTGAAATGTAAAAGAACAGTCTACTCAGATAATCATGTGAGCATGATGCTATAACCTGGCTTTTACTGTTTCAATGAGTTAGCAAACATCTTGACTGTTAGGTGATATTATCAAATAAATGGTGTGACAAATTTAAAGATAGATACTGAATGGAGAGATTTGTTTTTAAAAGGACAGGACTAACAAACGTTTTTGCATTTTTTTTGATCATAGTTAGTAGTATACAAAGTTGGGACTCTCATTTCTTACAAAAACAACCATTGATATACCTAACAGATTTTAGCTGTCGTTGCTGGCGACCTATTCAGGGTGTACATTGCTTTTAACCCCATGACAGCTCAAGGGCTGCGAGATGCGGCATTAATTCGATACGGGGTGGCTGTAGTGTAGGAGGTGAAGCAGGGTCTACATGTCTGAATGTGTGTGAATGTTAGCTAGAAAGGTACTTAAGGATAGAAAAAAAAATACAAAAGCGCTTATATAGCTTATATAGTGTGTGCTAAATAGTCCATTTAGCACACACAGAGTAAAATGGATGGATTGATGGTAGCTATTTTGTTAACTATCAATCTGTTGGTTGTCTTATAGCTGATGCAGACAGCAATATTGTTTTTTAATGTACTTTTTAAAGTTTCCCGTTTGTGATAGGGATTTTTCTTTTTGGCCAGTGCTAAATTTCTACAATGGATAAACATTAGTGATTGCCATTGGTTGAATTCAAGTCAGGTGATCTGAACTTTGGAAGGTGAGTTTCTACTTATACTAATGGTCGTCCAGTGTATTGGTACATTTCTAAATTAACTCAACTTTCCTGGTAATCTTTTATTATTTGTATTGCTTATCTGGTAAGGTAAACATCAGCATTCTTACCAGCTACGGAGCCATTAAAAGGCATGATAGTAAGGAAATTGCATTTTTCTTGTATTGCACTGAACTGCTAAGTTCCAGTATTACATTACGGCTTTTTAAACTACCCTAAATGTAACAGAGAAGGGGTAGGATTAGACCTCTGCTACAAACTCATAAATTTATGCTGAAGTATAACAAAAAGAGACTTTGACATTCTTATGATTTATCCACGGGTGCCTTACTAGTTTCATACATTTGAAACTAGTTTTAAAAATAACATGAAAAAAAGAAAGCAAATACGCTAAACCAGAAAACTAAAAGCCAGGCACTGTTCTTAAAATAGCAGGAATTTGTGCCAGTCATGATTTACATTACTGAAGAAAGTTTCTGTAATAGGTGAGCAGTAACTTCAATTGGAGTTGCTGAAAAAATGACACCCAGGGTGGATTCAAATCTATTACTAGAAAATTATTATAATTAAACCCATCTCCCTTTGAATAATATGGTCAGGACATACAATTTGGTTTGCTGTTGTAAATTGTAGTTAACTGGGTATGCTACATTTACAGTTTATGTAAATGATTCTGTGAGATTCACTTTGAGCTTTGTAAAATCTAAAAAAAGCCTTTATTTTTATATACATATATTTGAATATATTTTATATATATACGACTCTTAGTACAAGTAGAGCTTCAAAGGCCTGTCAAGCTTTTTTAGGTTTTGCTAAGATATACTTGAACAGTTGTTATTTGGTGAGTTTTTGTCTTCTTTTTTTAAAAACAAAATACAATTGCTTATTTTTTATGACTGTACATGTAGCTATTAACCTTTTGGCATTTTTTTTTTTGTTTTTTACCTTAGGAGGTACCATAGGAAGCAAAAAAAAAAATCAGGTCCAATTTAGGGAAGATAAAATATTTTAGAAGCATCTGCATAAACTGACTGTCCTTCAGAGCAGCACTTTTTTTTAAAAAAAAGAAGAAGAAGAAAGAAAACAAGACAAAAAACAAATTGCTGTTGATTTTAGCTGACATTATCCTTGCAGCTAGTTTCAAAGATGACCTCAGTTGTGCATTTCTGCCATGAAAAAACCCCCCAAAACAGAATACACTCTTTTTATGTTTTTGGTGTCTATGAATTCATTGAAATCATAATTTTTATTTTCATTATCACTGAAATTCATTCTTTCAAGCAAGTGAATAATAGTTCAGTTCATAACATGTTACGACTGTTTAAAACACAAGTTTTTGTGTGTTTTTTTTCTTAATAGTTATTTATATTTTATTAATGACTTTTCTGTTTGAGCATTAACTCTTTTAATTCACTTCACGCACACTTGTCATTGTAAAAGAGCATTTTGGGTGTTTTTCCTTTTAATGAAATGCCTGATGTCTGATTGGCATTTATATAGGTTTCTTGCTAGAGGTTTAGGCTGCAGATGGGGATTATTTTCAGTTCTTGTTTAAAACAACGAAGAAAACGTTTTTGTTTGTACCAGCAGTGCAGAACCCAGATTCATTCAGTGCACTGGCACATAACAAATATTTACATAAGAGAAGCTACAACTAGTGATTTTTAATTATATTATTATTATTTTTCAAATCTGTCAATACAAAATACAAACAATTCTGCAATCTGGTTGTCTGGTGATTGAATTATTATTAAAAGTTTGATGGAACAAACTTTTACAGCCAAACATATTTAATTATTTTTAGGGCTACAAATAGTTGATTAATGACTTTGTCAGTCCTCAAAACATGTTTAAAATGGCACGTTGAGATCATAAAAAGTTACAATATAAATAGTTTCAACTCTAAATATTAAAATTTTTGGAATTTTAATTTTTGCATGTGAAAATTGTAGCCCTTTTCTCTAATTTTTGTATTGTCTAATAATTGTAATCGGGAACAGGTTTTCTAAAAAGAAGAATGTTGTCCAACAACAGGGAACGTAGAACCTTTGAAGTGTTTTTATTCTTTTCTCTTCACTATAATTCTATCCAGATTTTGTTAAATTTCAATATTTTTTTCCGTGAATGTGCCAATAATGTGATGTGTTCGTGATCATCAGCATTCCTAATATCATCTGTTCACGTGCAAAGTTTTCAATCTGAGCCAAAAGTGGAAGTATTGTGGTGCACTGCTGTGGTGAGCTGTAGCCGAGGACTGCTCCAGTACCGGACCATCTAGCGCGCGCACGCTCACTGAAGTATGTCAGAGAGTTGTTTAGGATCAACACGTGACTCAGAACAGAATTATGCGTATGTGTATTTTACAGTAATATCTGGAATATGGACCTGATGTCGAATGAAATGCAGTCACACACACACTCCTGACTCACACACGCCCTCCCCTTTCTCTTTCGCACACACATTCGGCTACAGTAGTACTGATACATGAGTGCGCCGCTCCTGAGTCATCCTCAGGAAAAAGAGGAATGTAGCCACACTGTCTGATGACACAGTGCTTCTTCTTTTCTCTGAAGTGATTTTAATAATGTTTTTTTTAATAATGGTGGCCTGTGCCACCCACCCTACTCAACAATCCAGTGCTTGCTAAGTATTGCCAGGCAAAACCTTCAGCTCCCTCAGTAGAAGTAAGTTTCTCTGCTGCTTGTGCCAGCTGAAGTGAGTGATGACTTTGAGCATGGAGAAAAAGAGGCGCATCATCAGCTCGTACCTATGCACTTCTGATTTTAAACACTGGGAACATGACTCATGTAGGACTTACTTTCTGCCTGCAAGTACTCAATGTTTATCTGTGCCTCTACAATGTGGTTGCTTTCATTTTACAGTAACTACTTAACCAACAGATTCTCTGTAGTGAATTCATTGGTGGACAAAATACTTGCATTTCTTATTCAAAAATGTGCATCACCACAGTGTAAAACTGCTGTGGTGTATAAAGCAAAGTACGCACAAAGTTGAAAAGTATGTGGCAGTGTCAGTGAAATATAAATGTATTTGTTTATAAGCTGTACATAAAAGGACGCAGTAGCATCAATATATAGAGATACTGCAGGGGAAATATCTTTAAGGTATCTTTGAGTAAGTATATCATTACATCATGTTATCATCATTACATTGCACCATTAAAAAAAGGTTTGGTAAAGGGGGAGGTGGAAACTGTTATTTCTCTATTAGTATTAGTTTTATATACAACAGATAAGATAAAACAGCACTTTTCACTGAGTTGAATGAACAGCACCAAGGCCCAGTACAAGATAAATAGGTACTATTTTAAACTGTGAATCATGCAAAGCTATTCTTGTAGAGTCCAAGAATAAAAAATATAATGCTCAAAATAATCTGAATAGATCAAGTTTAAGCATGGCCAGATAAACATTTTGCTCTGGGGCAGGAACTCATTTTGGGCCAACTCTGTTTCAGTAAGACAGTGATAATAAAATACTACAAATATAATGCTATAAAATGCCCTTGTATTTGCATTTATTTACTTCATCGTTTGTTCAGTAGAGTAAATTATTACTTCACTTTTTGAAAACGTTAAGTAAATATATGCTCTGTAAAACCATAAAATTAAACTTGTTTAATGTTTTTTAATAATAGTAGTCCTGTTATTAATGTTAATATGAATAATATTAAAAATAGCTGAAAACCTGATTAGCAAGATAATGCTCTCTATTTTTAAAAGAACGCAAGGAAAAAATACAGAATCTGCATCTAATGTGTTGCTATCAGTACCATGGATTAATTTTTAATAAAACAAAACGTGTGATTTAACCATGTGAACTTAAACCACATGAGACCAAAGGCTACTCTGCTAAGCTACCCTAGCTATTTATAAAAACAATTTTTATACTTCATAAAGTTTGGCTCAATCAGTTGTAACACTAATTAACTCTATACTGCTTGAAAGGAGCAACACATGAAGCTCTTTTCTGACCTTTGTAATGTAGTTAAAATACATCACTCCCTTTTATTAAAATAACAACTATCTTGCTGTATGGTTGAAAATCTTTGTGTTTTACTAGATGGGATAAAAATCTGTTGTGTCTCAATACATGTCCATTTTTTTTAAGGTCGCTCATTAGAAATAGGGTCTCGTGACTGCAGGCTCTGTGTACTACAATGGATCTAAAAGGCTGCTTTAAGGAACCTGGGCATGTTATTAAGTGTCAAACTACTATGAATAAGTTATGAGCAAGGCTTCACTTTAGAGGGGACATATGTGTAATTAAGAACAATTAACATTTGTAGACTTGTAGATTAAGACTTTTAAAGTAGACTGTATTAATGAAGTACTATTAAAGGAGAGCACCAGTTCTAATTGTGCTGCCACATTGCAAGCGCACAGTAAACAATGCATATTAAGATCTTGATTGATATATAACATTGATTTGTAACTTATTGATTGGTGGCATCTTATAGTCCAGAGACATGCATGTTGGGTCACTAGTGAATCTACAGTGGGTGTGGATGTGACAGATAAAGTGCTTACAGTTTACAGGATAAAATGCTGTATGAATTTATGGTTATATGTGATTTATTATCTAAAATGCTTTAAGTGGTTAGTAAGACTAGAAGAGTGGTATATAATTGTGAGGAGATAACTGTAAGTAATTCAGTTCAATTTTGCTTTTATTTATATAGCACCAAATCACAACAAGAGTCACCTCAAGGCACTTTATATTGTATATTGTAACCCTACAATAATACAAAGAAAACCCCAACAATCAGATGACCTTCTTTGAGCAAGCATTTGGGGACAGTGGGAAGGAAAAACTTCCTTTGAACAGGAAGAAATCTCCAGCAGAACCAGGCTCAGGGAGGGGCGGGCATCTGCCGCGACCGGTTGGGCGTGAGGGAAAGACGTAATTAGGAGGAGGTTGAGAAAAACCTTTGTTATTGGACCAGTAGCTGTAGAATGTTGTCACGCAAAGTAATACGCAGGTAAGCCTTGTGGACAGTATGCTCACCTAATAGTGAAACACTTTTTGGCTAAATTATTTGAGCTGGAAAAGAACTCAAAAATTAGAGCAACAAATTCAAAAGTCAAAAGCTTAGAGAATTCAAATATTTAATTACCTGTTATGTAATATTTGTAATATTTTAGTTATAGTTGAAATACCTATAAAAATTATTAAGGATAATAATAATAATAATAGTAATACCAATAATAATAAATAATAGATTATATTTAATTTAATTACTTTAGGCAAACGCGATAATGCAATTGCACATTATTTTAGCGCTTAGGTTTACAGTGTGCCTTAAGACAACCTGTTACCTCATAAAATAAATAGTGATAGTTGAGTTACATTATTTTGAGTCATGTCTTAATAAAAATTGAGGGAACTAAGATCGTCTATAATAATATGTCACTTGGGTATGCCAAAGGAAAATGTTTAAGTTTAGACTTTAGATATTAAGCCAAACAGTTATTGTCATTTGGTGTATTACGGTGCAGATGTGTCCTTCCTCCAGTCTTCATCGCCTGGTAGCTTTTCTGCTTCCTTCACTAACTTGTTTATCAGTCTGCTTACTCCCTTCCTCTCCCCTCGTACCTCTCGCTCTTCACGCTGTGTTTTGATCAGTTGGTGAGCTCCTACCCCCCCCCCCCCCCCCCAAACATACTTCCCATTATTTCCTTCAAGTATACTCTTTTGTGCCATTCTCTTTGCCGAGCTTTGAATTTTCCCCCTCTCTGTTCACTCTTTCGCTGTCTCTCCCCCTCCTCCACGACCACTTACCAAATTTAACCCCTCACCCACTTAGATGCATTCCATCAGCTTCATAAACACACACGTGGTACCAAACATGTAATGGTACTTCCTCTGCTGTCCTCCTCTTTTCCTCACATCTCTCCATCTATTCTCTCTCTCTTGCTCTCTCTCTCTCCTCTCAAGGCCTTGGTGAACGACGACAACAACAAGTTGGAAAAATGAAAGTGGGGTGACAACTGCGAGTCCCCTTTCTGCCTCCCCTCCAGGGCCAGTGTGAAGTTTTCAGTTTGATTGAAGGCCTCTTTTCTGTGGTGTGCAGTGTGAAAGCTGTCCTAATTGAATGATAAAGTGCCCCGAGATGGAGTCCACTGAATAGCCAACAATGGCCAGCCTGTGTGTGGTAGAGGGATTTTGGTTCACATCCAGCCTCTGCCTCTCTGCTCCGAGAGGGGGCCTATTATAATACTCTCTGCTGGACTCGGTCACGTGATACTGCCTTGCTCCCTGCTACTCACCCCCTCCTCCCTTTTTGTCCCCCCCCCCCCAATCTCATCTCCTCCCTGTTCCAGTGTGGCCTGGCCAATCCGGTCACATCATCGTCCTCTTCTTCACCCTGCTGGTTTGGTTGGATGGTCTCATTTTACCAGCGAGTGAATCTCTTTGTGTGTGTGTGTGTGTGTGTGTGTGTGTGTGTATACTGTACGTATCTATTAACTCAAAATGTCCTCAGGCCTGTGCATCCATCCACTGCTGTCAGGTTACCAGGGTGATATAGAAAAACTCTATGACAAAACAGAAGTGAAAGCAAGCACTAGATTTCAAAGTGACTCATCTTATTGATCTAAGTTGAAACCTTTCAACCACAGAGTGTTTGACAGTTTTAGGGTTGCCAAAAAGTTTGGATATTTATAAAGACATATAACAAATTTGAGAATGCTGCCCAAAGACTTCTGAATATTCAAGAACGCCAAGTCACTTCCCATATGGAAAAGATATAAATCTTATAAAGTTTGTATCTGTCTTGTGTGGAACTTGTTTGAAAAGCATACAAGAGTGAAAACAGATATAAAATCCCTTGAAAAATTATATAAATGAAACTTGTATGTTTTGGATACTTATTAAAACAATATATGAAAGTAATGAGAAAGTGCCAACTTTCATGAGTAAATCATATAAGCCTTATATGATTCACTATATGAAGTAAGCCAAATCTTATGCAAGTCTTTTATAAGTTTTTTTCTATTTCTTCTCCATATGGGTTGACTTGGGCAGCTTAAAAGTGGATGCTCACAATTTCATTGAGAGAGAATGATGTGCAGTGACACTGGCACCAGCTTCTATTTCGATAGAAAGGACATCTGTGTATCTATTTAGCTAGCTATCTGCATTTACTTTTTTTTGTTTCAACTTTTGTATGACTGTAAGAAATTCATTATGAACAACTTTTCTACAGAATTTCTTGCACAGCCTCTTGATATCAATAGCCTTCAGTCACTGTAGCATTCCAGCCAGACTTTATTCAGACGATGCACTCAATGATCATTACGGATGGACCATAATTCACAGAAAAGGCACAGGATCAGCCTGCTAGATCACTCAGAAACTTGTTAACAATCAAGTAATACATTTACAAATTGTCCGAAATTTAAACAACAAGTACAATACACAAACATACCTGTTCGCCTTCCAGCTAGATGCTAATTTAAAGATGGATGGAAAACAATAAGTTTCTCATTAACCTTTTCTGTGGCAAGCAGTAGCAGTTCGATCTTCCTTCCCGGAAGTTGCCCGTTCCGAATTTCAAAATAAGAGTCTAATCTATATTATAAGGTATAATTTGTTCAGGGATTTAAGTGTTTGAAAAAATATCAAATAAACAAATAATCTGGGTCATTTACAGTCACCACAACCAACCACTTTTTATACACACATTAAAGTTTCACTTGTGGTCTGACTATGCTTCTGTCTATGTAAGAGTTTGTCATAAATCCTTAACTGACTAGCCAGCATGCATTAGTGTCTTATACTACATCTGCTATTTTTTTGGGATTAATTTTTGCCATGAAGTGCTTGTTTTGTGTTCTGTTATGAATAAGTTCATTTAAGTGGTGAAATTTCAACTGTTGCCAAAAGGCCGAGATGGCAGAAAGGTGACCTTTGATCATCAAGATCTGTCTAGAGGAAGTAAAAGACATAAACATTTTCAGTATGTGGACCTATGGAAAGACCCTTGGTTGCCTTCAAGTGCCACTTTTGGTTTTGATTGACTCGACTCTTGATTGACCTGCCAGTTGCAGGTGCTTGATCCATTGCTTACTGCTCCTGTCTCCATTCACAGATTTCATGTAGTCAAGGCTCAAGACTAGAAGTGACTGGCAGATACCCATGCAAGATGGCCAATATAAAAAAAAAAGCAAACAAACCACCTGTTACTCTGGGCCTGATTCTTGTATAAGAGACCCAGCCACCTCTTTTTTCCATAAATTTATGTATTTTAATTTCAAGGCAATCACTTTTGAAATACATATTTTCAATGTTTGCAAATTCAATAATTACATGTTTGCTAACTAAGTGAAAAAATTTAGATATAGCTGATGGCTAAAATAATCATGGTTGTTGTTTTGTTTCATTCCAGATTACTTACGTGTATTTATGAAACTAAAGTAAAATAGTTGGGCTTCTATTGTCTGTAAGCAGATGTAAATAATTGTTTTAGTCCTTTAGCTTCGTTCACTCCAACTCATTGCAAACTTTGTGGAAAAAGCTTCTTTCGGCACGTTTGCCTGAATTGCAGTTAATTTCCGTGCAGTATGATGGTATGACTATCAGCTCTAAAACTGCTAAGACTTTTATACAACTATTAATAATACTCATTTAAAAGTGATGAATATTTACCTAATAACCTTAAAAAAATGGGATTAAATTCACTACAGCTAAAAGTAAAATCCCATTTGGTCTCATGCAGTTTGTATTTCGGGAAACTAAAAAAATCCTCCTAAGACCCAAACTCTTCCACGGCATGCATTTTTAATTTCTCTTTGATATTTGGGCTGATTGGGACCCCATGAATGTAAAAACAAAGGATTACCAGATTTTATTTATTTTTTTGTTTCTAAGAAAAATGAGAGCCACATCAGGCCCTTGTAGAGAAAAAAATGAGTATTTTGGTCTAAATAACCCAAAATCTGATGTCCACATATGTGGACAGGTCCTAGGAGGTTAAAGAACTGTTCCAGCTTTATCATTTTCTCTTTGACTTCCTGTCTACAGATGATGTGAGCTTGTGTTGCAGTAAGTGGATTGATTGACATACGCTTGATGGGTGATCACCTTGTATTTGGAAGAAAGTATTATGCCTTCTTCTATAGCTGTCTGGCAATCAGAATTATATTGACACTGTACTGAGATCATAGTTAATGTTATTATGGTGTGATTGTATTTGTTTTCAGTGAGCATTTTTTCATATCAGAGCAAACTCTGTGAACAGAATCACAGTGAGACTGGTCTGGTCACAGACACACACATTTTTTTGTCTTTTAATTGTAGAATAAGATTTAAAATATACTGGCAGTAATATGGAGATATTATAAGTTTAGTAAATAAACCTTTATAATAAATGGTATGCAGTACAAAATACAATATTTTCATTCATTGGCTGTGCCTACCAATGCCCCTCTCTGGTGACAACGCTGGTGGTCATTAGTTTGTTTAGAAAGTTTGTGGAATTATTAGCAGACTGTCTGTTCTACTTAGAAAACAGACTTCTAACTTGAGTTTAACATAGTCATAAGGATGAACAGGAATGGCACAGTTGGTTACAGAAAGTGAGATGAAAGTGTAAATAAATTTCCAAGTTAGCTGCAATGCCCCACTGTTTTCATCTTTTTAAAAAAAACAGTTTTATGGTACTTCATATCTTGGCTACAAAATGAGGCAAAGCTTTCTGTTTTAGTTATGATTTTTCCACATCCCTATATCTTTGATTTAGCATGTATTTGACCTCTTATGAAGCTCTACTCTTGCTGAAGGAATATATTTTTGTTTCATTTTCTCTTCAGTCAAATCAAAGTCATCACCTAGGGGCATAAGGATTTACTTGATTAATATAATTAATGTAATAAACAGGTGCATGAGAATTGTAGCTGCACATGCACAAAGATAGTGTGAGAGAGAAAATGAGACACTGGGCAGTTTATTTATCTGGATAAGGTAAAGGCCAGAGAGCACTGAATCACAGTTAACTCTATTCACACAAAGCAGTGAATGGGCTGTAGTAATCATTATAATAGGAGAGTTAGCAACTAAAATGATTTCAAGTAATCACATTTCCTGTAGGTCTTTAAAAAAAAACAAAAAAAACAAAACAGTTTTATTCGTTTTATTTCTACTCTCTTTATTTGGAATTTCTTGTAATCAATAGTCTCGAGACAGCGTAACTATAGCCAATACAATAAAACAATAACAAAAGTAGAGTGAAAGATTATGGGTATGTAACAGATGTAAAATTTGATTATGGAGTTCCTCAGGGTTCTCTGCTGGGACCAGTTCAATTTATATTTGTGCATTAATTAATCAGTAATGTGCATTGACTTTTACTTTCTGTAAAAGCCACTTTTACTTTTACTTCACATTTACAAACAAAACATCAAATATCAACATGCCTCAACTACTTAAGTAAAGTAAGAAAGTAAAATTTTATTTGTTTAGCACCTTTCAAGACAGAAATCAGAAAGTGCTTCACAGAAAAGCTAAAACATAAAAACAGAAATCAACCAAAAGCAAGTTAAAAAAGATGGTTTTTTAGCTGTTTTAAATGAAACCACTGAGTCCACAGATCTCAGGCTTAAAGGAAGGGAGTTCCAGAGTCTGGGGGCCACAGTTACGAACGCTCTATCGCCTTTCGTTTTCAGCCTCGTATGTTGGACGACCAGCAAGCCCTGATCACATGACCTCAGGGATCTGCTGGGGATGTACTAGGGTTGCACGATTTTGCATAAAATGAGAATCACGATTTTTTGGCTTAGAATTGAGATCACGATTCTCTCACGATTTTCTTTTCCAGTATAAATATTTATTGCACTTATTAACTGCACATCAACTTCGTAACAGTTGAGACTGAACATAAAAACAATAAATGTCTCACATTTTGTTGTTGCCGCAAAATGTTGTACTGCTTGTAATTCCGTCTCCACCGTTGCTCGACACTGCGTGTATAGAGCAGGTAGTGCAACAATAGAAAAATAGTTGCAGGACGGCACTGTGTAGCATATGTCTAGGGTGTTGATCATTTTCCTAAATCCCTCTTTTTTCACAGTGTTGATGGGAGCCATATCTTTGGTCAGGTGATAAGTGATAGCCTCCGTAATTTCTTTGTGCCTGCGGAGGTTCGATGTGAAGCGTTGTATAAGGTTCCTGTTATTGATGTTTGGGTGGTTGACCGGGACGGATTTTCTCCCGTCACTTTCTCCTCATCCCTGACGTGCTCTCCGTTGTTTTTTCCCTGCTAATTTTAGCATCACACGGCACAGCTTCTGTATCACGTGGTATAAGGCTCCGCCCTTGCCATTTGTTGAGCAGGAAGAGTGAGCGCTTGTTTCCATGCAGATTACGTCCCGGATCAAAATGCGGTACAATCGTCGTCATCTTTTTTTTTTTTTTTTTTTTAAATCGTTGTCATTTGGAAATGAGATCGCACATAAGTATGAATGGAGATCGCGATTTTCTAACGATTAATCGTGCAGCCCTAGGATGTACTGATGTAAAAGATCTCTGATATAGGTTGGTGCTTGACCAGGCAGAGCCCTGAATGTCAAAGTCAAAATCTTGAAGTGGGTTCTGAATTTTGTGGGGAGCCAGTGCAACTGAGAATTTAGAAGATTTGGTCAGAAGCTTTGCGGCAGTGTTCTGAACAGCTTGCAAATGATCCACAGAAGCTTTACAAGTGAACAAAGAATTGCAATAATCCAAATGAAATGAGACCAAAGTCAGAGCTGAGTCAAAATTTACACCAAAGTTCCTGATAGAAGGTTTGGCAAAGGTAGCGAGAGGGCCTAAGTTTTCCATAACCAAAGGTACCAATTTTTTGGGAGCACAAACAAGGACTTCAGTTAACAATTTAACGGGATAAATTGGATCACATTAAAAAAAAAAACACCATTTGTGCTTCCTGTTTTCACCTTCGCAAACTATTACTATAAATATGATTACATATATATCTAATATAGCACCAAAAAATATTTATTATTAGTCCAGGGAGGAATTTTTTCAAACCATTCCTTTGGGAAAGAAAGCAACAAAAACTATGAAAAGAATAATAATACATGACAGTAATTTAAAAGATTAATTAATGCAAACAGGCAAAAAGCTTTATGACTATAATGGAAGAAATTCCTTTAGTTAGTTTTTTAAAAAAATGTATGTCTGTTTTTAGATTTGACAACCACTGCTTACTTTGCTTGCATTATACAGGCATTATAAATGCTTCCCTTAGGCAGTATTATTAGAAGGCTTGCATTTTCATTTCTATGCAGATGATACTGAGCTTTATCCATGAAGCCAGATGACACACACCAATTAGGTAACCTGCAGGTTTTCCCACAGGGCTGAATAACCTCTAATTCCCTGCTTCTAAGTTCAGATAAAACTGAGGCTTTATACTCAGCTATTAAATCTTAGAAACAGGGTGTCTAACCAGATTACTTACTCTGGATGGAATTACTTTGGCCTCCAGTAACACTGTAATGAACTTGGACTCAGTTTTAATTGGTATTATGACTTCAGTGTGCACATTAAAGAAATACACAGGACTGTTCTCTCGCATTTGCAGAATCTCTAAAATGAAAAAAAAAAATTCTCAGAAAAATTAGCTCATGTATTTATTATTCCTAAGCAGAACTAAACTTAAAAATTCCCTGAAAAGGTTTCAGTTGATCCAGAATGGTGAAGCAAGACTACAGACAGGGACTAGAAAGAGAGAGCACATTTCTCCCATATTGGCTTCACTTCACTGGCTCCCTGTTAATTCCAGAATTTAATTTAAAATCCCTATCTTGACATACAAGGTCTTGAATAATCAGGCTCCATCTTATCTTAACAAACCACCCTAACTGAGCATTTCACTTTCTGCAGTGTTACGACCCGTCTAGGGCCAGGCCATAACATGAGCGAGGCACTCGCTTCCCTCCCCAAGACCCAAGCAGTCACACGCAACACGCAACAAATCCGTTAGATGTGAAGTGATTTATTTACAAGGTGAATAAAGAGAACCAAAACGGGAGTGTCAACACTTCAGGGTGAGCCAAGGCCAAAACAATAAACAAAACAAACCTACACAAATCCCGCACCCCTGACCTCACCAAAATAAAGTCAAAATAAAAACAGAGTCTGACCTCCTTAACCAACTCAAAAACAGGAGAAAACAGGTGATCAAAATAAACGGCAGCTCACCCCTACCCACTCCACTTCCACAATTTTCGCACGTATACTGCAGCCAGCGGCTACCACAGGACTACTGCTGGGTGATGAAGAGAAATGCGAGGACCTCTCCCGCTGTAGCACTCCAGCCTCCTTTTATTGGGCGGGTCCTCCAGCTGGATCCAATCACGCCGGGGCAGTAAGTCCACGCACCAATCGGAACAGGGCCCTGGCACAGCTAAATTAACATAGACAAAAACACAGCACCTGCACAAACAAACACACGGACATACAAGTTCGTAACACCCCCTTCCATAAGAATTAAACAATCCTTCTAGTGTTTAATCCTAGACTACAAAATTGCTCTCGACAGGGCGTCCGCGATGACATTTTCCGTCCCTTTCTTATGCCTAATCTGCAGGTTGAAGTCTTGCAAGAGAAGGGACCAACGCATAAGCCAGTGAACCCAGGAAAAGGGCGATAATGCAGAAGGAAGTTGACTATCTCTTAGAACACGGTTTAGCCTTTCCGAACGCCAGCGCATGGAGTTCGCCGTGTGTGCTAGTACCAAAATCCGACAACACTCCTCGGTTTTGTAATGATTACAGGAAAGTTAACGCTGTTACCAAACCTGATTCATTTCCTCTTCCTAGAATGGAGGATTGTATTGATAGAGTGGGATCGGCATCGTTTGTAACCAAACTTGATTTGTTAAAAGGTTACTGGCAAGTACCTTTAACTCCCCGAGCCTCTGAAATATCTGCTTTTGTTACACCGGACCATTTTCTCCAGTATACGGTTATGCCGTTTGGGTTGCGTAATGCACCCGCTACTTTCCAGCGCCTTATGGCCAAAGTACTGGCGGGCGTGAATAACTGCGATGCATACCTGGATGATGTTGTCATTTACTCATCCACCTGGTCTGACCACTTACAAACACTCTCTCTCGTTTTCAGCCGTTTTCAGGAGGCCTCGCTTACGTTGAACCTAGCCAAATTCACATTTGGCTAGGTTCATCTGATGTTTGTTGAATTTTTTTGAGAAGTAACAAATTGGGCGATCCACGCCGCAATGGTCTTCCTGCATAAGGACAGCTCCTGCACCAACCGCACTAGCGTCAACCTCGAGCTTGAAAGGGGACATGAAATTCGGGGCCGTAAGAACAGGGGAACTGCACAGTAATGCTTTCGCAGACTCGAAAGCAGTCTGACAAACAGGCGTCCACACAAAAGGCTTCATCGGACTGATCAAATCGGTGAGAGGAACGACGACAGTGGCAAAGTTCTTACAAAACCCTCTATAATAACCACACATTCCCAGAAATCGGCGCAGCGCCCTTCTCGTTTGTGGGACTGGAAACTCAACGATCGCCTGTATTTTCGCGGTCACCGGCAGTATCTGTCCCGGAGGCGGAGGGGACCGCGGACCACGTGTCCAAACACCAGATCCATCGGACTGAATCCCAAGGATTCCTGAGTGGTTTCTCTGACTGCAAACAACAATAACGGCAGACCCTCATCCCATTCTCTATCCGACCCCGCGCAGAACTTGCGCAGCATAGCTTTGAGGGTTTGATGGAATCTTTCCAGAGCACCTTGACTTTCCGGGTGGTATGGACTGGATTTTACATGTTTTATGTGCAACTCCTCCACGACCTGTGCAAACATTTTTGAGGTGAAATTCGTTCCTTGGTCTGTTTGAACAACCTTTGGAAGCCCGAAAGTAGAGAAAAATTTAAGTAGTGCTTTTAGCACCGGTTTTGCTTTCAGCGTGCGTAGTGGAATTGCCTCTGGGTACCTTGTTGCTGAACACATTATTGTAAGTATGTATTGGTGTCCGGATTTGGTTTTTGGCAGGGGACCCACACAATCCAATATTACTTTTTCAAACGGCTCACCTATTACTGGAATAGGATGTAACGGAGCAGGTGGAATGGGTCTGTTAGGTTTCCCCGCTATCTGACATGTGGTACAGGTACGGCAATATGCCACCACATCAGCTTTCAACCCTGGCCAAAAGAAGTTGCGCAACACCCGATGATATGTTTTGTTCACCCCAAGATGTCCAGCCATGCTGGCATCATGCGCTAAGCTAAGCACCTGCCCTCGATGTGGCTTCGGCACCACCACCTGCGTAGCACCAGGCAAACCACACCGGTCAGAGGACCACCTCCTCATAAGAACTCCATCTTGCAAAAAATAAGAAGTGGGTGATTCACTTCCTGCACTCTTAGCTGCAGATAGAAAACAGGGAGCCAGTGATGAGTCATTCTGCTGAGCGGTTATCAATGCATCCCTATTCAATTTCTCATCCAGCTCTGGCATCAGTTTCATCACATCGCTTTTTGTTCTGTCACTCTCACGGCTGGGAGATATTCTCTCGTCTGGCGTCGCCATAAACGTGTCAGCAACATCCATAACGTCATCAAATTTGCGTGACTGCGCACGAGTGATTGCACAAACAGGAAACACATTTAACAAAGGGGCGGCAACCTCAGTGACAGAAGAAATAGGCGTTTCCACCACTTCAGGCGGTGGGAAAACTGTCCCACCAGCCAAGTCATTTCCTAAAATAAACGAAACCCCTTTAATCGGCAACTGGGAACTCACCGCAACTTTGACATGCCCCGTTTTCACGGGCGAATGTAAATGGACTTTGTGTAACGGCGCCCGAAGAACGCTCATCTTAATTCCCCAAACCAACACATCCGAATCACAAGCAGTTTTATCTGACAATGGTAGTACACTATCCAACATAAACGACTGATGCGCACCTGTGTCCCGAAGAATAGTAACAGGCACTTTGTCCCCCTCTTCTCCCGTTACAGAAACAAAGCCTTTCGTGATGAACGGTTTAAAACGTGGCTCTATTTCTGCATCCACATGGTGCAAATCACGGGTGAGAGTGGAATGCGATTTAGGCAAAGGGACAACTTTGATGAGACCTACGCCCGCTGGATTTCTAGAGCCTTTGCGCTGCTCTTTCCTCCGGAGCGCAGGACAGACAGCGATTAGATGTCCGGGTTCGCGACAATAAAAACAGTCGCGATTAACACCATCCTCCTGTCTATCTTTCAGTCCTATCTTTGGTGACTTTATCTTCCTTTCCTGTCCCACCCTAATATTCTGTGAGACAGCGGCTGAAAATATAGTTTTGTGGGTGAGAGTAAACTCATCAGCCATCACTGCCGCTTTAGCAAGTGAGGTCACCTTTTGCTCATTCAGATAAATAACTACTTGGTCCGGCAAACATTTTTTGAATTCCTCTAACAAAAGAAGCTCTTTCAGCCCCTCGAAATCCTGTGCTTTACTGGCCTGCAACCATCGTTCAAACAGGCGACTTTTTTCACGGGCAAACTCCACAAATGTCTGATTGGCGGTTTTTTCACACTTCCTAAATTTAGGTAGGCTTCTGGGACGAGCTCATATGCCTGCAACACAGTCTTCTTCATGACGTCATAATCCAGGCTATCTTCAATTGATAAACTGGTACACACCTCCTGGGCTTTGCCAACCAATTTGCATTGTAACAGCAGCGGCCAAAATTCCTTCGGCCAACTTAACGCGGCCGCTATACGCTCAAAAGCGTTAAAATAGGAATCTACTTCGGCCTCACGAAATGGGGGAACCAGTTTAACGTGTTTGGTGATGTCAAAACCTGTCGGGACCGCGGTGGACGTACTAGGATGACTAGAGGCAGATGTGGAGGGCTTTCGCTCCAGCTCCAAAGCTCTGACACGGAGGTGCATTGCTTGTACCTCAAGCTCTTTAGCACGGGCTTCCACCTCCCTAATACGGAGGGTCAAACGGAGATCTTCCGTAGACCGCCCCGCCAGGGGTTCCCCGGCCGTACCAGACTCAGCTGCTTCAGGCTTCGCCCCAGCAGCATCAGGGTCCGCCTCGGCTGTGTCAGAGCCCGCCTCAGCCGCATCAGAGTCCGCCTCGGCTGGTAGCACGTTAACAGGCCCTTTGGCATCCGACCCCGGCTCAGCCTCCGGAGCCACCTTCACACCCCCGCCATCAGGCTGCTCTACAGCTGCCTGCGGGGCAGGAAGAACGCCTCGCTCCACCAACTCTGCACACAAAGCGTCCCTAACCACCGCTTTGCGGGCACCATAGGACACTTGAACATCATAACAACTAGCAATGATAAGCAAATCCGCTTTCCTGCACTTCACAATTCTATCCCACGAAGGCGAAGTAACAAAATCATCCAAAGAAAACTCCATAACTCCACACACCTACCACCCCCACACCCAAGAAAACCGCCAACAGACCAAACACACGCAAAAACCCACAGAAAAAGGCAGAGGACGAGCCCCCAATTCATGTTACGACCCGTCTAGGGCCAGGCCATAACATGAGCGAGGCACTCGCTTCCCTCCCCAAGACCCAAGCAGTCACACGCAACACGCAACAAATCCGTTAGATGTGAAGTGATTTATTTACAAGGTGAATAAAGAGAACCAAAACGGGAGTGTCAACACTTCAGGGTGAGCCAAGGCCAAAACAATAAACAAAACAAACCTACACAAATCCCGCACCCCTGACCTCACCAAAATAAAGTCAAAATAAAAACAGAGTCTGACCTCCTTAACCAACTCAAAAACAGGAGAAAACGGGTGATCAAAATAAACGGCAGCTCACCCCTACCCACTCCACTTCCACAATTTTCGCACGTATACTGCAGCCAGCGGCTACCACAGGACTACTGCTGGGTGATGAAGAGAAATGCGAGGACCTCTCCCGCTGTAGCACTCCAGCCTCCTTTTATTGGGCGGGTCCTCCAGCTGGATCCAATCACGCCGGGGCAGTAAGTCCACGCACCAATCGGAACAGGGCCCTGGCACAGCTAAATTAACATAGACAAAAACACAGCACCTGCACAAACAAACACACGGACATACAAGTTCGTAACAGCAGGCTTACTTGTGGCTCCTAGGAAATTTAAAAGTAGAATGGGAGGCAGAGCCTTTAGCTTTCAGGCCCATCCAAAGTGGGAACCAGCTCCCACTTTGGATTTAAAACTTTTTTGATAAATCTTACCGTTATGGCTACAACAGGTGACTCCGAATCCTTTCTGAGTTCTGCTGCAATAACCCTAAGCTGCTGGGGACTTCCCATGATGCACCGAGCATCTCTTCTTCACACACCTCTTATCATATCGTCTCTTCCATCTTTTGTTCTGCTCCCTCCCCTCACCCTGAGCTGGTTATAGCAGATGGCCGCCCCTCCCTGAGCCTGGTTTTGCCAGAGGTTTCTTCCTATTAAAAGGGAGTTTTTCCTTGCCACTGTTGCCAAATGAGGTCTTCAGATTGTTGTGGTTTTTACTCTATTATTTTAAGGTCTTTTCTTTTCTCTACCTTACAGTATAAAGCACCTTGAAGTGACTGTTGTGATTTGGTGGGATTCAATGTAATTCAATTGAAAAATGTTCTGTGAAACTTTAAACAGCACCCGTGGTCAACAAACACAAAATTATAGTTGGTGCTTTAGGCCATAGAAGGCTGCCTGGGTTGTAATACACTGGCAAAAACCTTGGTTAAAACAAGCCTTCCTCAGGAAGTACATTTATCTTTTTATATTAATGTATGCTAGATGGCAGCACGGCTACTAGATGCCAATGAATATGTAGATTTATCACAGGTTAATTCACCATTTAGTACTGAAGTGGAATACAGGTAAATACTTCCTGCAGAAGCAGGAGTTGATTTCATAGGTCTCATGCAGGGGTAAGCATGAAATAAAGAGCTGTGGTATGGATGCAGGGCAGTCTGTTAACTATTTTACTCTCCGACTGAAATTTAAACCTTTCCCAGAGAAGGACAGAGCTTCAAACAGAATTCCTTACATCCCCCACCCATGTACACCCTTGCTACGTACACACACATTTAAAGTGTTGGAGAGGTAGTGAGGTGGAAGACCACCCTCTGGCATCCCAGTCATGCAAATGAAGGTGTGTTTTTATCTCTGGGGGCTGGAAGAAAGGAGAAGGAAAGAGCTGTGTAAAAATGTGTTAATGAATAACTCCTGAACTCAGCACTCTTTCTGCACAGGCTCTGAACAAGTCTTCCTCACTCACTCACTCACTCACTCACTCACTCACTCACTCACTCACTCACTCACTCACTCACTCACAGTGAAACTTTCTACACTTGTCTCCAGATTTCCCCTTACTTACGTTTTGCTTTTTCTAGTGAGCCAAAGGCCATGTCCACACTAATACATTTTCGTTTTGAAAACGCATCTTTTTCTCTCCGCTTTGGCCTTCCGTCCACACTGAGATGGTGTTTTTGGTCAAGGAAAATGGAGCTTTTTGAAAACGCTCTGCAAAGCGGATACATTTGAAAACGCTGTTTTTGTGGTGCAGTGTAGACTGCATAAACGGAGACTTTTAAAAACGATGATGCATTTTAGTCATATGTCATTATACAGCAGTTGTTTTGTTTGCTCTCAGTTTTGACAGCCCTATTAAAGATTAATATAATTTGGTACATGCTCCAGATAGCTTTCTCACTCGCTTTTGCAACTTTGTACTTTTGTGTTACTCGCAGCAACAACCCCACCTCATTGTTAGTCCATTTAAAAACATGGTGCTTTTCCTTTACATTTGGCTGTGACGTTTCAAAGAGCTGGAAAGTAAATAAACGGCAGACAGAAATAGCGCCGGTCGAATCATCTTATGTTTCACCCATGCGCAACACAGGAACATAGCGTTTTCAATCATTTCGGTGTCGATGAACAACTGTTCGGAAACACTTGAAAACGATAGTGTGGACACGGAGCATTTTTAGACGAAAACGCCATTTTCAAATTCATCCGGATTAGTGTAGACATAGCCAAAGACTTGTAGGTCTGAAGTGTTTTAAAAAAGTATGATTGTAGTGTTCACTTTCAAAGAGATATTTGAAGTTCTTATAATTTTGTGGAAATATCTCATATATAAGCATAACGGCTCAGCAAAATGATAAGTTTGGTAAGTATGGTAAGTTTTCTACAATGCTAACTTTGTAGAACAAATGGTTGTAATTTCCAATTAAAGCTTTACACTGTAGCTAATGGTACTTAGTGCAATGCTAAAACCACTACTATTTCAAAACCTCAGTGTTACTTTTAAATATGCAATACTGGGTTTATTTTCCAGTTAATTACTTTTCTTCTTAGACTCTAGAGCAGGGGTAGGCAACTCCAGGCCCCGAGTGCCGGTGTCCTGCAGGTTTTAGATCGCACCCTGAATCAAATGATTAGTTCATTACCAGGCCTCTGGAGAACTTCAAGAAATGCTGAGGAGTCATTTAGCCCTTTAAATCAGCTGTGATGGATCATGGGCACATCTAAAACCTCCAGGACACCGGCACTCGAGGTCTGGAGTTGCCTACCCCTGCTCTAGAGTATCGTTGCATGATGAACAGTTAAAAATCTTCCTTTTTTATCTTAAACGGTGTCTTGTTGCAGCCTCTCACTTAATCACTACTGTCTGAAACCGTAACTAGATTACATTATAGAAGATGGATGTAGCCACCATGACCACCTGTTGGTTTTGGTTCACATTTGGACAGGAGGGTGGAGTTCTGGGCCAATTTCCAGACTATTTTGATTAAGAAGATGTATCCATAATCTTTAGAGATTGATATTCACTAATCAGAGGTAAGAAACAGACTAAAAAAGTGCTGGGATTTCACTTGCCCAAACTGCAGCACAAACATCTTGGTCTATACCACACATCAAGTGATTAAAATGGCCAAAAGGCCATAGTTTTTGCGGCAATATTTGGATAATAGCACACAATTTGTTTTTAGCAAAAATATTATGAAATTGGTCTGATAAGGAGACTAGAATAACGGGGCTTTCTCTTTAGCTGTGTGTAACTTCCTGTACTGCATAATCTCTATAGAGTCCACAGCTGTTGTCATTTCTCAGCTTAGACCAAAGTGGTCGCAATGCAGAGCAGTGTATGTACGTTAACACTGGGCATGTTTTTGCTATCTGCAGTGTCATAATCAAATACAAAAGCTAAAATTCCCCATGTTTGACAGATGGTATGCTGACATTTTCCTCTGCACTTTCATCTCCCCATCACCTACTGGCTGATCTGATCTTATCGTCTGATGCTATGTCCATAATCATAGAGGTTACGACAAGTACTGATTTGCACTCTAGGCCTTTCTGTTTTTGAGGCCTGTCGTAGTGTTGAATTGCTTTTTGTTGTGGAAAATCTCAGGTTTGGAGCTCATTCATGGCCAGGTTTCACAATAGTCTGCCAGTTGTTTGTTAACACTACCCATTTCTATCTGCCCATCGTGCAATAACAACAACAGGACAGTTTGTGGCTGGCTATATGAAGCCACTGTACTTTGGTGCTTTCAACTGTATGTAAAAACAGAGTTGTTTTTTCTCACCATAACCTCAATTAGTTTTAAGTATTATTATTGTATCCCAATTTATATTGCATCTTTGTGTCACATATAAGAAGTGAGCTGGATGAAGGATTCTAACATATAACTGAATGATTACAGTACTGTCACGCTGCTGGTTTGAACTGAAATACCCCCGCATTGAACATCTGTGTTATCTGCCCTTTTTTTTTCTGTTTTGCCGTGTGCTCTGCTCCTGTCAGATGGCTGCTTACTCTTTTCATCTCATTCTTTTTGTGTTATGTTCTCTCTCTCCTTCTCTTCTGCCTGTTGCTGTCATCCGCCCGAAGGTGCCTACAGCCAACACTTCCACTAAACGTGATCGAGTTTCAAAAAAAATTCAAAGAATGCAATCTGCCCACTGCCCAATTCTTCAAGGTCCTGTTTATGCAAGAATGTTATTTTTTACAAGTCTCTACCTTTAACCCCCTCCCCCTTCTACACACCACTTTCCTCTTTCCATGGTTCCATTACCGTGAACATCCTTTAAAGACCAAGTGTGTGTGCATTCAGTAAACTAGTGACAAAACAGAAGAAAATTAGCTGTAGGACAAGAGTGGCAAGGAAAGATTAAAAAAAAAGGCTATGAGTTCATTGAAACCTGTAGATTTCTGTAAACAAAAGGCTGTTGAACAATGCCTGTTGTTTTAAGCTGAGCTGACGTTGCCAAACTTAGAGATTGTTTGTTGCTGACCCCATCTGAATCAGAGAGAGCCAGCAGCAGCACGGAAAACAAAAGTGACCGAGTCCCAGCGGCTGGACGGACTGGCTCAGACGGACAAGCTATATGTGTCAGAGCAGCTACATAATGACTCCGTGTGTGGGTTTGACATTAGTGTTCTCATGTTTGCATTGTTTAAAGTTCAGTATTTTATCTGACTGTACAATGTCTTTTTCAGTATTTCTGACCAAGGATGTTATTATAAGATTTGTCAGAAAAGATCATCTCATTTCTGGGGCTGGAAAATAGAGCTGACACAGAAAAGCTAAAAGCTGCAGTTCCTCCAACGGCCACTTGAGGCTGACCCCCATGTTAAAATGCCCACATTAGAATGAATTAGAAAGCAGCCTGGTGTCTCATTCACAACCACAAGTGTTTGGTCGGTGAATCTTTTATCCATATGGAGCAGTGGCTAAAACACAAATTTTGAGGTTGGTGGTATTATGTTGGCTATATAACAGCCAACATAATAGATAATATCAGATCTTTTTTATCAATATTACTAAATTCTACAAATTATGATATATTATCATTTGTTGTCCATTTTTGTGTTAAAATTTGTTGCTAAAAAGATATTTTTATTTGGGCTCAAAAGTGCATATTTAATATAGTAAAAATACATGTGAGGTGTGCAGTTGAGGAGGTATAAGTGTGACAGTTTGCAGTACGTAGATGTTCTGCTCTTTAAACATGAGAGAGGGTGAGGGCATTTGGCGTGACGCCCACTGGAACTGTGCCCACTTCTCTGGCTGCTGTGGAGCTTCATGTCATGGCCAGGACTCCCTGCCAGAAGGGCTTTCCCCAGAATCACCTCTGCACACACACACACACACCCACACACACAGACTCCTTTACACGCTGAAAACACAGACACACATGCCTTACATTTAGTCATGCTGCCCGTGTCTTTAATGTCAACATTTTGATAAAGCTCTGCAACGGAAACACTGTATCCTGAATACTAATACGCTGACTCTGCAGTTTTTTTTTGTTTGTTTGCTTGTTTCTTCTTTGTGGTTCATCTGGTATAAATAATCATAATATAGATGTTCATGATGTTCAACTTTATCTTTTGGCTTAGCTAAGGGTCAGAGATTTTACTATTCTACTTGATCTTAACTTGCATTTGAAATATTAATATAATACACTGTTAAATATCCAGTACATAGTCAGTATAATGCATATGTTTCCAAATGACTATGCAGTCATGTGAATAACTAATTACACCCTGTGATTTATTTTCCCAGTCTTCTTTACAATGTTGTTGCAGCTCATTGAGGTTCACCTGCAAACTTCAATGCACTGTTAAACTGCGGCGTTATGACCACAGGATTTCACTCAGGTGGAGGTCTGCACTTTGTTCCATTTAATTCCTTCACTTGACAGCCATTCTGTGGTAGATTTACTGCTGTACTTTGTATCATTGTCATGTTGCATGACCCAATTTCAGTGACTGATGCTCAGATCCTTTCGCTGTAAAATGAGCCCAAACAATTGGTGAGGCATTTGTACTGAGGTTCTCACCAAACATGGTGCTGTGCGTTATGGCCAGACAGCTCCACTTTGCTCTTGTCTATCCAAGGAACTTGGGCCATCACTTACTAACAGCTTTCAGACCGCTCCTCTGTGGACAGCTTCCAGTTTAGATTTGGGAGACAGGTGCCTGTTCCACTTTTAGGATTAGACTTAAAACTTTTCTTTTTGATAAAGCATGTAGTTAGGACTGGATCAGATGACCCTGAATCCTCCCTTAGGCTACGTTCACACTGCAGGTCTTAATGCGCAATTCCAATTTTTTGATCAAATCCATTTTTTTTGTCTGCTTGTTCACACTACAAATAAAATGTGACAGCAAACGCGCTCTAGTGTGAACGCTCAAAGCGGCCCGCATGCACAAAAGAAGACGTCACACACAACGCGCTCTGTTTAGACCCAGAGCAAACAATATTGTTTGACTAATGGCTCTTAATATAAAGACTTCGGACTTTACGTTTCCCAATTTTTGCTTTAATTTATTTTGTTATTTACATAACAATGTAAATAATCTAATAATTATCCTTATTGCTGTTTTAGAGAGGAGCAGTGCTTCAAAGGATAGTTGCAGATTTCTGTCAGAATCTGCAGATTATACAGTACAAATAAAATGTACACGTTGTCTTCCCAACAGTTTCACTGACATCTACACTGGATGGCCAGGAAGCCTTCGTGATGTCTTCTCGGGCTCTTCTCCGGTGCTGATAATTGGCGTCTGTCTTGTATCAGTGACGTAAAAGACGGATTTAATGCGACATGACCATTCAAACAGCAGTCGCTTTCTAAAACATCGGATATGTATCGGATTCAGTACCACATACGTAAGTGACCCAGATCGGATTTGAAAATATCGGATTTGTACCGTTCACACTGTCATACCATGATCGGATATGGGTCGCATAGGGTCAAAAAAATCGGATTTGTGCTCAGAGTTATGCTCCAATAGGGCTAGGCTGCTGTGGGCTTCGCATAATGCATCGAGTGTTTCTTCTTCACTCGCATTTTTATACTCACTATGTTTTTATACAGCCCTCTGCATTTAATCATTAGTTGTTATTATCCATCTCTGGCTCTTTTCCACAGCATGTCATTGTTCTGTCTCTCTCCCTTTACACAAAGTTTTGGCAGATGGCCGCCCCTCATTGAGCCTGGTTTTACTGGAGGTTTCTTCCTGTTAAAAGGGAGTTTTTCCTTCTATCACCAAGTGAATCATAGGCGGTCATCTTATTGTTGTAGAGTAACCTTGAGAACCTTTAGCCTGCTGTTGTGTTAGCCAGTGAAGCTCAAACATCAACAGGAGTGGAATTAGTTTGATTTCAGCTGTTTGTAGTTGTACTTGAGAAGTAAATGATTTTATTACATATCTGTAATTTGTGTACTTAAATAATTACTTAGAAGACGTTAAGCCCATTGTGGGGACAGGAATAAGTAGTATCTAATACCAGACAACATAGTTGAAAATCATTCATGCTAACCCTACCCCTAACCATATGCTATCACAATATCTATTTTTATTTTTTTTAATTGTTCTTCTATGTCTTGGCAGTTTTTTTTTTTATTCCCTTTAGCTTTTTCTCCAAAACATAAGGTTAGCATTAGATTCCAAACCAGGGTAGGGGTTGTCACTGACCGAGACCTCAGAGGGCTAATAACTGTCACACTGATTTACTGATTCTAACTGGTGAGTTTATAAATGCTCTCCATAACAACATATAGGGGGAGGCCTCTCTAATTCTCAAAGTATTAATATGTAGCTTAGTTGGCTAGAAAACAATGACCTCATGCGTTGGAAGTTGTCCACTGTGTGCTTGTATGGTTAAATTGGAAGTGTTGGAAAAGATTTATGTATGTGTATTTATACATGTGTTTGTGTGTCTGAGAGTGTGTGACCTGCAGTATCACTAACTGACACATTCCCAGTGTCAAATAGTCAGTGTGGACTCAGTGTCACCCCCAGCAACCTGGCTGACCCCCGCATCCCCCTCAGTGGCTCAACAGAAAACACACATAACATGTGTACACACAGAGATGCACATTGTATATTTTAGCCAAAGTTTAATAAGAAATTGCAGCTAATATGTCAAATAGTTTTCTCAGACAAAGGTTCAAACACTGCATAAATCAAACAAACACAAACTCTGTGTTTAAGTGAAAATGGTTTTAAAATAATATGAAAAGGCTGACATGTTGGGAAATATCACAACTAAAATGATTACTAAGTAATATGACTAGATATAAAAATGACTCAGTGTCCAAAGAAGATGAGTCATCAAAAAGCCTGGATAAGGTCCACTCAGTGAAGGATTGAGTGGGTAGATGGTTGAGCAACCCTGTGTCAAAGTAGAATTGCAGAGAATTTGGCAATTATTATTATTATTATTATTATTAATAATAATAATAATAATAATAATAATAATAATAATAATAATAATACAGCCACAGAATCAGGCTAAATCTGTGGTAAGGCTGACAACCAATATTGAATCTGTATGTTATCAGTATACGGTTAATAACCAGGAGCAAATTGTAAGCATAACTTGTGCATCTGTAAAGCTGCAAAGTTAAAAGTTCTGCTCCAGTCACACTGTGGTTTGGTGTCTAACACTACAAACGTTTGGGTGTCGGGCTAAATTTAACTAGTAATGTCATGGCCAATACTTTGGTCATATCTGCATCATTTTTGTGTTTCTCAGTTGTGCTGCAAACACATTTATAGCTTCATGTTGATTAAAAAAACTATGAGGCATCATTTCAAATGTAGCATCTTTTAGTTTCTGAAATTCTGACTTTTTGGCTGAAATAAACCAAAACCCTTAACACTGCAACTGGTGTTAGGGGCAATGGCGTTTGTTATATTTTTTTGTTGTTCAGCTGCTTTTTCTCGTCAACTACCCAAACTGTCCTTATGTTCATATAGGCGTCTAGAAAACATGCACTTTAACCATTAAAAAATACCATCACAGTAGTCAAAGAGATAATTGTACACAGCTATAGAAATACAATTTACCACAAGAATATGGGGCTCTAATATGTGGTTCCTTGGGACGGTGATTTTTGTTAGTTGTTTCACTGATTTGATCAGGACTGCAGAATGCATCTAAGAAAATGCAAACCCTGTGTTTGTTTACCAAAAGAGAAACAGTCCAGATAATCTCCAGCATGCCTGGAGGTAAACTGTCCTTGAACAGTTAGAATGTGTATTTTTGTCCTCTGATAGCTTTGTCTAAAAAAGAAAACAAAAACTGACCTGACAGGGTAAAACAGTTTGTATCAGATTTCATGGGCGATTCTATACATGCACTTGTTGAATTTAGATAATGCTTAAAAATAACTGCCCAAATAAGTTAGTTGAGATATTTCAAGATGGCTGCAGACACTTTGCTTAGAATTCTGGATGCCAGTCTGCGAGTGTCCTTGGAGTAAACCCATGAAAGCCCATAATTTCAAAATTCAGCAAAAATTTCACCAAATTTAGTTCCCATCCAGGTCCAGTGGATGAAACCTTGTCATCCTGAAAGAGGATGTAAATGTTTCATTAAAGGCTTTGAATTGTTCCTCCCAAGTCTTGCATTTTTTTCAAATTCTCCTCGAACTTTTCAGGGTTAGGGTTACATTTGTTAATCAGGATTGGCCAAGATAGTTTATAATAGCGGTTCAGGGGGTGCAAAATATCCCAGTCAAATATGTTTTAGTTAGCTGCTGTTCAGGCAACTCCTATTCAGTTCCTGAGCTGGTTAGAGGTTCACTTCTGTTATCAGCAGGAAATTTTCCATTTCAGTAGACAAACATTGTGGTGCCATAAAATTGGTGACAGTTAAAGGAAATTAAGTTCTTTTTCTCTCGTTGGTAACAGAATGAGACAGTGCAGCAGTGAAGGTGTTGCCTGGTGGCAGTTAGATGAGCCCTGCCTTCTCCACCTCCCCCCAAGTTAGACCACAGCTATCTTTAGCCAGGACACCGGGGCATGGGTGCTGGGTTTATGGCCACATCCCGACCCAATGTGGCCTGCGCTAACTGCCGGGACAAGTGAGGGTTTGGCATGGCAGAAACTCTTCCTCTTCCTCATCTCACCCCAACCCTCCCTGTCTATAGCCTCAAAAAAGTCAAACAGGGGAGGAACTGAAACTGGGGGGAGGAGGTGGGAGGAAGGATGGAGAGAGAGAGAGAGAGAGATGAAGGGTTTGAGCAGCTCTTAGTGTGCTTTTACATTTGTTGCCTCACCAGGTTCAAAGAGAATTCCCTGTCAAGTCATTTTAAAATGCCCCTTCTGAAGGTTACATGATAATGACGATCCATTATTCCTACCGTGTGGTATTACTGTTTTCATAGCTTTCAGAAGTCTGCAGCTGCTGCATGTTTTCCTAGTTCAAAAACAGGTGGTCTAATACATTTGTTAAGCACTACAATTTGTTTGATTTAACTTTGTTCACATACGGCAAAGAATGATCTAGCTTACTATAATCAGTAATTACTGGACATAAGTGGGCAGGTAGTTGAAACATATTATTATTACTTCTTTGTCGTTTTTTTATGTGTAAAATTATCTAATAACAGCAGGCTCATAAGACCTTAACACATATAGTTATGTATAAAAAAAGCATCCAAAATTCAGAAGGTTTCCATATGTTGGACCTGTGGAAGGTTGCCTGTAGATGACTTTCTCTGCTCAGAGTTTCTCCACCAAACTCAGATTTTCTGCTGTCCAGAGTTCTCTTTACTTTTATCAGCACCTCCAGAAACCATGTGGTGGACGTTGGTTGTCCTTGCAAAACAAGCTTTACCAGGAAAAGCCCCTACTGTGGGTCTAACTACCAACCAGATTCCCATGTGTCTCCCATCACCTCTTTATTTTACTTAACTTAGTAATTTGTCATTTGAACAATCTTTACTGTGCAGGGAAATGTTGAGTAAAAACATGTTAAAGTTCAGTAACTCCATGATGGTTTGTCATATTAATGAATGAGTTAGAGTGTTGACCAAAGTGATTGTGATTTTTGCTATAATTGTTCTGCCATGTGACGCTGACACCGGGGCTCACAGAAACCTTTCATGAACTGTTTTTTTAAACACGTGCTGTTTACGCCTGTATTTACTCTGCTTTTCACATTTCTTACTGACCAGTTGAACACAACATAACTTTTTGACTTAAGACAGAACACAATAACCAAAACTGCTCTTCTTGCTGTTGAAGGGATATTGAAATTTTTTGATGCTCATGTGTGGAACATGTCTGAAGATTGTAAAAGTCTCACAAGTTTAGATGGATGCAGAAACCATGTATTAGGCTTAAACCCATAACTCCACCCAATATACTTCTATTGTACCTTTATCTGTCTTACCTTCCAGATTTCTGTTGTTGAACTGGAATTGAATCAGAATCAGAATCAGAAACTTTATTGTCATTGTCATGAGAACAACGAAATTAAGAATGGTCCCCGATCATTGCATCATCCCTAGCAATATCAAAATATAAATAAAACAATAAAATTCAATAAATAAAATAGATAGAATACTTAAAATACTAATAAGATATAACAGTAAAACATTCACATACATTCCCACACACATGCTTCAGACCGTGCATAGATTAACACAAGAGTGGCGTGATGGACATTTTTTTGTAGTATTCAGATGTGTTATTGCAGTTGGATAACAGCTGTGTTTGAGTCTATTAGTCCTTGCTCTGATTGCCCTGTACCGTCTGCCTGAGGGCAACAGTTCGAACAGGGAGTGGCCAGGATGTGAGGTGTCTTTTATGATGTTTTGGGCCTTTTTAAAACAGTGGGCGTTGTGTAGAACTTCCAGTGTGGGGAGAGGGCAGCCAGTGATCTTTTGGGCGGTGTTAATGATCCCTTGGAGTGCTTTCCTCTGAGCCCCTGGTTTGTGACTGTGCAGTGCGTCAGCTGACGGTGGGCATGCTGCCTTCACTAACCCTAAGCCTCCCTGGCTTCTATACCTAGTCAATGTGGTCAGTAAACCATGACCTGGTCTGGTCCTCTGACACCACCCCCTACACACCAGGTTTCGTCTCTCTCTGCCTTTCTCGTTCTCTGTCTGGCTCTCTCTCAGGAGTCACTTGACTGATGCAAAGACCCCTGACTACACCGCTGAAAATGACTCCAGTTTTCCCTCTCTTTTTCACCATCCCTTTGTCCCTCTTTTACTTACCTCTCTCCTCTGTAGCCCCCTCCTCTTATCTTTCCCTTTGTTTACTGAACTGTTCCTCACACTGACGTTTAACCACAGTTTCTTAGTCCATACCTAGGATTTTTTTTATCACTTTGTATTACCTTTGGAAAACGTTTTTTTTGCACACTCCCTTTGCAGGTCAGACTCAAATGCGCCTGTTCTTTGGTTTTATGTTCAGCATGCTTTGATTGGTGCACCCTGTTGTTCTTAAATAGAATTTAGAGGCTTTTACTTTGTAAAAACACCTTGTTTTTGCTGCTTGTGCCTGCTTTTGCTGCACTGGATGCCCTTTCTTGGGTCAACAAGAACTATTTTCTGTACATTAGCTGAAATGTTTGCGCAACAGAGCACTTCACCCACCCCCCTGCCCCCTCTCCTCCTCTCCCCATGAGTGCGGCTGTTGTCACCTTAGCTCCGGACGCTGAACTCACTTTCTATAATTAGTTTGCCTGTATGGTAAAGCCGCTTCTGCACCCACAGTGTCCTACTTTGCAGATCTCCATTCTGCAGAGGCTCCTGGCCTCTGCAGAATGGTCCTTGGCATCGTGCTACCAGGACCGTAAAGAAGCTGACAGCCCCTGTTACTCAATATGGCTGAGGCATGCAGCGAAGGGGTTAATACCAGTCACTCAGCATGCGGGAGCTAGGGCGGGCGGGCGGGCGGGCAGGCAGGCAGTGCAGAGGCTGACCTCTGACCCCTCAGGAAAGGAATGTGGAAGCTCTTTCATCCAGGACAGAAACCAAAGACACCCAGGCGGTTGGAAAGAGGCGGTTCAATTCTGCTTTCAACATTTTTGATTAGGGGAAGTAAGCAAGGCTCCATGTGAATGTGCTGTGTAGTGTTTGCTGCTACGGCATCTGCTATTTTGGGGAGTGAATTTCCATCCTACAGCAGTGCGTTTGTTACTTTGCAATCACGCTGAAGTAAGATTAGTGGTTGGAATAGGTTGCAGTTCTGTTCATGCTGGTGGAAAGCCCTGGTGATGAATTGCTGTGTGATCTCACCGATTTAAGTTTTTGTAGTTATGCAAAAAACAAGATGGTCCTTATCCTTTACTGACATTTGGGGATGGAATCACCAGTTATTTCTCATTATTAATTAATAACTGAATTCACATCTTGACTTAAATGTTTGGTTCTTAAATGTCACAAAATAGTGGAAAGTGTCCATGCAAATTTCTCAAAGTGCCTCTAAAAGTTGTCTTTCATCCAGAATCCAACAATATGCCGTTTACTGCCGTATGAGACAAAAAAGTCACACTTCAGATGCTAAAACACCTAGTTTTGGTATATTACAAAATTTCAGGAAAAGTTTGTTTTTCTTTTACAGGTGAATCTGTTTTAAGTTACTTAACGATTGACCAGAAGGAATGGAATCACAAAAACATAGATACACAGATAATACAACACAGAATGTATCGTGTTGTTTTCCATTGGCATATTAGTGTTGACGCATTATAAAACGCAAGAGTTGCACAGAAAAGACGCTGTCATCAAACAAAATCAAACCATCCATCCATCCATTCGCTTCCGCTTATCCTTTTCAGGGTCGCGGGGGGCGCTGGAGCCTATCCCAGCTGTCATAGGGCAAGAGGCAGGGTACACCCTGGACAGGTCGCCAGTCTGTCGCAGGGCCAACACACAGGGACAGACAGGCAGCACGGTGGCACGGTGGTTAGCACTGTTGCCGCACAGCAAGAAGGTCCTGAGTTCAATTCCACCATCAGGCCGGGGTCTTTCTGTGTGGAGTTTGCATGTTCTCCCCGTGTTTGCGTGGGTTCCCTCCGGGTACTCCGGCTTCCTCCCACAAAATCAAACATTTATTAAAAATGAAGGTCCTCGGGGAAGCTCATCTACTAGTCGGAATTTGGTAGTTCCAGTATCCTTCAGTGCATCCCTATTAATGCGTACTAGTCAGTAATCAGTCTGTTTAGGTTTATCGTTTCATATTTTAGTGGGAAATTGATTTGTTGTAGGCTGGAAATTTAATTTTAAGTGTAAATGAAAGTAAATAAATGAAAAAATAGTTTGTTGTTTCATTTAGTTACATGTCACACAATTTGTTGCTTAGCTCTGCTGTGCAGTCTATTATTGTATACACCTGAATATACAAATAATGCCATAGAATATTTTATGGTTAAAAACAATCATTTTGTATTGCAGAGCTTTTTAAAAGCCAGAAATTTAAACTGTGGACAAGCTGAGTTGTGTTGCTGAGAGCAAAGTGGTTCAGATTCATTGCCATGACTATCTCTGGCACTTTTACAGTGGGAAGATAAATAGTTGGTTGTTAGCTCTTGTGTTCGCTTAGGATGAGAGAATACCAGCTGTAACCCTAAGCTGTCAAATAATGTAACTTCTTTCTGTTTTTCTGTTTTGTTTTGGGGGTTTGCGTTTTGTTTTTTACATTTTGTCCTATAAATTCTCTTACTTTTCTTTTATTTTCAATCTTTTTTTCTGAGAAAAGTAACAAAAAGCACTGTGTTGAGGAGAATGTGCTTCCTCTATCATGACTATACCCTTTACCAGTAAACACTTGATGGACAGATTTTCACCTTTCTAGTGCTGAAACTTTTTTTGACACCCATCTACAGATACAGCCACCCCCCACTTTGAGTACGGTACCTATGCCTTCTCTTGGGGCGTATCTGCTATCGACTGTGAACACACCCCTTTCGCTCAATTCCAGTGCCACCAAGAGATGGCACTTTCTTCACAAAAAGTTTGACTTCTTTAGTTTACAAATGTTTTGATAGTATTTCATGTTGGAATAAGCATTCTTTGAAAATGGAAAATACATCAAATTTTAGTCAGACCTTTCACACATTTTCCACTGTAAATTGCCAAAATCCAATGTATCCAAGAGACTCGTGGAACTAAATTTTTTAATATATTTTTTGATTGGTTAACACTTGCTCAGTTCTGAAAAGTTCATTTTTGATTTACCCTGTAATTTTTTTAAAACTTGATATTGGCCAAATGTCTTGAGCCACCATCTTTTTTTCTTTCACCTGCTGTAATGTTGTTTTTGAGTGCTCTCCAGGCTTTAATAGTTGTTCATTGGACATTGGCTGCTTTTTAAATACTTTTCAGTCCAGTCTTTGTACATCAAGATCTTCAGAAGAAGGTTGTTTTTTTTGTTTAATCCATATGCTAAACTATTATTCCTTAAAAAGTACCTAACAACAGGTCTTATGGAGTGATAAATACAAATGTCTAAATTTCTGATTGAAATCGCTGTTTTATATATGGTAGAGGTTAGAAATGAGGCCTAACAGTGAGTGTCTACAGCCAAAAACATGGTGCAAGCTAGGGCTGGGTGATATGGCCCAAAATTCATATCTCGATTTTCTTTAGCTGGATGGCAATATACAATGTATATCGCGATATTTTTTTTAAAGCCATAAAGTAAGAACAAAAAAAGTGCTCTTAGTCAAAGCTGTGTCCCAGATGTCACACAGGCACTTTTATTAACATACAGCGTAGATGTACATGAAAAAATTACTCAGAAATAAATTAGCCACATTTATTAAATAATAATGCTCCATGAATAAAATAAAACAATGTTGTTTTTGTGCATAACAAAAAGCTCACAATTGTGCATTCAAAATGTAAACTAAAAGACGCTGAGCATAATAACAAGGACAGATTTTGCAGCTGCTGTGTTCCCAGGTTCTACTGCGTGACTGACAGCCTTGTTTGAAATCCACTTTGCAACCTGTCCCTTAACAGATCCCACTTGTGGTCCCTATACACACACACACACACACACACACACACACACACACACACACACACACACACACACACACACACACACACACACACACAATACGGTAATATTACGGTGAATTGAATTATAACGTAACCTAGACTATATCGATATAAACAATATTGTCACATCTCATATCTCTTATAAAAACATATCGATATATTTAAAAACTAGTGCAAGCTCTATCATGGTTTGGGACAGTTCAGCCAGTGGTGTTGGGAATTTCGTCAAAATGTAGAAAAGTGCCATCAGATTTTAATCCACAATGCAAAACTATCTGGAAAGAGTCTGATTGTCAACAGTTTAATTTTCCAGCATGGCAATGATACAAACTGCACTCCCAGTTCAATAATAGCATTGGCAGTGTGAAAAACAAACAGCAGGAAAAACACACAATGGAGTACCATCACTCATGGACTGGCCTCCACAGAGCCCAGACCTGAACATTATTGATTCACTGTGGGAGCATCAGAGCAAAAGGCAGGCAACACCCAAAGAAGAGCTTTGAGTGGTCTTCAAGACGTCTGGAAAACTGTTCCTGAAGACTTGGCTTGGCTAAGAGAGTTCAGGCTATGTTAAAGAATGAAGGTGGTCATAATAAATATTACTTTCAAGCTAACATTAACATTATAAACTGTATTAACATGTTTTTCTCTGCCTCTTTCAATTAATAGCTTCACTTATTTTTCTAGCAAAATATAAAGAATTTAGTCGTAGCTCCAACTTTTTGCACAATGTAATTAACATAATGTGAACCATGCAAATGAAAGTGTATTAGACCGGTGTTTACTTAATGGATGTAGGAGAGTGTGTGAAGGTTCAGCAGGGAGAGCATGTTTGCAGTCCACTGGCCTGTCTGCCTGCACTGAGCTCTGATGTCAAATGGAGGCATTGCACAAAGTATGTGGTACAACCACTCTGTGGGTCGCTCTTGCTTGTGCTGTTGTTGGTCCATCATCCAGGCTCAGAGAAGAGTAAAGTTATAACATCCAGAGAGCTGAAGTGAAAGTTGAAGTGTGCTTTTCATGCTGTTTTTTTTTTTTTTTTTAAGTTTTTTTTTGTCCCTGTGTCGGTGAACTCTGCTGTCGCTCCGTTCCCTATTCTGGCCCACTTATTACTATTCAACCATTCAGCATTCAGCAAACACATATGTCATCCACTTCGTGCAGTTTGAATTTTAGAGGACTGCATGGGAGTACGTTTGCAGTGTTTAATAAATGAACTAAAAAAAAGAATTTAATAGAACAGGACTGCCAGTAAGTGGTTAATTGCTATGTCAATGTGTGTTAACATTCATGATGACTGTTTAATAATTCAATGTTGTTGGAACAGGAACTTCACTGAGCCCCAAAAAACATTTTCTAAAGGTCGGGGTGTCAGTCTTTAAGATGCTTTGCCAAGTTTGTTGTGTTAAGTATTTGTACTGGTGACATGCCAATTATCAACACAGGCTAAAGATGAAAAGCCTCTAGCATCACTCATAAATTCTGATGTACGTGAGACCTGGTGTGTGGGGTTTCTCCCCTCCTTACTGTACTATCCAATATACTATTCAATTTCCCCCAAAAACTTGGGAATATTGGAAAGTCCAAATCTTCATAACCACCCTCAAGCTGCACCCTCCCCACATTTCTTGACTTTTGTGTGCAGCCAGGAATCTTGGTGGATCGTACACCATCTTTGTGCATGCTTTTGTTTGTGTGTTTGTGCATGGTGCTGTGTGCAGAGTAGAGAGGTACGGTAGGGCAACACGGCATGGTTCAGGCCAGGAATGTGCGGTGTGTGTATGTATGTGTGTGTGTGTGTGTGTGTGTGTGTGTGTGTGTGTAGGCTGTACAATAGAACCTGGCTCCCTGGGGGTGGTCAATGGGATGGGTTTTACCCCCTGCTGGGTGATGAGCACCACATAACGCTGTAGCTGTCAGCTCCTCTTAACCACTGCTGTAAACACATGTATTATGAGGGCACATCAATGCACATGTACACACTAGAACATACGGGAGCACACAGACGTGTTAAAGGTGTGTTATAGATAAGAAATTACAGACACAGCACACATACATGACTACAGACACACGCACACAGTTCAGTACTGTGTTTGTACAATTCTAACAAGTTTGAAAGTCAATATGATCACCTTTATTCTTCAACACAGTCTGTGCTTTTTTAACAAAGCTTTCTTGTAAGTAGTCTTCAGGAATTTTCATTTGTTCCATTATGAAGATCTTCCCACACTGCTTCAGTTGTGCTGAGGTCTGGGCTCTGGAGAGGCTAAACCATGACCAATAGTGTTCCATTGTATGTTTTTCTACTTTTTGTCTATTGTCTAGTAAAAAAGTGCCTAAACAATTTCAAATTGGTTAAATGCTCAGTTGTCTGTTCTGTGATGATATAGCACTGGTTCATTACGGGTTGGGTTAGGTGCTATTTCTGTGCTTGAGTGATTCATGGTTTTGTCGCTTTATAAAAATGATCCGCTGATAAGTTGTCTGTTCTATGAACAGTCAGGTAAGGACTTGACTATAAATGAATGATAAAGGAGCCAAAGAAAAACTTTGAAAGATTTGATTTGTTGCAATAGTTTTGTCCAGTTTAAGGTGGAAAGAACATGTTTTTTTAACAGTTCAGTTAACATCAAAAGTATTTGTGCCAAAATAAATTTGTGAAAGCCTTTTTGTGTCATGTGTTTAGCGCATATCGGTGCATGTCAAATTCTCATAAAAGCAAATGTTAACATGCTCAAAGTAAATTCCAGCATATTAGCTTCATTAGCTCATCAATGCAGATACCGGTACATTTGGAGTTCTGCATGCATGTACAGACCTCTGTGCATCTTTGCACAGAGGTCTGTACATGCAGACCACACTCAGATACACTCTCTGTTCACATGACTGAAGCACAGAGCATGCCTGGCATTGAGATCAGTATTGGGAATGCTCAACCTTGGACTTGGCTGGTATGCTAGCTTGCACAGGTTGATCACAGAGGCCACTGAGGGTAAACAAGGGAATGCAAAGATGAGCGTGAGTAAAAAAAAGTTCATACGGTCTCTCGGAAACACAAGTTCATGGACACCAGGATTTTGGTGCTGGTTTTCATTAGGATTGACTTCATAGTTCATGGTCATTAATCATCATTGTCATTATCAGGGTGACAGGTAGTGCAGGTTTTCAGTTGCTGTAAACACAAGCCACCCCCAGACGCTTTACCACCCATACCAGTGCTCTCTTTCTTTACCCCAGTGCTGCTTCAGTGTTGTGTGCTTTCCAAAAGCTTACGAGAGCTTTAAGTACACACATGTACAAGTGCACGCACAAAGCTGGCTTTGTGCCCTGATCTGTCATCTGCAGACACACATGATGAGGAATGAAGCTATGTAATTGCATTTGGCCTTCACTAATGGGTGCACAAACAAAGGTCCTGTGGCTGTAACAGGAATCATCATTTACAAAACAGCTTTTCTGCTGATCAGTCTTATCATTCAGCTCCCCCTAGTGAGCTCAGAGGAAGCTTGCTTTCAAAGTGGAGTTTGCAAATTACATTATGACTCAAGTCAAAGCTGTTGACTAGTGAGCTGAGTAATGTTTCAAGTTCAGCTTGACTGGGTGGTGTTTGGTTTGTTATGTGACTATGATACTGCATTGACTGTCTTATTTATTAATTTCTCTTTTTTTTTTTTGCTTTCTCTTCCACAGCACAGTAAAGATGCGAAGCAGTATTTCCCACTCACCACCAACCATAGCTGTTGGGACTGGGTGAGCACCAGAGTGAAGGAGAGGAGCATCTAAAGAAGAGGCAAGAAAGATTTTCACTAACAGGTAAAATGAGGGTTTATAAGAAGTGTGTGCAGTGTTTCCACAAGCTTCGAGGCAGCTGGTTTCAAAGCTTGTATGTTCTGTCTCACCCCAGATTTTGGTTTACCTCGATGTTTCCTGTGGCTCATTGGCTCTTTCTGTGATCAGATCTGTGTTGTCTTCTTTTTCAACAACCCCTGACCTGCAACTTCCCAAGTTGAGCCTGGGAGGCAGGGGAGCTACAAGTGAATTTTCATGGCAGCGGCACTCTAGGGCTGCCATGGCAGCTGCTGCCGCCGATGCCTCACACCGTATTACCGCACTGACGCCGGAGGAAGAGGGACGACGGACTGCTGCCAAGCTGTTTGGGAGCGCCGCCCCACTGCCCCTGACAGAAAGAGAGAGAGAGCGAGACAGGGAGAAAGAGAGAAAGAGGGAGGAAGGAGGAGAAGAGGTGGGGAGAGCAAGTGGGAACGAGTGTTTGGTGTGTGGGGCTCTGTTCACCTCACCAGAGAAGCTCCGGCTCCACGCCTTGAGTCACACAGGAGAGAAACCCTTCCACTGCTCACATCCACACTGTCCCAAGGCCTTCAGCTCCAAATACAAACTCTTCAGGTACAGAGCCTTGATTTACATAGTTCAGTTTACATCCTTTTGAATACAGTGCAACACATTCAATTCAATTCAATTCAATCTTTATTGGCAGACTTCATGTCCATAAAAACAAGACAAGAAACAAGAAACACACACACAACTCTCCCCCCCCCCACCCCCCCACCCCCCACAACACAAGGTATAAACCATTAAATATATATATGTATATAAATAAGTATATAAAGCATTTGTAAACATGTCTGTTTCATTTAGGTATTTGAGTAAATGTACCAAGTTTGGTACATAGATATGTAGATCTGGACATGCCCCTTGCTCTTAGACAGATACAGACACTTTCCACTTATCTGGTGATCAGAGTTCTGACTAAAGGTTAGGGTGGTTTTCAGACGATATAACATTCCAAACCCAAAATAAGCTTGCACTAGCCTAATTTCGTAGCAGGACAGTCAAAAAATCATAATGTCACCTTGAAAGATTGACATGATCTCCATATATATAAAATACCGCAAACCTGTTGTACCTGTTGCTTAGTTTTGGCACATTTGCACATTTCACAAGCCCAGCCTCAGCATCTTTATATATCTATGTGAGCTTTATAAGGTGGTGAACTTGTTTCCAGCCTCATGTGGCCAGAAATTCATTTTTAAGTGACTAAATTCACCACCGTGTCAGTGTGTCTGGTGTATCAGAGCAACTGGTTCCAAAACCCATTCTGGTCCTGCCTGGAAGCCACTGTGACTCGTGTATGTATTTGTAGTTACAAAGGATTTGACTGAAAGAATGCATGCTTCACTAACAAACATGACAGTCAGACGTGTAATTTCCCCTTCCATTCACAATCTCTACTTTTCACAGGCATATGGCCACACACTCTCCGCAGAAGACCCACCAGTGCTCATTCTGTGAGAAAATGTTCCACCGCAAAGACCACCTGAAGAACCACCTGCAGACCCATGACCCCAACAAAGAGGCCTTCAAGTGTGAGGAATGTGGGAAGCACTACAACACCAAGCTGGGATACAAGCGCCATGTGGCCATGCACTCCGCCACGGCGGGGGATCTCACCTGTAAAGTGTGCATGCAGAGTTACGAGAGCACACCTGTTCTCCTGGAGCACCTTAAGAGCCACTCTGGGAAGTCCTCAGCCGGTACTAAGGAGAAAAAGCACCCATGTGACCACTGTGACCGGCGTTTCTACACACGGAAGGATGTGAGAAGACATATGGTGGTCCACACAGGCCGAAAGGACTTCCTATGCCAGTACTGTGCCCAGCGTTTTGGCAGGAAGGACCATCTGACGCGCCATGTGAAGAAGAGCCACTCGCAGGAGCTGCTGAAGATTAAGACAGAGCCTCCCGATATGCTAGGTCTCTTAGCTACGGGCTCTCCGCCCTGCTCAGTGAAGGAGGAGCTCAGCCCCATGATGTGCGGCATGGGGCCCAACAAAGACCCCATGATGGGTAAACCGTTCCCTAGTGGGGCACCTTTTCCAATGGGCATGTACAACCCCCACCATCTCCAGGCCATGTCAAATTCTGGGGTGGGTCACCCACACCCATCTCTGATGCCAAGCTCCTTGTCTGCCGCTATGGGCATGGGTTGTCATATGGAATCTCCTGCATCTCTTCACCCACACTCCCATCATCATCACCATCACCACCACCATCACCATCACCACCATTCCCCTCCACTGCCCCCCCACCATCAACCTCCGGCTCCCCAGCAGCAGCACCAGCCCCAGCCAGCGCCCAAGTACCAGCTGGGATCTACCTCATACCTGCTGGACAAGCCCTTGAAAGTGGAGATGGAGAGCTTCCTCATGGATCTGCAGAGTGGCTTGCCAGGCCCAGTTCCCTCTGCAGAGCCCCACGCTGCTGCTTCACCCCCCAAGGATGGACTGGAGCCCGCCACGGGCCTGGCGGATGAGCTCTGCGGGGATCCCCTTCTGTCTAAGAGCCCTGCAGTGATCGCTGAGTCTCTGTGTGCTGCTAACATGGACTTCTCCCACCTGCTGGGTTTCCTGCCCATCAACCTGCCTCCCTACAGTGCCCCCATGAGCACTGGAGGGCTAGTCATGGGTTACACCTCATCTGCGACCTCCTCAACTTCCTCTTCTTCCTCTTCATCGTCTCTGCACACTGCTGAGCCCCATGCCGCAGCAGTTGCAGCGGCAGCAGCCGCTGCTGTCGCCACAGCACCTCTTACCTCTTTGCAACCGCAACCTCAGGAGCAGCAGAGCTCCAGCGGGAGTCTGGGTCTTGGATCTCTGCACCCCCTCCCACCAGTGTTCAGCTCCAGCCTTAGCACCACCACATTGCCTCGCTTCCACCAGGCCTTCCAGTGAGAGTGCCGGCACCTTGCGTCTTGCCCAGCAGGAACGGCCTTCGCACCAGCCTCAGCTCAGCACAGATGTTTCGGGCTAATCAGAAAGTTGGAAAATTAAAATGAAAGAACATTTAGAAGCCTTAAATGAAAGTGCGCACAAAAGCTTTTGATTGAGCCTTAAAAGGAATTTAAACCCCTTTAAGCAAAAAGGAAAAAGTTGAAGCAGCTTTTATTTTGGGCTTTTTTTCCCTTATCCTGTAGTTATACCATGTATTAACCCTTGTTTTTTTGGGTTTTTTTCTTCATTTTTTCCATTTTCATTAATTTTTATCCCCCCTTTTTATCACCCCTTTTTAGTGTTATAGAAGGCAGAATCAGTGGGCCAAAAGGCATGGTACTGCATACTTTCTAAAGTAATACTATAAAAAAAAAAAATCAAAGATAACTTTTAGATTATCTGTTTTGTTGTGACCCAGAAAAAATATAGTTTGAAGTGGATATTTTGTTTTACTTATTTTTCTTTACCAAATGTAAGAACATGGTAGAATGCGTCTCATCTTGAGTTTTTGAAACACCCGTGCTTATATATATTATAGCTTCAACTGTCAGGACTGATATGGAGAGAAGAGAGACCCCTGAAAGGAAAACGCATAAACTTTATGTTCTGTTCAGAGATGGCTTACACAGAACCATAAAAGTGACCTGGCCTCTATAATAAAAAAGAAAAAAAGTGCTCTTCCAACATAAAAAACAACAAAAAAACTAAATAGAAAAACCCCACAAAAAATCCATAACAAAACGAAAAAAATAACAAACTGATGTGCTCTTAGAGTCAGCTCAGTTAAAAACAGACTCTAATCATAGATAAGAGATCTGTTGGCTGCCAAACACACATTTTTAAAGAAAAGCTAAGAAAGAGAAAGAAATGTGTGACACATGTTGGCTTCATTTTTTTTATGTGTTTCTCAAGAGAAGCACTTTTTTTTTTCTTAGCAGAAGGCACTTCACCTTTTGTCTCCTCCCTCCTCGTGACTAGAGGTTTTCACTGAGACAGAGAGCTCCTCGCTAGACTAGAGGAGGGCCGTCTTTCACTTATCTTCCTTTACAAGTTTCCCTGATAGTGATATAGTTGTTTGCAGCTTTTCCTAGCTGTGCCGCATATCTCTGAAAAATATCTCTATTTTCTGAATATACTGCAACCACATCTTTAGGCGGTCTTTTAAAAAGATGCATCATCTTGGTAATGATGAACCCTGACATATGTGAATGACAAAAAAAAGAGCAAAAGAGTTACAGTGACAGATGAGGAAAAATGTGTTGAAGAATGTTATTGCAGTGTACGAAATATCTCAAAAATTATTATAATGGCTTTTATCTCAGTAAGGTGTATTTTTGGTAGACGTATTACAACTAAATGATGATGTTTTTGATGTCTGGCAAGTTTACATGTGTGTGTATCTTACAGTTTTGATCAAACAAATGGATGAAGTATTAGCCTTTTCCCTTAAGCTTTCTCTGTCATATCCAGTCTTTACCTTTACATGTACTTGAGTTAGTTTAGAGGAATCAAAACTATGGATGGGAAATATATATAGAACGCTGTTAGTAATTTAGTAACAACCTAGGATTTGAACAATTTAGGGATGCTGATATTGAAGACCTATGAAGCTACGTGTATATAGTAGAATATATACTCACCGGCAACTCAAATTACATACACCTTGCTGGCATTGGGTTGGACCCCCCTTTGTCTTCAGAACTGCCTTAATTCGTTGCACAGACGCCGCCAGGTACTGGAAACATTTCTCAGAGATTTTTGGCATAACATTGTTGTAAACTTGCTGCAGATTGGTTGGCTGCACATCCACGAACCTCCCATTCCAAAACATCCCAAAGGTGCTTTGTGACATGACACATTATCCTGGTGAAAGCAGCCTTTGGAAGATGGACTTGTTAAGAGATGCTCTTCTGCATACCTTGATTGTAACAAGTGGAAGAATTCACCTTTCTTCCCCATTCTGATGCTTGGTTTGATAGACTGTTTTGACCATGCCTATGTGCCTGAATGCACAAGTTTCTGATTGGCTGATTAGATATTTGTGTTAACAAGCAGATGTATCTGAGAAACTAGCCGGTGAGTGTGTATCTCACTGTATACATACATTTATAATGGGGTGTAACAACTCTGTGACCAAGACCAAAATTGCAATACAAATATCAGTATTGCATCTTGGCTCAGTCTTCCCATGCTGTGATACCCATGAGGAGCTGTTAATGCCTAGTTAAAGCAATGCATAGTTACAGTAACAAAAGCTGTAATGTTTTAAAGGTTGTTTAGAATAATAGAATGAAATCTTTGTTCATGATCCAATCATGATAAAGTTAATAGGCCTGTGTTAAAAAATGTTTTCTTTTTGTTTTTCATCCCCTGAAAAAAGGAACTGAGGCCAAAAAACTGACGTTTGAACTAATCTGTGGTCTCAAAGAATTGTTACACCCCTAGCAAAACTGCTCTGCTGTGATAAAATCTTCAGTCCAAGATCAGTTATCTTGAATGTCTTGAAGTTCCAACCATTCATTACTAGTCCTTAAAAACCCAAAACCCAAAGGTCACCTAAACCTTAAAGTCATATAGGTGCTCATTATCTTTCCATTTAATTTAACCTGTAGTCATTCCCTTTAATGTAATTATTGTGCCTTGATGGGTCATGCTAACTCTGCACTCTGTCCCTCTTTTGTAAAGATTCTAGAAATGGTGAGAATTTGGGAAAAAGTTTTTGCACACTTGTAGCCTAAAAAAAATCCCTCTGAGGTCTAAGTTGACCCCAAACCTAACCCCTAACACTAACCCTAACCAGAGACAAAGAAAAATACTTTAAAAAAAAGTTAGTGGCTTTTGATGTATGTCAGTTAGAATCAACAGAATTAAAAGTTGCATTTTCTGATAGCACTGAGTCATCAGCATTTATTGTTTAGTCCTAGGAGGGGTGACTTACACATGTGCAGTAATTAAGCACATCTATCATCCGTACTTACCTCATACGTCACACAGCCACAGGAACACTAGTGTTATTGACATTTGAACAACAACCATAAACTGGGAGTCAGTCAGAGTGGCCTGTTGCTAGCTAAACTTTTACAAAGACCGAAAACCACATTACACAATCAGAAAAACAATTTAAAAAAATGTCTAATTTAATGATGCAAAGTTATATTTTGTACTTTCCATTGTAGCAAGAGGCAGAAGTTCGTTGCTAACATGACCCATACAGCAATAACGACCACATCAATAGGAAATACAGGTTTAGATCAATTGGGATTATTCTTAATCTTCTCATCGGTGACGATGCCCAACCTTAATACTGAACCCTAACACTATATTTTGGTGAATCTTTTTTTTTTCTTCAAAAAATGTAAATAGTCTTTGATGTGTTTCAGTTAGCATGATTATTTCTTTCTCCTCTTGATTTGCAAGACTTGGCAGAACATTTTCTTTTAAATGTTAGATTTCCTTTAGCATAGGGTTAGGGTTAGGGTTAGTGTCGTCACCGGTAACAACCTCATAAGGTTAAATGGTCTTTCTGTGGCCTGACCAACACTGACAAATATGCATGTTCATATCTTTGCTAGTTCATTTTATTGGTGAATCTCATTTCAGCGAAAGCGCACCTGGTAACTCTGCCTTTTTAGCAGTCACTGTGCTACATGGGAACCCAAACACACAGAAAAAAAAGGAAAAAAACATAGCACATAAAAAATGGAAAGTCAAACACATATTGCTGCTTTTAGCTACGGTTGCAGATGGATGACAACTGTAGACCACTAGAACATTTCATTTTTTTTCTATCTGCAAGATGGACAGCCAGCTGAAAACGTGCACGAAACAAACCGACAAAGTGTTCATCGGCCCCAGTACCACTCCCTCTGTACTCCTTCCTTTCCTCCTCCTCTTTCAGCTGCTTCGTAGAGTCAAAGGAAAAGGGTCTGAAAATATAGTGATCTATCTGGAGGAAGGCAGTCACCGAACCTCTGTGCTTTGACATTCAAAGCAAGAGGGCGGACACGTGTTTGACTGCAGGACTCGAGGTATCGCTTATGCTCATATATTTGTTTTGTTTTTTGTCATTTGATATATTATTTTCTGTTTGTATAAAACAGGACCTCGAAAAAAAAACAACACAACACATCACCTCATTTTTATGTTTTTGTTTTTTTTGTTTTACCAAAACCTCGGGAGAAGAAACTATGTTTTTGCACAATTGCTTGTTGAAGAATGCTACAAGTGCTTTTCGTTTAATACTGTAGGATATAAAAGCCTGACAATGAGCAGCTGATGGACCCTGTTATTTACACAGGTGGAGGGGTTCAAGGTCCAGCGACTTTACTGCCTTTGGGTGGAAACACATTGGTCAGGCGTTAAAGTTGCGTACATTATTGCTTCAACCTCTTTAGACTTTTGCTCTTCTCTGTGCACCTTGGTAAGTAGGTAAAATTGTGCCAGAAACCTCTACTCTGTAGTTTCCATTTACACAGGTTAACCCTGACCCCTCCTTTCAGAAGGTATAAGAAGCTGAAAAATTTGGAATCACTGCAATGTGTAGAAAAGCGTCCCCGCACAGTCTGACTGTTTAACTTCATCCCTAAAAATTGTCTTTGTATAATCCAAATTTCAAACTAAATTGGAGCAGGTTTTACACTTAATTAGAATCCCATTGGAAAGTCATTTTTTGATAATGATGATGATGGCTCTTGCAAAATGATCAGACGTCTGATCTTAAATTCATTAGCTGTCAGCATCTTTCTTAGAATTTATCATATTAAAGAAAAGGTAAAACTGGTCTTTATTATGATCTCTAAAAAGGTGGTTTTATAAGAACCCTTTTGGGTTAAGCCAAACTTGTAGCAATCAAATTGAGCATTTATATATTTTTGTAACAAATAGTCATTTAGTCTTGAAAAAGCTTTTGGCATGCTTTTAGTTTGTCCTCCCTGGGTTTCTGTGAGCTAATCTGAATTCTAGCACTTTCAACCTTTTAAAAAAAAGAGTATTTTTTTCTTTAAGATTTTCAGCTTATGTGTTCATATGTTTTTAATTTTGTATTGATCCTGTATATGTATGTGCCATTAGTTTGATGTGTAGACTTTATCAACTTGTGTATTTCTCTTTTCCAAAAGGATAACAGTATTTTTGATATACCTTTCACTAATATCCTTCTACATAAAAGACCTCTGCCCTTTTTACTTTTTTGTTCGTTTTGGGTTACCAGCTTTGCCTTCTCTCACGTGATTTTTAATCAAACTCTACAGCCAAGTGTTTGAAGACAACAACCACAAACCAACCACAGCCTGCCACTGAAAGCCTGTTGTAAGAGACCTGCCATTTTTCGACCATGTAACCAAACAAAAGTAAAGTCCAGAGCGACCCCACAACATAGATTTTAAAGCTTACCATTGTGGTCACAGGACTGATTGTCTCTGCCAAAAGGAACAACTTTGTGAGCAGCAGTGAAGTTGACTCTCAAAAATGGATTTAAATTAATGTTACTAAACTCAGTTTCAAGCACCTGAAAAGAATAATTGTTTCTTTTTAGATATTTTAAGCAAACTGGACATGTGATGAGGGCTTACTTGTAGCTGTTAAAATTCAGATTTCATGCCTATCTTACCACATGATTTGTACGGAAGCTCATTTGTGCCAAGAAGTGAACCAATAATTAAAATAATTCTAATAATAATACAGGCAGTTAGTCAAGTGAAAATAAGATATTATACTAAGTGTGATAAAGTGAGATAGCTATTAAAATCATTCCATCATCATTCCACACAGGAATGTTACAAAGTTCCAGGATCTGGTCTGTAACAGACCTACACATTCAGCAGGACAAGCTGCAGATACAAATATGATGTAACATCCATAAATATGTGTAGAGAACTTGTGTGTGAATAATCACATATTTAACTGTTTTTCAGTGTCACTTACGTTTAGTGATAGTAGGATGGGGTTTAGTGATGGTACATTTGTGGGTAATGTGCAAACAGGACTTGAAAATGGCTAAAGACAGAGCATAGCCTAACAGACCTACCTATCCATGGTTTCCATTTTTGTACTGGTTTCCAAAGTAGATCTGTATGTTGGTCATTTCATCTTGATTTAAAATGATCAGGCTGCTCATAGAGTTTTCAAAATATTTTGAACAATGTCATGTTGACTAAAAAGGTGAATTTTCAACTGAAACAGGAAGTCTTTGTACAGCATATGTACTGAGCCATGTTTTTAGGTCGTATTTGTTTGCATTTTGCTGTGTACTGCCAATAGTCACTGATCTGAACAAAACTCAAACTGTGTTAATTATATGTTCCGCTTCATGCTCTAGTCTATTGTAGATGTACATATTACTATACATCGGCGTAATTTTGTGCTGATCTCTGTCATGATCTCTGTCTAAATAAATAAATGCATCTGGGTAAATTCCCAGATGGTTAAACATGCAACTATTTTGCTGGTAATACCTGAAATGAGTAAAGAAAATCAACAGCCTATCAACAGCAAGGTAATTCACAATTTTATTGGGGGGGCTATATTGGTTGGGTCTGATTATTGGGGGGGTCATAACCCCCCTGGAAATTACGCCCCTGTTACTATAAGATCCCATAGTACTATGGACAATGAGATCTTTAACTTCAAATTATATGAAAGATTACGAAATAAGATCTCTCCTCTTTTTCAGTGCAATACATTTCTCTACTTTTAAGTATTTTGACATGCTAATAATTGGTTACTTAAATGCAATTGTAAATGGAAATTTAATCTTAGTAATTTAAAAAAAGCACAAAAATAATACATCTGCTAAAATAAGTTTTGTTTCAGGCTCTATAAACTCTGTCCTGCTTGATCATCATTTGTCATTATTTACATAAAGTGAAAAGTATAAAAGTTTTGACTAACGTTTCCTAATTTAGACTGTAATAACACAACTACAAGGGGATTTTTAATTAAAACAATATTACATAATTTCAATTTACAATTGTTTTTTTTGGCAGAAATGAGCTTCTGTAATTTGAGCTGATGTCCATATCATATCAATCCTATTCTGAAACAATTGCAGTGTTGTTCTGCTACTCTTCTTGGTTGTAGCTCCATTACCTCGACCTGCACCTACTAGGGATGCACTTATTCTCATCTTTTCTTCTTAACTAGTAGGTGCAGCACACACACATTTTAAGGGAATTTATATATCAGTTTAAATCTGAGAAAACTGATTAGATTTTTAATGAGGCTCTCTCTTTGTTGCCCTCTCTTTTGTTTCGCTGTTAATGAGAAACTGGGTACTGTCTGATGCAGGCAACATCCACAAGTAGTTTTATATATTTCTAGCTTAACGGAAGTCTTGCATTCCAACCTCTTTGTGTATCTTGTTTAGTGACATAGCCCATTTTATTTTTATCACTTGCTATTACAGCCACCTCTGAAATAACCAAGATTTTTTTAAAAAAAAGAAGAAGGTTAAAATAGAGTTTTTGCATCCACGTACACTATATTATATAGCATCAACTACAGGGAGAGTTCTATTAATGATGTGCTTTGGATAAGACAGACAATGCGAGGTCTTGCTTTTTTTTTGTTACATATCTCACATGCAATCAGTTGCTGCAATGTTAAAGTGACAGATTTGTATATTGGTTGATCCAAAGAGATGATGAACACAACAACAGAACTATTGACTTATTGTACAGTACAGTCTATCTTTGAGTTGTCATGTGTTATGTTGAAATGATTAAAAGAAAAACCAGTGGTTTCATAGCCTCTTGGCATTCTTTTTTTTTCATCTGCAAAACACTAAACCACACTAAAACATGTCAAAATGATTCACATAAGATATTATCATAAGATCTCAGTACCTTTTGAGAATCTGGGCTCTTTAGCAGTGTAGGAAAATTTTTTTTAGTATATCAACTTAAATCAGCGGTGTCCAACTCCAGGCCTTGAGGGCTGGTGGCCTTCAGGTTTTAGATGTGTCCTTGATCCAACACAGCTGATTTAAAGGCTAAATTACCTCCTCAACATGTCTTGAGGTTCTTCAGAGGCCTGGTAATGAACTAATCATGTGATTCAGGTGTGTTGACCCAGGGTGATATCTGAAACCTGTAGGACGCCGGCCCTTGAGGCCTGGAGTTGGACACCCCTGACTTAGATGTTTTAAGGTGATTATGGGACTTTCTTGAGAAGAGAGGATTTTGATCGTTCTCCTATGATGGACAACACAATCCAGAAAACAGAATAAGTTGTTAAATCATTTTTTAAAAGTCATTTCCATTTAGGATATTTTTTCCTGAACTCTGTATTCTTGCGATTATTGTTTATTTTCTCTCGGCAGGAATAAGAATGCTTTACCGCTTGACCCGATCTACGCGATATATTCAAATCTGAAACATATTTATTTCTTTATATCATATTTCTGTTTTCAACATACATTAAGATTTTTTTTTACTCTGTATCAGACTGAAAGATAAGTAATATTGCACATCATTAGTAGCAGAAATTTTAAACAGATTTGAGAGCAGAGAAGTAGTGTAGAGAAACAGTTTTCCTGTTTCGTAATATGATGTGCATGGAGTGGAACAGGGAGAACCTGGCTGGATAGGCTTTATTAGCCATGCCGATGCTGTTTCTTGTAATGAGAAATGGGTTGAGGTTTGACCACAGTTAGGGTGTTGTTTATTTATTTTTATCACGAGAGAATACCAAATTACGAACATGAGTACGAAGATGTGATGATTATTGACAGTAAATTACAAATTTCTCTTATTTATGCAAATTTTTATTTTTTTAAGTAAGAAACTTACTGCTTTGCTCAAAATAGCTTAAAACAGTATCTCAGAGTATTTCCTTTCTATATGACTTGCTGCGTGTTCCACAGTGAGTCGAAACCTCGTACAGTACCAGAGTCTGGATTATGTCTTAGAGAGCTATACAAGTGCGCCTGCATGCATAACTGAGTGTCAAGACCATCCTAATTATAGTACCAAGGAGCTAACCTATACTTACATCAACTGAACTGACTCTAACACATGTACTCACGGGCTGCCAACTGTGCCATAATTCAGGAATAGAAACTCTTCTGGTTTCATAGAAGGGTTTGTAAATAGGATTTGAGACACCACAGCATAAACTTTGTCATGTGACCACAGGTTTCCACACAGTGAACAATTATGGAAGGACAAATCAGGAATTAACAACTTAAAAGCCATACACAGCAGACATCTCACAAAAAATTAGGCCAATAGTGTGAAACAGTGCTGCTCTATTGGTGGGGAAAACCAAGAGCTGGAAGATGAACACTTTGTAGTTGAAACAGTGCACTGATAGAAATGTTTTACAAAGGACATAGTGAAATAAGTAGTGGGAAAAAGCGAAGGGAAAACTACAGAAATAACAATAATCATATACATATAAGAATTAAAAAGGTAAATGCTTAAGGAAGCAAAATGACACTGGAAATTTTCTTAAATTTAAAAAATGAATGCATGCATTTATTGACCACTGTGCTTGGTGCATTTGAATTTCCTCGCTCTCTCTGATTGGTAGATCCTTAAGATGTTTTGTTTTTGCTTTGTTTTTTTCTAAGAATAATGGCTCGATGTGATTATATGATCCAGGCTGAAATAGAAAACCCACAAATTTTTAGCCCTTCTAAATCAATCTATTCATCCCTGATTGTGTTTTTGAAGATGGAGTGTTGAAACATAGATATTTTTATCGATAGCTACTCCGGACAGCCTCTTTCTCACACAGGCAGACAGACAACAGTCCTAGACACTGAAAGTCATGTATTGCAGTTTACATGACTATCATTAGACTGGGGGACTTTTGTTCATATGCACTGCTCAAAAACAAATCAAAAAAAGAGCAGTGGTGTGACATAGCAGGTTAGCCCATTTTACTGAAATGTGCTTGTTTGCATGAATGACAGCATCAGCGCACGCTTATAATGAGATGATAATGTCGTGGGGGATCCCCTCCCTAATCTGGAACCAAGTACTACCGAGGTCCTGGACAGTCTAAGATGCAACCTGGTGGTGTTGGATTTTTCTTGGATTTAGGTCAAGCGAGCACAGTTAGTGGTATCAATTGCATCATCCTCCAGGAAGTGCCCGCATACTCTCACCACATGAGCTGGGCATTGCTTTGCACTCAGAGGAACCCAGAACCCCCTGCGCCAGAGGAGGGTCTGGCAATAAGTCCAAGGATTTCATCCTGATAGCTAATGGCAGTCAGGGTGCTGTTGCCTAGCCTGTAGAGGTTCCCCTGTCACGTCTGTCATATGCGCTCAGGCTGAAGGTACTCTAATATATGAAAAACATAGGGCTTTACATAGCCAATTCTCATTTTCTGTGGCAAGTGCCAGTATTGGGCTAAAGTGCCACAAGGCCTCAGCCCTTTAGCCCTCAGTGAGCACAGGGCTCATTAGACAACGTTGGACCCTTAGGACAGCTTCATGACAAAGTCTGTTTATGATTGTTTAGTCACAGACAGTGACACCAGTGACCTCCTGGAGGTCATGTTGTAGGACTTTGGCAGTGCTCCCTTTCTCCACTGCACAAAGGAGCAGAGCGGAGCAGTCCTGCAGATGGATTAAGGACTTCTTTGGCCTTGTTTCAACTGCCTGGTACTCATTTTGTGTGGCATAAACTCTGAGTGTTAGTTTTATGGAAATTAGTTTTAATTGATCATTTTGCTGGTTTTTGCCCTAGACTGTACATTAAAGATTGATATTGCCCACTGATTTCTGGACACTGCATTTTCATTGCTACCGTTTACCAGAGTGCTAAGTGAACAATAGGTAATGCAAGCTAACTTAGTTAGCAATGTTCAGTTCAGCAAGCCTTGTCTTGTGAAAATGAGAACTAGCAGACACTTATTAGCTAAAGCCTCCTGTGTTAGGACCTATCTGTAGTATCAAGATATTAGCGTTTTATAATAATCACAGTTGTTATAAAGGAAGAAACTATCAACAGATATAATAATTATATTTTGTGACAGGGAACAACCTGAAATAAAGTTGTGCTGCCTTTGTGGACAGGATGTGTCATTGTAAAATCATTGTAATGCACCATTAAGCATGTTCCAAAAACACAGGAAGCTAACTTTCATATTCAACTTGCCATCACTTTATTGTTTTGTCGTGGTACATTTTGTAATTGGACATTCTGTAAAAGAAACAAAGAGAAAAATAACAAACAAGTTTCTTTAAAAGTCATCAAGAGCATCATGCTTTTTGGCTAAAACGATGACAGGAATCATTACAGAGAGCGCCACAAACAGAAAAATGCAACAAATACAAAGCTGTTTTCTTTTATTTACATTGTAAAACCTTCAATCATACATGCATGACTCGGCCTCTTAAAAGTAAGTCTGTAAAAAATCTCCCCTGGTGTGTGCACTTGCAGGAGAGGAGTGTCTGTCCTTATATTAGACAGCAGTCAGGTATCAGAGCTCTGAAACTCTGACACAACACAGGGTGGTTCAGCAAGTAAAGGATGAAAATAAAAAGTAATGATCCTGTCATTTCAACTGAGGGATCCTTGGGGCTTTGATTAGTTGTTTCACATAGCAAGTGGCAGGGGGAAACTTCAAATGATTTTGCCTTCTCGATCTCTTTAAGCAGCTTGTCTGTAGCTTGAGTGCTGATGATAATGAAGGAGAGACCATGAGGATGAGTTAGCCATTCTTTCCTCTTGCCCTGAAGAATCAGGGTATATCTAGGCAAATATCTCATCTGTACTTTTGTGCAAAAGTGAAGCATTTCAATAACCCTACTAAATCTGTCAAGGGTGTAACAAATACAAGTGTGTACTAAATATTACCTTACATGCTGTGTAGTTTATGGTTTGAGTTTCTCATAAATCTGCGAGGTACTTCTTTTTGTTTTGCTTGATTAAAAAAAGGCCTTGGCCTGAGACATCCAGTCCTAATTGAAATTTACTGCAAATATATTTTCCTTTAAAACCACACCACATACAGTCTGATAACCTGGCATTCTGCAGACACCATCCATTGTTTTCTACTTGAGATATGGATACTGCTTCAGATATACTGTATTAGTGATACTGATCTGCACTTTTGTTGCTGTCTTCCTAAGAAGAGTGATACCACACATCTACTGACATTTAGCACAAAACTTATGTCTCTATGTAGTTAAGAAAGTATTGCTATCTGCTGGCTAGCTTAGCACACCATAAACACTAATATCTGTGTTCTAATGCCCCCAGTTTTACTTTCAAACTCAAAAGCAACACCAATCATTATATAGTCCCATAATGCATTGGATTGTTGACATCACAATCTGAGCAAAGTTCCTGCTAGCAGCAGGTTAACTTAGCCTAGCATTAAGACCCATATATTAATACCCATATTAAACAGAAAAGCTTATGCTAGGTACCAGATAGCTTACCTTAGACCAAAAACTAATGTTTCTGTCGCAATCTACTGCTAGCAGCCAGTTAGTTTTCTCTAAATTAAACTAACCCTTGTGACCAGGTAGCTTAGCTTAGCAAAAAAGGATGAACAGGTAATCTGGCTGTACAGATGGTCATTACTCCTCGCCAGCAAAAGGCTGATTTATTGTGTACAGGTGCTGGAATACGTTGTTGAAGTTATACATAAAAACCACAGATGATATAAAACATGGACATAGTTTCTGTGTAGCTTAGTTGCTCATTTCAAGTCATATTGACTAAAAAATGAAGTTATTTTGTAAATCTCGAGACTCACAGGATTGTCAGCCAATGAGCAAGGGGTTTCATGGTCAGCCATACCCCCCTTGTCACATCTAGTTATTTGAAACCAAGATGGCAATGATGAAAACGCCAAACTCGAGGCTTCAAAACACAACTTTAGAAACCAACAGATGATGTCAGAGTAGCCACTTCCACCTTTTACACCGTTTATAATATAAAATGGCTTTTAACAAACATTCAGATTTAAGAAATTTCATGGGGCAAATTCATATCTTTTACCTTTAATTTGGCTAGCATTCAACTGAAATACGGTATCTGGTTAGAGCTGCTCTGCATAAAGTAACCTAGATTAGTCCATAGGCTGAAAAGTGAAGCTAGTGCTTTAGAATCTTAGACCTGCATTCTTTCTAATTTACCACCTGAAGGCACCGGTTGTTGCAAAGAGACTTTTGGTCCTACAGAACTCTGTAGATCTGCATCACTTGTTTCAGGTTTTGTATTCAGTAAAAATTGGGCGACTCAAACTGTCAGAAAGGCAGTCAATAAAACCCCCAGCATACGCGTATTGTCCATGGCGTTGTTGATATTTTGACTAAATAACATGAAAAGTCAGACAAATTACTTCCCAACTAATGGGAACACATGGATGCAGGGTTATATGCCTTAAGACATAGCAAGAATGTCATCTTTCCTCTTTATGCCTACTGAAAATAACCTGTCACTAGCTCATATTTAACAAACAGTCATGCGAGTGGTATCAGTCTTCTTACCTAGCTTTTAACGGAAGCGAATAAGTTTATTTCTATTTGCTCAACTGGATTATTACATATTGCAATTTTGCTACTGTAAAATAAAATAGTTACCTAGATGAAGCCCTTGAGTTGAAGGTAAAGCATTTTTTTAAAATCAGGTTCCACCCAAAACTGCATGTTTTTTAAGCTGAAAAATACATATAATTTGAAAATAAAGGTAAACACATGATCTGCAGCGCACAAAACACAGACTGTACACATCTAATAAGAACCCTGTCAATTACATTCAAAACATCCCAGGACCTCTAAGCTCCGATACCGGCCAGGTGATCTTGCTGGGCTTTCCAAACACATCAGGTTATACAAACAAACGTATGGTACATTAGGCTCAAAAAGGAAAGAAAATAGGCATTTCGTACTAAAAATGGTCCTCTGAAACAACCTTTGCAATTTGCACCTTTCCCCCCCCCATTACTGCATAGTTCAGCAGGCTCAGGCGCTGCTAAGGCTACACTGATGGCATGGTTAACGAGCGGAAAAACATATTTGTGTTGTAGGCTTTTGAATATAAAATGGGTAGTTGGGTTCAAATATTCAAGTTCAGTCCCATTCTGAGCAGTTCTGCTTCATTTAGCGCAAATGGAGCAATATTTTGACATGAATAAGAAACCCAGTGTTTGGGAGGGAGAAGCTAATATTTGGATTACAGTTGTGGTTAACATGGTCACACCAGGACATGGAAACTGAAGTAAAAAAAACCCCAATAGATTTAATTTATCCATATTTGTGTTACAATGTAGAACTTCCCAGGGTGGTTTCCATCCATGAGTTCAACACAACAAACAGAACCACAGAAACGATCCTCAATCCTTTCCTGATCTGTAAAGTCTCTGAAAAGAAGGTCACGTCTGAAAATGGAGACAGCAGAAAGTGTAGAAACAGAATTTACGTGGGGAAACCAGAAGGAAGTAGCCTCCTGAGAGGCGCCCAATAGAAATCAAGACACAGATAAATCCCATGAAGACAAAATAAAAACCTGGATAAGTTACAATCAAAAAACACACACAAACACACACAAAAAAAAAAAAGATAAAATGTGCAGAAACCCTTGTTTGACAAGCTTTGGCCCCCTGTCTTTGTGGAAAAAGGTGAAACAGCAGAGGACATTAATAGTCCCGGCAGAACAGAGATCCTCTAGATGTCCTGGAAAGGAGGAGGAGGGAGGCAGAAGCAAGGTGACAGCCGTTTTAGATCTGCCACCTTGCTTTTCTTTATTGTGAGGCCAGCAGTTGCGACTGATGCACTGTAGAAAGCAACCCTCTCATTCCTTCTGCACTCAAGTCAGTGCTTGTTGGACATGAAGAACATTTTTATATATATTTAGAATGTTACAAAAAAAAAAAGAAAAGAAAAAAATAAACAAAAAACAGCAGCACCAGCAATAACTAGTCGATTTTCACCGCAGCGTAGATTTTCCTGATGAACATGTAGGCGGCATAGAAGCCAATTGTGCCCGTTAACAGCCAGAAAGACAAGACCATGAGGGCGGTGTAGCCAAAGTACAGAAGGGAGGGGATGAACTCCACAATGTCCAGCTAGGGAAGAAAGACAAAAGGAAGCAGTTTAAGCATGCTGCACATTTCCATTTCTATTAAAGAGATATTCTTGCAATTTATCACTTGTATCTACAGTGCAGGGAACAAGATATTCTTGCCTAGAAAATAGAAAACATCTATCATTTGACATCGTTTCATGAAGGTGTGTCGTTTGACTGTCTCCCTCCCCTCACCCCTAACTGGTTGTAACAGATGGCTGCCCCTCCCTGAGCCTGGTTCTGCTGGAGGTGTCTTCCTGATAAAAGGGAGGTTTTCTTTACCACTGACACCAAGTGCTTGCTCATTCCAATATAATGCACCTACAGGTGACTGCTGTTGTGATTTGGGATATGAAAGGTCATATGAAAGGTTGTTTTTGCAGTAGTTGTAGATTTTAGTTGAAATTGTGTGAACCTTCCCCAAACCCTCTTCAATGCTCCCTTTTGAATATGCCTTCCAGCACCCCATAACATGCTCTGAACTCCCCATGGTAGGTTGCCATTTCCAGAGTTCATTTTGTTGGCCATGATCTTGTTTTCCAGCATTGTTGGAAGTATTATAGAGGAAACACAGAACCTGCAACAACAAAGATGGTGGTAGAAGTCTAACTGGAAGTTAGACTTGTGCTAGTATTAGCCAGCACTAGCTGATTACCTGCCATTTCCTATGATAAGGGCAGCTGGCTCCACTGAGCTGGTAAACTCTTAACCATAAACTGTGACTGGTTCTCAGTGAGATCCAGCTCAACCCTCTCAACCAAAAATGTTCTTCTATCTTTCAAAACTCAAGTGTCCAAAATATCAATCTTTGAAGTTACAGAACAGAAATCCACAAACCAATCAGAGACTAAATCTTATGTTTGTTTATAAAGTCCATGTCTGTACGTTAAAAGAAAACAAAAAACTAGGTCCAACAAAATAACATTTTTACATATGAGTGAGTCGATGGTGGAAATCTTCAAAATTAAATTTAATTCTGCCATCTTTCAATTCAGGTATTAGGCAGGCTTTGTCAACACTGATGACTCTTCAGGCATTGACAACAGCATGGCTAAGAACAGTGCTTTCTTTAGAGTTTATTGTGGGAGTGTCTCAAACAACCCTGTGCTTTTTACCTTGTTGACAAAGTAGAAAACGGCGTAAACAAGGACATAGAAAGCCGAGCCTCCTGAAACCAGGAAAGTTCTCCACCACCACCGGTAATCCTGACAGTGAAGAAGAGAGAGACAAGGCTGTGCATAAGTTCTTGCTCATATAATACAGATATGTGCCACACAGGTGAAAAACATAACCAACAATATGTGAGATATGTGTGTATGTGAAGTAAAAGCCTGGCAGCCAGAGACAATAGTATGCAATTAATGAGCTTACCTCTGCACAGAGCTGGAAATAAACCATCACAATGCTGATCTGAGAGCAGGACACCACCAAAATGATGAAGACCAGAAAAAGGAAGCCAAAGAGGTAATAAAACTGGTTCTCCCAGATGGCCTGGAGGTGGATGGACACGCATACACACATTGATTCTAGCATTATTGAGGAGGATTACACATCAGTTACATATCCTCTAAATAGAAAATAGATACTGTGTTATTTCTGAAAACTGTGTACCGTATTTTCCGCACTATAAGGCACACTTAAAATCATTAAATCTTCTCAAAAATCGGCAGTGCGCCTTATAATCTGGCGCGCTTTATAATCTGGTGCGCCTTATCTATGAATTCTGGCTGTGTTTACTGACTTCAAACAGATTTTATGTGGTACACGGCGCTCAAAAATCTGTCAAAAAATGTTTTAGTAGGACTTTGGTAAGCTACAAAGCCGCACTGCTTGATGGATTGTCTGTGCGTTATGGCTACCGTAGTCAGGAGCCTCGCGACTCATAGTAATCTGGGTCCAAAACTCCGTCCGCGTCAACTTTTTTCCACTTGATAAAAGTTCCCGATGTTTTTTTGACAAATGCAATCGCATGGAAAATTGCTGTAAACAGACCAACATCAGTAGGGGAGAACAACTGAGATAATCCAGCCACAATATGAGGTTAGTCATTAATGTAAGATAAAATAACCTTTATTAGTTCCACACGTGGGAAATTTGTTTTGTTACAGCAGAAAGTGGACAGTGTAAAGTTACATAGCAAAAATTAGAAAAACACTGGAACAACATATACTGTTGTTCCAGTGTTTATAGAGCAGCTACCAGAGAATTCAACATTAATCAATCAATGGTACGGAAGTGGAGGAAGCAAGAAGAATGAGTTGAGTAAAGTTTGACTTATCTGACTGTTTTGTTTCGTTTAATACGCCTTATAATCCGGTGCGCCTTATGTATGAAAACAGACCCCTTTGTCGACAGTGCAATTTATAATCCGGTGCGCCTTATGGGTCGAAAAATACGGTAATAGCATTGAAAGATGAGGAGCTCGGACATGCAACGGTGCACATGTACTTACACTGAAGATGAAGAAGAGCTCAATGAACATGGCACCAAACGGCAGGATCCCAGCCATCAGGATGCTAACGGAAAGAAGAGGAAAGATTAAATCATAATTTGCGTTTAAGCAAACCATTAGCCATTGGGACACCTAAGAATGCGAGATAGACTAAACTCTTACCCGACAAACTTGTTCATGTACCAGCGCTGCTCTGGGACCTGCCGAGGGATCTGGTTGGTGCGTACAGGGTTATCATACGGCTGTTTGCGGAAGCCAAAGTAGTAGCCAAGATAGACCAAGGGCATGGAAATGCCAAACCACATGCACAGTAGGGCCAACATTGTAGTGAATGGGACCTGAAGTGAGAGAAGACATAAGGAACACAAGAAGAATTATTCAGAAATTCAATTCGATTTTATTTACATAGCGCCAAATCACAACAAAGGTCGCCTGAAGGTGCTTTATATATGGTAAGGAAAAGACCTACAGACCATACAGAGATGATGTCAAGATGTTTAAGAATCCATGTGAGAGTTCAGTTAATCTTTAAAGTTAAACCACACCTACAGCACAGATGCTTTATTCTGTGACAAATAAGAAGACACTTCATAGGATAGTATACTTCTCCCGTGGATGCTTCCTTTAACAGTTTTACCAGCCAAAATTCCCTGCAATTGTTTTTCTACCCAACTTTAGTTTCCATTGCATCCAATCATGGTTTCCAGTTGATGTGAGTCACATTAAACCATTCTTTGGTGTCTCATCCACTCAAATACCTGTCCTTCCAGATTAGTGCCTTATTAGACCCAGACTGTACACTACATTGACTTGCTACACCATCTGGTGGTACAAATTGGTATTACAGGCAAATATGGTCCAATTCCATTTTTACTCGAGGTGGTATGGCTTCAAAACACAATAACCAACACAACACAAAGATGCTTTCAACAAAAAGTTGTTGTTCCAATTAAAGCTTTAGTTAATCTCAGAAGGGCATAAACACACAGTATCAAATTTTACAATAAAAAAAAAAGATGGAAAATCAATGATGTTGGTGTCACCTATCATCCCCAAGTTAGACTTTTCTGTGTTAGTGGCAGGAAGATAAAGAATATAAAAGTGAGTAAAGTGACTGTTTGAGATATAAAACAAACACACTCACTTTAAACATGTAACTTTTTTGTGTAATAAGGTGATTTCATTCTAAATCTCTCTTCATGACCCTCATTTAGCTCCCCCCCCCCCAAAGGTCATCTGAGGTTTTCCATAGCCCAGTTTGTATTAATAATGACTATCATATTACCAGCTTGATGATTGTCACAAAATAATTTTTATTTCAGGTTAGCTCAGATAGATTGGGTCATAACAGGCCTGAACAAAGAAGGAGGAAAGCATATTTAGCAATATGTTCCTGTCTTTAGAAATCCCCCTTGGTGGTTCTCGTTTATATGACCTCTGTGAAATAACATTGTAACAACACATGGGGTAAAGTAGGATGTGCAATCTGCTGAACACTGTACTGGAAGACGTCTGCCATCACTGTTAATGTGCATGCTGATACTATTCTGTTGAAATGCCGTTGCATCTTTCCTTTATCTTATGACATTTTCCACCAAGCCTTAATTTGGCAAAGGAGGCAGGAGGTTTTTTCGACTATTCTGCCGTACCCTGGGTCTTGGTGCAGCCTCTCAGTTCATCCTCTTCATCTCAAAACAGCTTTCTGTTAACTGGCTGCACCTCATAATCGATAAAAGTAAAGTTTGGATCAGCAGGAATATCCAAGAGCAAGGAAAAAACTGCCTGACACAGAGGATTTAAATCTTTTGGCTCACATGGATTACTTGTACATACACTGATTAAATTATCTGAAACTCTGGCCATGTTATTTTGAGCATCTAGAACTGGAACAGTATAAAAGCATAGCATATCCAGTAAAATGTGTTAAAAAGTTAATTAAGGATAAACGATTCTTCTTTTAAACAGAATGTGAAGTATGTGAAAGCATAGCTGACACACACATTTTTGAATGTGTGACTTTCAAGTCATGGCACTCACCGCTCCAGACGAGTGTTCTCCCCAGATAAAACAGTTGAGGATGAAGCAGATCCCAAAAACCACAGCAGGATACAAAGTTGCTGTCTGCATGGCAAATACAACAACAACAGTCTAAGCCTCACTGCTCACATCATTTTACGCATACACGCATTACACATATACAAACATATATATATATATACACGCACACGCACACACACACAACCCCCCACCTCCCCCGCTTCTTCACACTGCTGTAAGAACCTGAACTCACACAGAATGCTCCTTTCCTCCATCGATGACCCTTCAGTGTGCGATACAGTCTGCCAGCAAAGTAGCCACCAAATACACTGCAGGACAAACATCGACAGTGTAAAAATCAAAGAATTCTGAAACTCGGCGCCTCTCAATTCCTTAATGAGCTTTAGACAGATGAATGCGGCTCCTACCCCATAAACATGAAGAGGAAGCAGGCAGTGGTCATCAAGGCTCCTCGACTTGATGGAGACAGCATGCCCAACATGGCAACAACTAAACACAAATGAGAGCTGGATTAGAAGACTGCAGGACTCCTGGGCTCCTATGCTAAACACAGAGCTTCAGCTAGCAGGAGCTCTTCTAAACTGCAATTAAATAAAATAAGCTTCCATATGTTAATCAGAATACAAGACAATTATGCCCTGGACTAATATGGCATTTGGCAAAATTTGTGACAGTTACAATAAACACCAACAGATCATTTTGTAAAACATCACATTTTATGGATTTTAGCTTAACTCTTTGATTCAAACAACAAGTAAAATTATTTAAACATAAACAAGTAAAAAAAAAAAAATGTAAATACCTACATCTCACAAATAGGCTAGGCTACCCCTGAATCCCCGAGCAGCTCCGCAACGAAAAACATGGAACAACCATCTTTTTCTCAACAGGAAATGGGAAATGATTACACCACGAGGGAGCCGCAACGCATGAAGCTTTCATGACTACCATACTCATTATTCAGTGAGCATAGTTAAGATTCCACAGATTCTGTCATCCAAGGTTTTTCCAAAGTGGACTGAGTATAAATCACTGTCTTTGTTGCAAAGCTAGGCTGTAAACACTGTCACAATCACTGAAAAAAGTTCCTGTTGAAATATTTCAAGCCTGAAATAATCCCTGCTGGATATTTTTTGAAGATACAAGCTACAACTATTAAAGCAGATAAAGAATATAATAAGCCTGATGTTACTGTTAACTGTTCTAAACAGATATAAAAACAGTCATACGGCAAAAGAACAGGATAAATGTCATGACTAACAACATTTACATTTAACAAACTTGCACCTCTTTAAAAGATGAAGTTGAAGTTTATGGTATGTGAATCATCCACCACTCACAACTCAGGTCATTAAGAGCTGCACCTTTGCCACATAGTATGCAGTATAACAGGTGGATACTGCACCATTAACCCCCCAGCAGCACAGGGTCTAACTACTTTACTGACAGAAATTCAGCTTTGAGTATTTGTTCACACTCCTAGTGTGAAACACAGAACATTAACAATTTGCTACAGAACGTGCATTTGTTTTGTAGAAATGTGCAACACTGAGCAGTTTCATATTTTCACACTCTTATCTTTGCTGATTCATATATGTAAGGTGAGCCCTGTCACCTTGAGAGCATTCCTCGTGTTTTGTCTTTGTGAAGAAATGACAGGACTAGGACAACATGGCCTAAGCACAAATGTAAATAATGTCAGGATGTGCAGAAAACTGTTGAGAGAAATAAGAAACTCACAGATTACAATGAGGATCATGCAAAACAGCTGGATCCCTGAGCCCAGCAGAGAGCTGAGGATCATGGGATACTGTGGTGGTCTGAACACATCACCGTGGACATTCTTCCAGCCCGACTCCTCCATGGTGTCCTCCTGGTTAGAGAGGAGAAAAATGTGGTCAGGTAGTGATCATTAAGAATCCAGAGGCTGGATGCTGTGTATTTTCTTACTATGTCATCCTCTCTGTTGTAGTTAGCAATGTCTTTCCTCAAGGTCCTGATAATGATCATACTCAGAATACCTGAGAGAGAAAGGCAGAGAATAAAATACAATTGCAATATTTAATACGTTGTCATAAACCCATCAATGATCTCTTCGATATATAATAAAGTTTCATTTATATGTTTCAGTTAGCCAAAGAATGTAGTCTTATTTTATGGAGTTGTTATGAAGGATGGATAGTATGATGGTGTTTTAGTATTTTATACACAGTATTATGCTGACAAAGGCAAGTTCTCTTGACGTCCATTTTAAAAGCTGCTCAAACTTGCATCAACAATGACATGTTGAATAAACAAGTGACAGTGTTTAAAAAGACTATCCAAAACAATCAAATCAAATGCAGTGACAACAGGACAGGAAAAAGGACCTGGGTGTCACACAGAAAAACAAAACAAAAACTTCTTAAATTCAAATCTAAAGTTCAGTTGTAAATCTGCCAAATTGTATCCACTAGATTGATACATATTTTACAAATTTCTATACATTTTTGTACATATTATATAAAAAATATTATATTAGTTCATGCCTTTACTGCACCGACAGCAAACTGGTGGTGAAAATAAATCATAAAAAATAAATAGAAATGACTGAAATAGTAAGAGTAAGATGCCATGAGCCACAGGTAAATTCTAACATGAATTGGACATACCTGAGAGGAAAAAGACGACCACCACAGAGTTAACAATGGAGAACCAGTGGATCTGGACATCACTCATGGTCAGGTATGTGTCCCAGCGAGACGCCCACTTCACTTCACTCTCCTACACACACACACACACACACTACACATTTAAAATTTGCTAGTAGGTGCCCAAAATATTAGTTTGTTGCACATTATTTTTATGACTATTATTAATAAATTATTTAATTCGATTGAATATGTCAGAATAATAAACTTGAGTATAACAAAGGTACACAGCTATAACCACGTTCTTTACCAGGAACCCTGCAACGAAGGAACCAAGGCTACTGCTCCTAACATTGGTAAGGTTTGTAAACTCTGCAGTCTACTCTGACATTATATGTGTGCGCAACACTAAACATTAAACAAAGTATACATTTCAGCAACATTTAAACAGGCTTTTATTAATGAGGATTGTAATCAAGTTAAAGCAGTTATGTAAACAAAGTCATTTGAACAGATTATTCAGGGCTACAGATTTTTATGACTACTGGGTTGCAAGACTTGAAAACACATTCAGCCTTAACTGACCTCCCAGTGTACAGAGTAGGTGAACAGGACTTCATTCTCCTTGGTAGGGTCGATGTCTTGAGCGGCAGAGCCACTGGGTTCAGGTAGGGTGCAGGTCTTCAGCGCCTCTGCAGGCTTCAGATCTGAGGAGAAAAATAATAGGACACAGGATGGAGTATACTAAGTATAAGCGGTAATCTTTACTTAACTTTTTAGTCAACAAATCTACTTCCTCTTTCCTTTAACTCACTACAGGCCTAAAGCAACATCAGGCGATTCAAAAAGAGTATGCTGACACTAACCTTCTACTTTGACACTCCGGGGTATAACCTCAAATCGCACCACCCTGTAGTCATGAAGGTCCCCCTCCACCAGTTTCTCCTTGTGGAAGTACAAGATGAAGGACAAGTGGTTGTGCAGATAAAACTGGGAGGGAGAAAAAAAAAGAGAATAATTTAACACTCTTCATATATTCATGTCTTTACTCTCTGCATATGGACTACATCACCAACTAAAGCTGACCTCTCGTGTATATATCCAACCTTAAATTGAGTGCAACTTGCAGAAAATTATATGCTGCAAAGTTTTTAAATCATGTTTTTGGGATTCATTTAAATATTCTTCTCCTGAAAGGGAAACTCCTGGAATTACATACACCATAAGGCCAGCTGCAAAAATACCCGTGCAAAGGTTTCAGTCATAGAACTGACACTATGTCTCTAAAGCAAAGGCTTTGTGCTGCCACAGACGATCAGTAAATCATTCTTTATCACCCTTTATTTTGAATCATTCTTTAAAATTCCAACCTGAAGGGCAATTTCAGGAGCCAGTAAAAACATTAAACTACTACTACTGAATGTAATCATTAGTTATTATTAAGCTCTTGCTCTTTCACAGTGCATCTTTTGTCCCATCTTCCACCCTTCACCCCTAAATAGTCACGTAGTTGACCGTTCCTCCTTGAGCCTGATTGTTGGGGTTCTCTCTGTTATTGTTCAGTGTATTGTAAGGTATGTAAGCCATATGCCTTACAATATAAAGAGCTTTGAGGAGACTGTTGCTGTGATTTGGCGCTATATAAATAAAAATGAATTGAGGAGCCTTGATGACCACTGCCTGCTTCCTCTTCATGTTTATGGGGGAGGAGCCACATTTATCTGTCTAAAGCCAGTTAAGGACAGATAAAGTTTCAGTAAGTTTCAGAATTCTTTGATTTTTACACTGTGTTGTCCTGTTGATGTTTGTCCTCCAGTGTATTTTGGCAGCTTTTTTGTTGGCAGACTATCCAATGAATTTGTGGGGAAACATGGTAAATATTCTGTAAATACTTTGGTACTGATCAGCAGCAATTTAAGTTACGTGCACTCTTCTCCTTTAAGCAGAAATGGAAGAGTCTGTGTAATGTACGTACCTTGTTTTTGTCAAAGAAGCCCAATCTGTAGCCGTGTTCAAACTGGACATCTTTTATCGTGTCCTTCTTTTGATCCTCCTCTTCTCCTCCCTCTCTGCTTGGATACTCTAACCTGGTGGCAACTGGAAGGTTATCTGCAATACTGCAATCACACAAAAGAAGGGATTTAAAAACAACAAAATAGATGCTTTAGAAGCAAGTCAGCCCAGAGATATAAAGCCTATCAAACCGGACAAGCATTTAAATGAATTCAGCCTGCTGAAAGCAGTAAGAAGGGACGCTCACAGGTGAACATAATACTCCTCCTGGATTCGCTCAGCCATCAGCTTACTCTCGTCTATGTTGAGCTTTCTCTTTTCACACACCAGCTCACATTTCTTGTCTTTACTCATCTCCACGTTATAAAGGGTGTTTACAATACGGTCTCCACGTAAGACCTCACCTATAAACAACAAGGAAACCACACACACACACGCAAAAAAAACCCAAAAAAACAAAACAAAAAAATCACAAATATATTTATAGATATATATGATAAAAATTTAAACAATTTTAAACTTATCACATAAGCAGCAGTGCACTCACCCAGGTTCTCTCCCTTGTAGAAGACCTTTTTTGGTTTACAGAATGGCAGGGAATAGTATTCATAAGGAAGCTGGGTACGGGAGCTGGTCAGCTTTACCGCCTGAAAAACAAAAGGATCTCTTTCCAGTGTTTGCACCATCATTGTTTTATCTTTGACGATGAGAGAGACAAGCATCAGCAAATTTGTCAGAGTACAATAGGGTGAGAACACCCCAAACTGGCTCCCGTTCTCCCATTCCTGGGAGAACTGTATGTCAAAGATTTTAACACTCAGTTTCATCTTTTTGTATGTTAGAACTTCACCCTTCTCTGTGGCTTGGTGGCAGACCAATGACCGCACAAGCAACAGTGAGCCACAGACTGGGGACTGAGTTTGAGAACCAGTGCTCTAATAACCATCCTGGGTGCTCTGGCTCAGAAGTAATGGCTTATGGTCAGACTATCTCACATCTTCAAACTGTGAGGGCAAGGTTTGCTGGATTAAAGTGCTCACTTGGAGAAAAGCACATGGTGTGAATTTTTGAGTGAAAAGACACATTTTTAACATCACTCAGATAGCAAGCTGTGCAAAGTAAAGACTCTTCAGTTGATCAAAGTATGCTAAACGCACCAGCCAGACTTTGCTGAAGCTTACAATTATTCCCAAACATCAAATATTCTGCCTCCCATTTCCTGCTACAGAACCCAAAATCTAATAAACACAAGATTTTAGAGTGAAATATTTCAAGGGGTCTGTAATCAAAGCCATGTTTAGAAGCCATGGTGTGTAGCCATTTTCACTAATTTAATAGAGTCAAAATATTTTTTTCAGTTCTTGTCGTAGATACTTATTAGCAACTCTGCCATCTAGAAGTATCACGTCTACCCCTTTAAATGAATGAAAACAAATTTACAGACAGTACTGTTCTGCAGCAGACCTGTGGCAGTTGCTCTCCCACTGCTCACTCTCTGTGTGCAGTTACTGCACCCACACAGAGGTTGTGTAGTTCAAAAGATATTTAACTTTCTGCTGCTTCAAACTTTCTACCCTTTAGATAAAGAAAAAACAACCAACCAAACAAAAAAAAAAAACAAAAAACAAAAAACACTGTCTGGTGATGTTGCCAGATGATGCAATTATTTTTAAAACGAAAGAGTTCACCCTGTCATCTTGTCCACCTGACCCTCCGCTCACTCACTGCAGTGATCATTTTGTGTCATTTCACCTCATCATTGCTAATTATCGCCTTTATCGCCTAAAACTAGGGACTTTTCAAACCCTTGTAAGCAGCTAGTGATAAATGAGTGACAACTCCCTCTGTGATGAGTTGAATGTAGCTTTCCCCCCTGAGTGCTCATAGTACAGCCGATATGTTTAGCAGTGAATTTTCATCTTACCTTGATATCTACAACGTCGCCATCATGGAAATTCCGTGGAGCTACTCCAGGAACATAGAAGGACCGGCTCACAGGCAGCAGGGACAACAGCAAAAAGGCCCACCACCTCACCTGCAGAGCGGACACACGTTAGATTTGACAATGAATTCCATGCGTGTCTCTGTTGTACTGTGTGCTGACAGTGGAATGAAAGTTGAGAAGCAAGTTCCGGCAGCTTGATAATGCCTCTGGGCACGATTTTGGAAACCTTCTACAAACCCAATTGTGACCAAAAAAAAGACACTGCTTAAAAAAAATACGTGAACTATTTTTTTTAAACAGTAGAATATGCATAAAATGTTCTAAAAAACGTATCTGTTAAAGAAAAATATAAACTCTTTGAATTTGACTGGAGCAACACGTCACAAACTTGGGAAAGACTGGAAAAGTAAGTGTTACTAAAAACAAACAGCAGGAGAAACATTTAGAATGTATTAGGTTAACTGGCAACAAACCAGAAAGATGACTGGATATAAAAAGAGCATCTCAGTAAGGCATAGTCCCTTAGAAGGTGTGCAGAGGTTCACCAACCTGCAAAAAATCTACATCTACAAATATCATAATAAGGCTGCTCAATGTAAAATTACAAAGACTTTGAATGTCTCATAGTCTACACTACATGATATGAAAAGATTCCACGAATCTGGAGAAATTGCTGTGAACAAGAGTCAAGGCTGAAAATTAAAACTGAATTCCACATCATGCTGTATCAGTGACAACAGCACGGCTTTGCAGTAAAATTCCAGTTGCTGAACTGGCCTGCCTGCAGTACAAACTGTTTATAAAACAAAAACAATATGACAAAAAAGTCCAAGACTGCTGGGCAGCTACAATTTGACAAAACGGGACAAAATTCCTACATTCAAACTCCAGACATTTACAGACTGTTACACAGGAGTAAACATGGCCCCGTTCCAACTTTTCTTTGATGTGCTGCTGTCATCAAATTCAAAATGAGCTAATATTGCTCTTCAACACACAGATCTGACTTATTTTTTATGTTCAGTTGTGATTAAAAAATGGCTTTATGGCAGATCACTTTGGTTATTTCTTACTTATAGCTCTTGATCAATATGACACCTAAACTAAGGCATTATTAAAAATACTGTTTAGTTTATCTTCTAGGAAGCCTGTCTTAAATTTCTGACAGTATTGCATCTCCTGGATGAGGTAGATAAGGTGCATGAGTTTTTGTAAATGTGTATCCACAATAAAGAAAAGCCAGTATATCAACATTCTCAGAACTGAGGCTTGGCCTGTGCATTGATATGTATCCTACTGCAAAAAGCAGACAATTATATTTTAAATATTAATTTAATTTAATATAATATTTTACATAGATTTTATGCCTACTTTGTAGGGTTGCACGATTTTGCATAAAATGAGAATAACGATTTTTTGGCTTAGAATTGAGATCACGATTCTCTCACGATTTTCTTTTCCAGTATAAATATTTATTGCACTTATTAACTGCACATCAACTTCGTAACAGTTGAGATTGAACATAAAAACAATAAATAAACATAAAAACAACAAATGTCTCACATTTTGTTGTTGCCGCAAAATGTTGTACTGCTTGAAATTCCGTCTCCACCGTTGCTCGACACTGCGTGTATAGAGCAGGTAGTGCAACAATAGAAAAATAGTTGCAGGACGGCACTGTGTAGCGTTTGTCTAGGGTGTTGATCATTTTCCTAAATCCCTCGTTTTGCACAGTGTTGATGGGAGCCATATCTTTGGTCAGGTGATAAGTAATTTCTTTGTGCCTGCAGGAGTTCGACGGGTATAGGGAAGCGCTGTATAAGGTTCCCGTTATTGATGTTTGCGTGGTTGACCGGGACGGATTTTCTCCCGTCACTTTCTCCTCATCCCTGACGTGCTCTCCGTTGTTTTTCCCCTGCTAATTTTAGCATCACACGGCACAGCTTCTGTATCACGTGGTATAAGGCTCCGCCCTTGTCATTTGTTGAGCAGGAAGAGTGAGCGCTTGTTTCCATGCAGATTACGTCCCGGATCAAAATGCGGTACAATCATTGTCGTCGTCTTTTTTTTTTTTTTTTTAAATCGTTGTTATTTGGAAATGAGATCGCACATAAGTATGAATCGAGATCGCGATTTTCTAACGATTAATCGTGCAGCCCTACTACTTAGTTAACAGTACATCTGCATATTTTACAAACAGCAGTAGTTGAGAGCAGCAAGTTTGCGGTGGAGCTTGCTGAGCAGGTAGAGTGGTTCTTATGCAGCACTTTTCTACTCCCTACTAAAGCAAAGGGCTTTATATAACATGACTCATTCACCCATTTACACACATTCCCAAATTATTTCTGATGGATGCATCTGAGGACAACTTGGGGTTCCAAGAATGCCAGAGCAATTGGAGCAACCAGGGATCGAAATGCCAAACCTTCCAATTAAAAGATAACCTTCTCTACCTCCTGAGCAATAGAGATTGACAGACCACGTGACTTTCGCGCATTGCATGCCGGGAACTCGTGGCAAAACAATCCAAGTACCTGCATCAAATGCAAACGTTCATTCTTCGGTTCCAATAAATTCTTGCTTTTTCTTTGCCCCCCAAAAAGGTATGTACAAAACGAAGGAGAACAATGCCGGTCCGTACAAAGACAGACTTGATGAAAAGTCAAAGAAAAGATACGAGGAAAAAAAATCAAACCAGTGAAAGGGTCAGACCCTTACGAGCACACAGAGGGACAAAATACGTTAGCGTGCTGCCCAACTTTCACCACGCTCAGATTTATAATTATACGCTTCTTGGAGTGAGTGCATACACTCGTGAAGTTTAGTAACTTCAGGTCACTGCAACAAGCCCAGGTACAGTTTACCGACGGATGGGTACAGGACCTTGAAATGCACCGTGTAGAAAGTAAAGACCATCGTACATATAAGTTTACCAGTCTCACAAATCATCTTCATAAATACACATTCGTTAACTGTTTATTAATATAACCTTTGAGCTCAACGGTAATTAATTAGTAGTGGAAATAATTTCTGGTAGTGTAACAGAAATGTAGCAGTGACAATAATATTGTATGCTGTAATCGTACTGGGCAATTAGTGATACAAAACAACTGTTTTATCCTGTGAATAAAAGTAAATGTTTTTGTCAGTGTACCATAATAACAGAAGCGAAACGCAATATTGTGTCAGGACAATTCACTATTTATGCACAATAAACAAAGGAGCATAGCGCCACAATTTCTGTTCAGCGCCAGACGTGCTTGTAACCTATATCACTAATTATGTTAAGAAAAATGACGCATTAACTACAACAGCAGACTGACCTTTGTAGAAATGCTTGGAGCAGACTAACCTGTGAGCTGGAGTGTTCTGGGACGTTATATTTGCTCTTTGAATGGCTGCAATCCAGTCGCCTCTTTGTTACTTCGGAAATATGGCTCGAACAATTTCTCTTCAACGACCTAATTCGATAACAACCGATCTCTTTACCCGTCGGCTTTCCGTGGCTGTCATGCGACCGGCTACTGCAGTTAATAATACAACAGCTTCTTGCCATTTTTTGGGTTTCTTTTTATCGCTGTATAACTGATTTCAATTGAAAGCCTACGTGCGCTAGTATCTCTTGCCACGAGTTCCCAGAATTCTTTGCGGTTTTACCCCTAAGTGACGTCACATTTTCAATCTCTATAGCCGCTGCAACTCTATTTTTGGTTGCAAATGTGGGTGACATGCTCACTTTTACACAGTGACAACTAAGCGCTACAGAATCGTATCGAGGCAAAAAAAAAAAAAAAAGCTTCTAGTTATTTGAGTTTCTCCATTTCAAAGAACACCTTCCATACACCTTTACTACAATAATGAGAAAGGTCTGCCAACAGTTTAATCATTCATCAACTTCAACTGTGCGCATGTGTAAGTGAACCAAACAAAAGTCCTCTCAGTGCTTTTATTTTTTCATCTCATCATCTTAATCGTCATTAAGAAATAGAAGGGGGTCCCATCAGAGCAGTAAATATCATTTACATATTTTAAAAATAATCGATTACCTTGCATGTTTGAATAAATTGGCAAAGCTATGCAACAAAGATCCTCTGGAATATTCATCACAGTCTGAACTGTGAAAGGAACTTCAGTGCTCCTCAGCAGGGACACAGTCTGACTGTTGCATAGCTGATCCAAGCACTGGCATCTTTACAGTGGAGAACTCTCTCACATGACCACATGACATGACTCTAAGTGTTAACCTGACTATACCACCACATGTTCCTCACATGTAAGCTGCTCCAGGAGGGGACATGTTCAGATTTTTTGATTAAATCAGCTTTTTCAGAAATGCAGTCAGTTGAGCTGCATATTAATTATGCCACAGCACAAAAGTTATTCGTGCATATTCTCAACTTCCTCTTCATCTCGTTTGTTAGGTGGCAGTCACAATTGATCATTTTTACTGACTTGTCTGCTCCACGTTATATGCAGCGTGTGTGTGTGCTTGCATGAGAAGGTGCGCTCACTGAGAGCGCCCAAAGGCAAAACTAGCAGTAATGCAGTAAAAACTCAAACACTGAGCTGAAATGAGACTACCCAAAATAAAATAGGAGTTCTATGAATAGATACCCCCCCCCCCCCCCCCACCCCCACCCCATCATTAGTAATATTTCATCATTAAATACTCATTCAGTAATACTAATACTCGCTGGGTTGTTTTTTTTTTACAAAGTTAAGAAAGTGTAAGCTGAGGCTTGTGTTGTCTCAGACATCAAAAATGACTCCACTTCTCTTCCCAGTAGTGAGGAACACGGCTTACTACTTAATTCAAGGTATATTCTCAAGGCAGACATCAACTCTTTTAAATCTTCTTGCCTCCATCCAGTTTGCAGGACAACTGAAATCAATGTTCTCTAACAGTTGTTTTGAAATTTGTACAGAGATTTAAGATTGTCACTATGTGTAAATTCGATACGATCTTTACGTTTTAACAGAGAAGCCTGAGCTGACAAGAGTGCCTTTACTTACTGTAGTTAAGAAGACATTTTGCGGACATGCGCTAATTCTGATAGGCAAAACGTCCCGTTTTATTACTACATGTTAAAAAATGAACTGAAATGATTCAACACTGAAAAAACATTTGTATTAGCATTAAGCATAAAGAAGTGATCGAAGTTACCAACCACGAATCCTGAAACAAGACTGCATTTATGTTATCATGCGCTACCAACCCGATTTACGTTAAGTTTATACTTTGTAGCTGTTCCTGAGCGGTCATTTTACCATCTCTTTTAGGACTGTAACACACGCCGACACAGCGCTAACAGCTAACATTTCCCTAAAGATTGCAAAACCTGTTTATTTTGACAGTGCATCACATGACAGTCTGAAAGCCCAGCGTTTCACAGTTCATACTCTGTCAGGGCAATTTTATATATTCCACACAAATGACACGAATCTGTTTTAAAGAGTCACCGCTTACTGACAACCAGGCTAGGTAGCTAGCTAACTCGTTTAGCAGGATCGTGAACATTCAAATAGCAGCGAATTCCAATGAAGTTTAGTCTAGTTAACATTAAATAGCACTTGATCGGTCTACTTAAGACCTACACTTTCCCACGACTTCAGTGCGATGTCCGACATAATTTGGAATGAAAGAAAGAGCAATGTACTGTTTAAAGCAAAAAGAGTTCGCTTTATTTCCACTTACCATAGCCGCGGCCGCCATTTTGAATACGTGTCATTACTGACGTTGCGGAAGTAGACTAAAGTGGTTTTTCTCTGGCATGTTTCCTGTTGTGTTTAATGAGAGGTGCAGTGAAAAATGCTCCATTACAAGTTAAAATCCCCCCTTTAAAAATAATATTTAGCTATAATTAGGTAAACATAATTAGGAAAATATTATTTTAAATAGTCCTCACCAGACTACAGAAAACTGTATAGCTATTAGCTATTAACTATAATAACATTTTACTTTTTATTTATTTTAGGTTAAGTTCAACTTGAGCTATATATATGTATCGCCCCTGCAGGCAGTCTATCCTTCAAGCTTGGGTCCTCTACCAGAGGCCTGGGAGCTTGAGGGTCCTGCGCAGTATCTTAGCTGTTCCTAGGACAAAACAGCAAAACAGCTGCTTTGATCTCATCCCTTCCTTTCTACGGATCATATTGTCTGTTGCAAACATCATGGTCCACAGAGCTTCTGCCTGACCTCATCAGTTAATCAGTCCCACCCCCACCTTGGAACCATCAGTCACTCCTATCCAGCACCTCACCACTGTCTCTCTGTCCACATATATGTCCTGCACCCCCTTACATATTTCTCTGCTGCTCCTGACTTCCCCATGCACTACCACAGTTCCCCTCTTACCACACTATCATATTCTTTATCTAGATTCACAAAGACACAGTACAATTCATTCTGACATGAGTCAGAATGAGTAGGTACTTCTCTATCAACACCTTCAAATCAAACAACACATCCATTGTGCTCTATTGCTGTCATATTGCTGCTCTCTGATTGTGACACTATCATATAGAGATGGACATGCAACCTAATTAAACATTATATAATACTGTAAGGCATTGCTGTAGCAATGCCATGGCAAGAGCAACCATAAAGAGAACAGAAACCACAATGAGCCCATTCATTCATAAGTCATCCATAAGTCCCTGTTAATTCTCCTACCTACCTTACAAACTCCATTGGTAAATAGTGTTTATCATTATGTTTAAACAAACTTAACGACTGATGCCAGTCATTGAAAATAAAGAGGACTTATCCGTCTGCAAGTGAAAAAAAGAGGAAAAAATTGGAAGATGAGAAAAAAAAGCAAGACGGTGGTGAGTGGAGTAGACAGTAATGATAAAAGTATAACTAAAGTATAACTAAATGCTGCCATAACATAACTTTCACCAGAATTGTTGGGTCTGCGCTTCACAGGTCCCGCTGGTTTAGAGACTTATTCCCGTTAACGAAGCAAGACGAACAGCTCAACCGGTTTTTTACATGCTAGCATGGGAAGGATCTCAGAGCAGCCCTTCTGTCCTCGGTCTCTTCGAAGAACCACCTTCCCCTGCAGCCTTTTATTTTGTGACACACAGTTTACACAAACACCCATTGTAACCCCCCCTATGGTGTATCATAAACCCTAAGGCACTGAGTGTGTATGTGTTTGTAAGTGTGTGTGTGTGTGTGTATGTGTATTCATGTGCACGTGAGTGTGTGTGTGTTTGTGTTTGGGGGTGCGTTTGTGTGACCTCCTGCTCACCAAAATGGTCATAAAGGCAGGAAGTTTACTAAACAAGAAAACAGAACCCTCACATAGGATGTGCCTATCCGGTTGTTCAGTCTGACGTCACTAGCCGTGTCTGGGTCTAAACTCCACTGCAGGTCCATATATCAAACGATCACTATGGCATTACTGAGAGTTGAAAAACTGTCTAAAGTCTTTCATCTTTAATAAAATGATCAGCGTTCTGCTCTACCAGGTGTAACAATTAAGTTTAACATCCAGGCATCCATGAAAACGGAATTTATGACATTTAACGGCGTTAGAAGTTAGCAGGGAGTTAGCTTGCTAGCTTCTATCTAAATACAATATAGCATGTCCTGACTGCGGGGTTTTGGAAACAAATTAAAACGTACAGCTCTGTTATCACTTCCAGCATAAATGAAGACAGAAAACTAAAAAGCAGTGACGTTTGTAGGGTTACTGAAGTTGGGCTAGCTGGTATATAATGATGTGCTACGTGACCGCTAGCGACACAGCTATGCGCTATTATGAACAAGTTAGCTTGTTCATAATATAAACAAGCTAACTTTTTTTCCACTCGATAAAAGTTAACGTGAGTGTTCTCGGTGGTCAGGAACAAATGTAATCGCATGGCAGGATGCTGTAAAAGGACCAAACTTCAGCCGGGAGAACAACTGAGATAATCCATCCACAATATGAGGTTAGTCATTCATATACTGCTGCATGGGCTGGGCTGTAGTTACATCCTAAGGTTTTAAAAACTGAGCTTAAATAAATGATTAGCGGTAATAAAAGCCGAGGGAGGTCAACAGTGATCACTGACTGTTTTAGGAGCTTTTTGAGATTAAATAGAAGAAAATACATAACATTAAACATGTTAACAACACAAAAGCCATATTAAACGCAGACTACTTTAGGCCAGGAAGTAGGATTCGTCGTGTCATCACTGAACAACCGGATAATAAAACACAACACTACATTTAACAATTTGACTCCAACAAGCATCACATTATTTTTTGTTTACTTTGACATTTACCATTAGTTAGCAGAGCTGCCTCGTACATTCATGTCTTCTGGCTGTGATGTGATGAAATTGAGTGATGGGGCTTGGAATCAGAGTTAGGACAGTTTATGGAAGCTGTTACATTGCTTCAATAAAACAAAAACTAAAGTGTAAACGCTGCATAGTGAACGCTGTGCCCGAGAAGAACATTCAGAAGTTGAATTTGAAGAATTGTAAATCTGTAATGTGAAATTGTTGTTAATATGTTACTGTTATAAGCAGTGTTGGTCAAGTTACTTGAAAATAGTAGTTACTAATTACTGATTACTTCTTCAAGAAAGTAATCCTGTTACTTTACTGACTACTTATTTTTTAAAAGTAATTAGTTACTTTATTACTTAGTTACTTTAAAAAACAATATACAATATACAACCTGATTACGTTATAAAGAAATAGACCTTTCAGTCCATTTCTACTTTTTCTGCACAATCCATCATATAAAATTGAATCAAATGAAAAAGTCTTTTTTTTAAATTGTTTTATGAGCTTTAATCTTTTAACTTAATGCACATTGTGTCAAGCAAAAATGAAATCATATGCAACTGTCTTTGACTTAAAGAAATTATTTTACATTTAAACCTATTTTCTGCATATTCCAGAATATAAAATAAAATTATTTTTTTCTGTTTACACGCACTCTTTCAAATAGATGCAAGTAAAACACAGCAATAAATAAATAAAATCAAAGATTCAGCAGCACTAAGTCCTGTTGCTCTTTAATCTATTTTCACCTGTTTAGCAGGAGTGGGGCAGGTGGAGGTGGCATAGCTTCAATATTTTCCTGGGCCCATAACCTGTTAGCAGAGACGGGTCTTCCAGCAGAATCTGCGTGAATATTGAAGATACTTATTATCTAGACGGAGGAATAATCACACGTGGGGCATCGGCTTTTACCGGAACATTCACACCAAAGTGACTTTGTTTATTGAACTCTTGCGTATACTCCGCAGCATAACAGGAAGCATCCTTTCAAAATAAAATCACAACAGATGACAATGAGGCATACCTAATAACTAGCTCAACAGTAGGGCAACTTTTAGACCATCTAAATCTTATGATTTAATAAAGAAATTTGCAGACTTGCACAGAGATTGTAAAATTATGATGACTGATTTGGAGATGAAGACAACAGACGACGAGGACGGGGAGGAACAGGGGTTTAAATGCACCAAGGAGACAGTCAGAGAGAACTCGAGACAACTGGAGACAATTAAGGATGCAGGGACTGACAGAGACAGGGAAGAAGTCTCATCATGACGAGTAAAGTTTATATTGCCTGGCTGGGCAGTTCTCTGGGTTTACAGCTTGGTTAGCCTGATCAAGTCTGTGAGCAGCAGGGTGCTGAATCCACTGGCAAATGTTGATGTACTCAAAGAGCCAATAGAGGGATACATCAGATCCAAACCATCCCTTGGTTACATTTTTGAGTTGAAAGCAGCTGAGTTGCACCTTGTGCCTGAGGATGAAAAAAATGTCAGAAAGCGGTGTGTACAAACTCCATATGTAGGATATATGGAAAAGAAATAGAAAAAACTTATAAAAGACTTGCATAAGATTTGGCTTACTTCATATAGTGAATCATATAAGGCTTATATGATTTACTCATGAAAGTGGCCACTTTCTCATTACTTTCATATATTGTTATAGTAAGTATCCAAAACATACAAGTTTCATTTATATAATTTTTCAAGGGATCTTATATCTGTTTTCACTCTTGTATGCTTTTCATACAAGTTTCACAAGACAGATACAAACTTTATAAGATTTATATATATATCTTTTCCATATAGGCATATCCCTCACTAGTTGAGAGTGAGACTGCTGGAAACATTGGAGCATTGTAGTACATGTCAGTTTTCAATATGGAGGAAACTCTAAAGCACAACAAGAGCCTTGGAAAATAGAAAAAATTGCTAACCTCCTTGGCTTCTCCCATGAAGCGATAGATAAGATTGTCCACCAATGGCGTACTATCCATCTTAGTAAAAGGAATGAGACAAAAAACACAATGGACTTCTGGAGTGAGATTTGGAAGTACAGGGATGCAGCTGATATCAACCCATTTCAAGAACTTGCCATGGCTGATGTGTCTGTATTGTCCTTGCCACACTCAAATGCTGAAGTTGAGAGAGTATTCAGCCAGATGAGTGTGGTAAAAAGCAAACAAAAAACACCAGCTGCCTGATAATGTTTTGCAACTTTTTGGCACATCAGCTGCTTACTCATTTAAGTCAAGTGCTGAGAATCTTGACGAAAATGAGGATGACCCACTCTTTCTGTGAGCCAGCACATCCTGTGTGTGTGGAGGGATGTCTGAAAAAAACAAAACAAAACAATCAGCCTGAATTAGGACCAGATTAATTAGCATCCTTTTCTTTCACATTGACACTGCTTATTTCTACTGTCTGTTTTTGGTCCATTTAGATTGCTAATGTAGTTTGTTAACAAAATTGTGGTTAAAAATGTTCTTCTTTTACCCTTAGTCTTGTGCGGTTTAAAACTACTTAAAAAGCCCCCCCCCCCCAAAAAAAAAACAAAAAACTCCGGCAGAGTGCCTATTTCGGGTCACTTTTGCTGGTCCCAAGCCTAGATAACGGAGGAGGGTTGGAATTAAAATAAATGTAACTTGTAGTTCTAAATATATTCTAAATGCATTTAGGGTGTTTTTACTCACTTTATGTCTTTTCCACGATATTATTTCTCTCTTCTACAGCGTAGTTTACAAGCATGACCAATTATGCAAATTAGGCGATGGCGTCACTTAGCGACTTCTAGTGACTTCTAGAACAGCCTATAGTGATTTTCCTTACTGAGGAGTTGGCAACACTGCCCCAGTGCAAGATGTACATCATGTATTTGGAGCTACTACCTGCTTTTATACCTCTCGAGCACTTTTGTCCTGTTCTGGTCCAGCATGTCCTGGTCAGCACCGGTGTTACAATAGTGGTTTCTTGCATAAACATGCAGGTGGGGACATGCTCCCATCCCCTGTTAAAGCTGCTGTTGTTATGATTCAGTGTTCATTCTCTGTCTTGCCTCTTGAGAGGTCAGCTCAGCTAAAGGTTTCCTTCCAGCTATGGTGGCAATGATCAAAATTGTGAGGGCTTAATTTACAAGGGGTGTGTGCCTATAAATGGCAAGTGTAGGTGTGTTTTCTCTTTCCAGTGCCCCTTTACAAATGGACTGCAGCAGCCCTGTGAAGTCCCTGTGTCCTGTGATGTGCTGCTTCATTAACCAGATTCAGGATGTGCATTTATCTGATAGACTGTTCGTCTGCTTTGCTGACAGCCAGGTATAAAGCTTTACATAAACAGATACACTGCCACTGGATTTTGGAGGCCATTTTCCTAGCATAAAGTACCAAAGGTCTCTCCTTGCCTCAGTGTGTGAGACCACATACCACCAGGGAATGGCAGCCTTATGGGTTCCAGGGTTTATATGAGTGATATCATTACAAACCCAGACGGTTCATACGAGAAGTTGATCCAAAAGCAGACTTTTTGATCAGGCTTTATTTACACACCAAAACAAGGATTATCTGTACACACACACACACACACACACACACACACACACACACACACACACACACACACACACACACACACACACACACACACACACACACACAGTGGCAGGGAGGTGGTTAAGAGGTGACCACATGTCTTCCTGAATGTCAGCGAAACCAATAGGCTCTTTTTGGTGTTGAAAAAATGTGGCAGAAGAAGCAAATGATGTGGATAGAGAAGTATATACAGGAAAAACAGGGTTGGTCTGATTTAGGTGATGACCAGTGAGTGGAGAGGAGGGCTGCTGAGACTGCTCAGAAGTGAGGAGGGGGTCAAGCTGTTCCACCACTGACAGCAGTGCTTCATCAGTGTTACTGACAAAAGTGGCCTCTTTCTGGAGCTGAACGGGTGCAGCAGAGGAGACCAGTGATGCAGATGGGGAGAAATCCATACGAGAAGCTGGGAGGACTTGACAACACAGTTTCATCAACTGTTGTCTGTGTGTTCTGCAGCTGCACACACACGCTGACTGCTGATGAGGCAGGTTGGTAACAGCTGGCTGTCTCTGTGACTGCTCAAACAGCTGGCGTCTCCTTCGCAACTGAATAGGAAGAAGATGACTCTGTTTGAGCTGGCGTCACACAAAGTCTCTTGGCCTGTTTAGCTTCCTGTTTAGGTTCAGATGCTGCACAAACAAACACAAACAAAAACACAGTAAGTCTTCTTTTGTTAACAGATTTCCATCTTCTTTTCATCACATTTTCCATTTCAAAAAAGTTGTAATTCCCAGAAATCTCCTCTCACCTGTGCTCGAGGTGCGATTTTGCGTTCTCTTCCTCTTTTTGCTTTAAAAACAAAAAATATGAGAATTTTCATCAGTTGATCCAAACTCTGTGCACTGGTTGTTTCATAATTCAGTGGGCACATGTATGGACTGCATGTTGGCACTTTGGACATATGTAGTTTTCTTTGGTGGACCAGTCTGGATGCTCTGTGGCGTGACGGCATCTCTCGGTTTCAGCCTGATCAAAATATTTTGCTTGTTGTTCTTTTGAGAGAGACCCCCACTGAAGACAGACAATCATGAGAACACACTGCCAGCATCGATAAATACTCAGCTACACTGTTACTACACATAACTACAGAACAGCTGGCACACACTTCAGGAAGGTGAACGCAAGCAAAGCTACTGGTCCGGACGGGATTCCCGGCCGCGTCCTCAAGTCATGCGCGGCTCAGCTGGCTGGAGTGTTCACGCACATCTTCAACCTTTCCCTCTCTCTGTCTGTAGTCCCAGCCTGCTTCAAAATGGCCACCATCGTCCCTGTACCCAAATCCTCCACCATCTCCTCATTGAACGACCGGCGACCTGTAGCCCTGACCCCCATCGTAAGCAAATGCTTCGAGAAGCTGGTCAGGGACTTCATCTGCTCTGCACTACCCGACTCACTGGACCCTCTACAGTTCGCATACCGCCACAACAGGTCCACTGATGATGCCATAGCCCTGACACTACATACTGCCCTGTCACACCTGGAGAAGAGAGACACGTATGTGAGAATGCTGTTTGTAGATTACAGCTCAGCATTCAATACCATCGTTCCCTCGAAGCTGGACAGGAAACTGCAGGATCTAGGACTGAGCAGCTCCCTCTTCAGCTGGATCCTTAGCTTCCTGTCTGACAGACGCCAAGTGGTCAGACTGGGCAGCATCACCTCATCCCCCATCACACTGAACACTGGTGCTCCACAGGGGTGTGTACTGAGCCCTCTCCTGTACTCACTCTACACCTACGACTGCACAGCCACTAACAACTCCAACATCATTGTGAAGTTTGCGGACGACACTACAGTGGTGGGTCTTATCACCAATGGTGATGAGACGGCTTACAGGGAGGAGGTCAGCGCCCTGACCCACTGGTGTCAAGACAACCATCTCACCCTCAACGTCGCAAAGACAAAGGAGTTGATAGTGGACTTCCGGAGGTGCAGAGAAGTACACACCCCCATCACCATCAACGGCGCTGCTGTGGAGAGAGTGAGCAGCTTCCGGTTCCTTGGTGTACATCTGGCTGAGGATCTTACGTGGTCAGTACACACAAACAAAACAGTGAAGAAGGCGCAGCAGCGCCTCTTCTTTCTCAGGAGACTGAAAAGATTCGGCATGAGCCCCCGCATCCTCAGGACCTTCTATCACTGTGCCATTGAGAGCATCCTCACTGGATGCATCACCACCTGGTATGGCAACAGCACCGCCTACAACTGCAAAGCTCTCCAGCGAGTAGTGCGGTGCTCTGAACGGATAATTGGAGGTGAGCTTCCCTCCCTCCAAGACATCTACAGGAAGCGGTGCCTGAGGAAAGCGGGGAGGATCATCAAGGACTCCAGTCACCCCAGCCATAAACTGTTCAGACTGCTTCCATCAGGAAGGAGGTTCTGCAGCATCCGGTCCCGTACCAGCAGACTGAGAGACAGCTTCTTCCACCAGGCCATCAGACTGCTGAACACGTCATAGACACCTCAGCTTCACTACTGGAACTTTAACATTATGCACTCCATACTGTACAGTAATGCCACTGTTTTGCACATGTCTCAACTCTATTGACTCTATTTAATTTGTAAAATATGTGTATACACACACACACACACACACACACACACACACACACACACACACACACACACACACACACACACACACACACACGTAGAAAAATATTTAGTATACACATCCAGAAATGCATATACTATTATATATTGTACATATATTTATTAGTTTCAGATGTAGCCATTCTTGTATTTTGCTTGTTTACATTATTGTATTTTGCACAACTCTGTTGCTTGTGAAGCTCGCACACAAGAATTTCACTCACATGTGCTGTACCAATGTACCTGCACATGTGATGTGACAATAAAAGTGATTTGATTTGATTTGACATGCACAAATATGAGCATAAAACATTAACAGATGCATAAATATATGCAGAGTTACACACTTACCCTCTCTCCCACAACTGCATTTATGGCTGCACTGCCAGTTATGTTCAGTTCCGCCGTCACCTTTGGCCTCTGCTCCTTCAGGTAAAGCATGAAGGCGTTTGGTGGTTTCTTTATATACAGCCGTTTCTCATCCTGTTGGGCTTCACATTTCCTTTTTCTACAGGAATAAAACACAGAGTCAGAGCACATGCTAGCTTTATGTACAGCTGTGAGCAAACTAGTTTAAAAACATGAGTAAAGCTGTGAAGCTGAATGTAAGGAGGCACCATTAAAGGAAGCTGATTACAATAATTCGCACAAACATCTGCAGATCAAAGACAGACAGATACCTGCAGATCACTGACACAAAGCACCACAGAAACTTACTTTGGAGTGGAGGTGTTGGATGGGGGAGCAGGAGGGACAAAATCCCAGACTGGAACACCATGCCTACACAGATGCAGAGACGGATACGAGATAACAGAGTTTATGAAGATACAGACGTTCAGCAGCTGTTCACTGGTGTGTTCAGTGGAAGAAGTGATCAGTAGGAGGAGAAGACGTGCATAAAACTACATTCATACATAGCTGGACTTTGATCTCCTGCGTTATTCTTTGGAATTATGTTTCACTGGCAGTGACTAAGTCTACTGTTCAGCATTTTAGAGTCAACTTCCAGGCTGGACTACTGCAATTCATTATTATCAGGATGTCCAAAAAACTTGCTGAAAAGCCTTCAGATAATCCAAAATGCTGCAGCAAGAGTCCTGACAGGGACTAGAAAGAGAGAGCATATTTCTCCTGTTTTGGCTTCCCTTCATTGTCTTCCTGTTAAATCCAGAATTGAATTCAAAATCCTGCTCCTCACAGACAAGGTCTTAAATAATCAGGCCCCATCTTATCTTAATGACCTTGTAGTACCATATCACCCTATTAGAGCACTTCGCTCTCGCTCTGCAGGCCTACTTGTTGTTCCTAGAGTATTTAAATGTAGGATGGGAGGGAGAGCCTTCAGTTTTCAGGCCCCTCTTCTGTGGAACCAACTTCCAGTATGGATTCGGGAGACAGACACTATCTCTACTTTTAAGATTAGGCTTAAAACTTTCCTTTTTGCTAAAGCATATAGTTAGGGCTGGACCAGGTGACCCTGAATCCTCCCTTAGTTATGCTGCAATAGATGTAGGCTGCCGGGGATTCCCATGATGCACTGAGTTTTTTCTTTCCAGTCACCTTTCTCGCTCACTATGTATTAATAGACCTCTCTGCATCAAATCATATCTGTTATTAACCTCTGTCTCTCTTCCACAGCATGTCTCTTATCCTGTCTTCCTTCTCTCACCCCAACCGGTCGCAGCAGATGGCCGCCCCTCCCTGAGCCTGGTTCTGCCGGAGGTTTCTTCCTGTTAAAAGGGAGTTTTTTCTTCCCACTGTCGCCAAAGTGCTTGCTCATAGGGGGTCATATGATTGTTGGGTTTTTCTCTGTATCTATGAAGCACCTTGAGGCGACTTTTGTTGTGATTTGGCGCTATATAAATAAAATTGAATTGAAATAAAACTTTTTCTTTCATGTGGACTGAAGGATGCAACAGTTTTAAGCATCTTTATCAATAAAACTCTAATGAGACCTGTCACTACCTCTGGGTGTCTCAGCTGTCCCTGGCTATCTGTCCCTGGCTGACTGTAGAGGTGAGCTGGCGCTGAGACCATGAGTGGAACCAGCTGCTGAGTCACAGGAGGAGCTGGTTCTGGGGGAATGAGGCTAACAGATTCTCCAGTCTGAGGATCTGATGCTGGCTGGGGGGGGGGGGGGGCAGGTCCCAGTGGGGAAAGGAGAGGCAGAGGGTTGGATGTTTGCCCCAGAATGCCAACTGCCGCATCTTCAGGAGTGGAAGGCGCTTCTTTTGACTGCATTGTTTCCAAAAGATAATTGTTTTCTTCCCTGATCCATTTTAGAGACAGACGGGTTGAGGTGGTTGCTCAGAAGAATGGAAAACTGTGTCTGTCTAAGATCCTGTGGCACAAACAATTATAAAAGGTTTTGCTCTCTTTAGACTGCGTTCTTACATCTCATATAATACAGAACTAAACTAAGGACAAGTATTATCTGGGAACAAGGTGTGAGTTAACAGTTAAAATCAGAGTCAATGTCATATTAAAATATGCTATTTACTGATGATAAGATATTTAAAAGTGTTATATTTGTACTAATTCAAACCAAACAGAGAAATACAAAAAGCTAACAAACTAATTAATACCCTGTTAACTCCATGACTTCACTGCATTTATATAACAGCAATTGTATATATATTCAAGAATCTGAAATTTAATAACACTAACAAGGTACATGAGCACTTAGAATTTGATGATTAAATAACATTAAATTTTGTTTACTTTTAATTTTGCATCAGCTTAGCCAGTTACAACATTAAAATAATGACTTTTGTGATTTAAAACCTGATTAGCTGACATGTACTGCAGAGGGAAATATGTTTTTTTAAGCTATAGTTACAAGTTGCTCTGCAGATCCAAGGTTTTTGTTTGGGAATTAAGATTCAAATTAAGATTCAAACTTCTTATCAAGTGTGAAATGCACTTCACACACGTACACACACGTACAGTTCTTTGTCGCCAGATGCCACGTTTATTTTTAGTTTTCATTTGTTATGACAGTCCACAGTCTGATAGCTCCGGTCTCAGCTGATTCCCAGCTTCCTCTCCACTCCTCTCCCGTCTCACTAAAAAAGGGGAAGGAAACCGTCATCAGTCCAAACGCCATCAGCTGTTCTCACCTGCGTCTCCAGCACCGCCCCGTTGAGCTCACTGCACCACTCCTCCCCTGCAGCCGCGCCCGGGACCACACCTCCGCAACATCAAGTTTCACAAGTTTTAACACAATATGATGCATTGAGATGAAATCACCCCAAAGTTTGATTAAAATGTAACAAGAATGTGCTGTATGAAAGAAGTTACTGCCTATAGGTTTATTTAAATACTGCAGACATATTTTAAAGTACATTTTTAGATTAGATTAGATTAGATAGAACTTTATTAATCCCTCGGGTGGGTTCCTCTGGGATGTGTCCTTGATGCAATTTGATAATATCAAAAACCTGCAAGACACCGGCCCATGATATACTATAGCTGTGGAACAGCTATACACTGTGTAGCAGCCTTGTGTTTAAATAGTTGCCCTGTGAAGTTATTCTCTAAGCTAAATTGTACACAAGTACAGGATGTCATTTTAGAGTTGTTTTTTTTTACATTTAAGCTAAAATAAAAGGAATAAAAATACAAAATTTAGTATTGAGAAAAGTAAAGTGGGAAATGACTTGAAAATAAAATGAATCTGTACACGCTACCATTGAAAGCCAGCAAGGAAGAACAGAGTTTTGGTTTTGGTTAGATCTGCTGTGGATTACCATTATTAATTTTCCTAAAATACATGTAGAGTTGAATACACATAACAGCTTACAGTTGCAATATAAGCAGTTTATAATTAAAGTAACATACAAACCTGCACAAAATAAATCAATCTCAACATTAAACTCACCTTGTTTTTGTAGAGAAGGTGATCAGGCTTTTTCTTCATCTCCTGAGACCAGCTGCACTGCACCATCAGCATCTTGTATCTTCATCCTTTTTCACTCAGTGAAGTCTTTCCTTTTGTTGGCCATTCCTCTGCACCAAAAAACAAAAACAAAGTGTGTGATCACAGGTGAAATAAGGGATATTTTTCCAATGCAGGTTTAGAGTGTTTCATTTAGTGATAGCTGTTGATCTACTTTTCAAATAATCTCTAAGGATCTGAATTTTTAAGAAAGACTCTGCTTATTATTACTATAAAAGCTTGATATAAACATAACAGTTTATAATATCCCTATATAATACCACTGCACACAAGCACTGCGCTTATATGATACTTTAATCAAGATAATGTTATAATTTAATCACATTAGCTCAACGGGGTCACAAAAATTTCCCACATACTAGAAATGATCTGCTCAGCATTACAAAAATTACATTTTCAACAAAGATTGGAGTAAAAATGCAGTTACAGGAAAAACATGTCTGTCTACAAATATTACCTAAACATTTTTATGTGCTACAAAATGGACATAATGGGGTGATTAAAACAATAGCTGTCACTTTCTTTATTTCTTATATTATCTCCAGTCTTAGCAGAGGGCAGTGACACTATTGGTTTAACCCCAAACAGATAATTCTGTTCATCTGGACGTACCTTTTGTGGATGGATGTTTTTCCCACTTAAAAAGGTACGTCCAGATGAACAGAATCAAATTTTGATTGAGCATGCATTTAGAAACTATTGATTTACGAGTGCACACATTTCCGGTTATCACGTAGATTTCTGAATCTTAGGAGTGAATCGATTTACAGCAGGAACTGCACACTCAGCCATCAATATATGGCCATCAATATACCCTCACGGCCCCCCTCCTGGACCCCCTGCAGTTTGCATACAGAGCCAACAGGTCTGTAGATGACGCCATCAACATGGCCCTACACTTCATCCTGCAGCATCTGGACTCCCCAGGAACCTACGCCAGGATCCTGTTTGTGGACTTCAACTCTGCCTTCAATACCATCCTTCCAGACCATCTCCGAGACAAGCTTTCCCAGATGAATGTGCCTGATCCCATCTGCCGGTGGATCACTGACTTCCTGACGGACAGGAAGCAGCATGTGAGGCTGGGAAACAATGTCTCGGACTCCCGGACCATCAGCACCGGCTCCCCTCCGGGCTGTGTTCTTTCTCCCCTGCTCTTCTCCCTGTACACCAACTGCTGCACCTCCACCCACCAGTCAGGAGGGAGGTTGAACGTTTGGTGTCCTGGTGCAGCCACAACAACCTGGTGCTGAATGTCCAGAAGACAGTGGAGATTATTGTGGACTTCAGGAAGCACACAGCCCCACTCCCCCCCATCATCCTGACTGACACCCCCATCACCTCTGTGGACTCATTCCGCTTCCTGGGTACCACCATCACCCAGGACCTGAAGTGGGAGCCCACCATCACCTCCGTCATTAAGAAAGCCCAGCAGAGGATGTACTTCCTGAGGCAGCTGAAGAAATTCAACCTGCCAACACGGACGATGATGCAGTTCTACACTGCAATCATCGAGTCCATCCTCACCTCCTCCATCACTGTGTGGTACGCTGGAGCCACTATCAGGGACAAACAGAGACTGCAGTGTGTTGTGCGCTCTGCTGAGAAGGTGATTGGCTGCAGACTCCCATCTCTGCAGGACCTGTACACCTCCAGGACACTGGGGCGTGCAGCTCGGATCTCAGCTGACCCTTCTCACCCTGGACACAGTCTGTTTGACCTGCTCCCCTCAGGCAGGAGGCTCCGGTCCATTTGCACCAGAACCTCTTGCCATAAGAATAGTTTCTTCCGCTCTGCTATTTAACACATGAACAATAACCGTATGACTGTTCCCACCACTAACACATGACCCTACACTGTGTTCACTGCATCATTCCATGTTTGGCACTGATCACCACCTGCACTCATGTATATATCATGTATATATCTATCTATCTATCTACTTAGCACTTTTAATTCTTATTCTCATTTTTATTTTCATGTCCATTTAAGCTTAATTTATAACAGTATTTATAACAGTATGTTTGCACTGAAGCACCGCAGCAATTTCCTAATGTTGTAAACCCGCTCAACATTTGGCAATAAAACCCTTTCTGATTCTGATTCTGATTCTGATTCTGATCAAGCGTTTTGGTAAAGTAGCACAAGTAGCGTAAAGTTTTGTAGGGTCCTGTTAAAAATCACACAAGCATCACAGCACATCTGGCATATTTAGTTCCATTTTATCCGGTACAACATTGAAATTATAAACTATAAATTCCAGTTATCCACTTATCAGTAATTTTTGAGTAAATGGATGTCACTGATAAATCAGTGGTGATTCACCTGCAAGTGTTTTTATAAACTGTATTTTGTTTTTGTAGAACTCACCAGCAGCTGTATTTGAATATCTCCTGTTCCACTTTTCCTAACCTGGAAGCAAAGGATGGCTTACTTCTGACTAGGACACAAACCTTGGTGCTTATCATAGACGTTACATCATCCGTGCAGCAAGACTGAGAGCAGTGACCACTGATTAAGATCATTCGGAAATGTGTCCCTTTCTGGCAGCTGTGGAAACTTCTAATAAGAAAGTTTGCATTCTTAGAACAATGCTGGGTCATGTGTGATGTGTCTTCATATGAGGTGTTACATTTTGACTTAATTCTGCCCAATTAAGTGTTTTGATCATTCATCAAATATGGCAACTTTGTTTTGTGCTGCAAGTTGAAACCCACTGTCCTCATGAGCACAGCATCTAGCAACTCACCTGAAAAAACTGATTGAATTCAAATGGACACAATGGTTTTCAGTGGGAGAGACGTTTCATCACTCATCTGTGACACTGGAGAAGTCACTTGGATGAGTGACAAAACAATTTTCCTTGGAAACATCCAGAGGAACTAAACTTTTGGGCATATCCTTGCCTGTAATTCATTCACCAAGAGATGTTTTTATGTATACATCTTTTTTGTAAGTTCTTGTTTCTCTTGGCTTAATTTCAGTCTTTGCAGCATATCACAGAAGAAAACCACTGTAAACTATATATATACACTCAACAAAAATATAAACGCAACACCTTTGTTACTGCTCCCATTCCCCATGGGATGGACGTAGAGACCTAAAATTCATTCCAGATACACAATATAACCATCCCTCCCAAACAGTGGTCACAAATCAGTCCAAATGTGTGGTAGTGGGCACATCTGCTATATTGAGATAATCCATCCCACCTCACAGGTGTGCCACATCAGGATGCTGATCTGACATCATGAGTAGTGCACAGGTGTACCTCAGACTGCCCACAACAAAAGGCCACCCTGGAATGTGCAGTTTTGTCTCACAGCAAAATGCCACAGATGCCACAAGCAATGAGGGAGCGTGCAATTGGCATGCTGACAGCAGGAATGTCAACCAGATCTGTCGCCCGTGCATTGAATGTTCATTTCTCAACCATAAGCCGTCTCCACAGGCGTTTCAGAGAATATGGCAGCACATCCAACCGGCCTCACAACCGCAGACCTCGTGTAACCACACCAGCCCAGGACCTCCACATCCAGCAGGTTCACCTCCAAGATCGTCTGAGACCAGCCACCCAGACAGCTGCTGGAACAATTGGTTTGCACAACCAAACAATTTCTGCACAAACTGTCAGAAACCGTCTCAGGGACGCTCAACTGCATGCCCGTCGTCCTCATCGAGGTCTTGACCTGACTCCAGCTCGTCGCCGTAACAGACTTGTGTGGGCAAATGCTCACATTCGATGGTGTCTGGCACGTTGGAGAGGTGTGCGCTTCACGGATGAATCATGGTTCACATTGTTCAGGGCAGATGGCAGCTGAGAATGTCCCAGTTCTTGCATGGCCAGCATACTCACCGGACATGTCACCCATTGAGCATGTTCGGGATGTGCTTGACCGGCGTATACGACAGCGTGCACCAGTTCCCACGAATATCCAACAACCTCGCACAGCCATTGAAGTGGAGTGGACCAACATTCCACAGGCCACAATTGACAATTTGATAGACTCCATGCGACGATGTGTTGCACTGCATGAGGCAAATGGTGGTCACACCAGATACTGACCGGTTCTGGGTCCCCAGACCCCCAATAGCGCAGAAAACTGCACATTCCAGGGTGGCCTTTTGTTGTGGGCAGTCTGAGGTACACCTGTGCACTACTCATGATGTCAGATCAGCATCCTGATGTGGCACACCTGTAAGGTGGGATGGATTATCTCAATATAGCAGATGTGCCCACTACCACACATTTGGACTGATTTGTGACCACTGTTTGGGAGGGATGGTTATATTGTGTATCTGGAATGAATTTTAGGTCTCTACGTCCATCCCATGGGGAATGGGAGCAGTAACAAAGGTGTTGCGTTTATATTTTTGTTGAGTGTATATATATTACAGGGAGTGCAGAATTATTAGGCAAGTTGTATTTCTGAGGAATAATTTTATTATTGAACAACAACCATGTTCTCAATGAACCCAAAAAACTCATCAATATCAAAGCTGAATGTTTTTGGAAGTAGTTTTCAGTTTGTTTTTAGTTTTAGCTATTTTAGGGGGATATCTGTGTGTGCAGGTGACTATTACTGTGCATAATTATTAGGCAACTTAACAGCAGTGCAGCAGCAACCACAGCCTCCCACTGCTCAGAGAGGTGTACTGTTTTCCCTCCTTGTAAATCTCACATTTGATGATGGACCACAGGTTCTCAATGGGGTTCAGATCAGGTGAACAAGGAGGCCATGTCATTAGTTTTTCTTCTTTTATACCCTTTCTTGCCAGCCACGCTGTGGAGTACTTGGACGCGTGTGATGGAGCATTGTCCTGCATGAAAACTATGTTTTTCTTGAAGGATGCAGACTTCTTCCTGTACCACTGCTTGAAGAAGGTGTTTTCCAGAAACTGGCAGTAGGACTGGGAGTTGAGCTTAACTCCATCCTCAACCCAAAAAGGCCCCACAAGCTCATCTTTGATGATACCAGCCCAAACCAGTACTCCACCTCCACCTTGCTGGCGTCTGAGTCGGACTGGAGCTCTCTGCCCTTTACCAGTCCAGCCATGGGCCCATCCATCTGGCCCATCAAGACTCACTCTCATTTCATCAGTCCATAAAACCTTAGAAAAATCAGTCTTGAGATATTTCTTGGCCCAGTCTTGACGTTTCAGCTTGTGTGTCTTGTTCAGTGGTGGTCGTCTTTCAGCCTTTCTTACCTTGGCCATGTCTCTGAGTATTGCACACCTTGTGCTTTTGGGCACTCCAGTGATGTTGCAGCTCTGAAATATGGCCAAACTGGTGGCAAGTGGCATCTTGGCAGCTGCACGCTTGACTTTTCTCAGTTCATGGGCAGTTATTTTGCGCCTTGGTTTTTCCACACGCTTCTTGCGACCCTGTTGACTATTTTGAATGAAACGCTTGATTGTTCGATGATCATGCTTCAGAAGCTTTGCAGTTTTGAGACTGCTGCATCCCTCTGCAAGATATCTCACTGTTTTTGACTTTTCTGAGCCTGTCAAGTCCTTCTTTTGACCCATTTTGCCAAAGGAAAGGACGTTGCCTAATAATTCTGCACACCTGATATAGGGTGTTGATGTCATTAGACCACACCCCTTCTCATTACAGGGATGCACATCACCTAATATGCTTAATTGGTAGTAGGCTTTCGAGCCTATACAGCTTGGAGTAAGACAACATGCATGAAGAGGATGATGTGGACAAAATATTCATTTGCCTAATAATTCTGCACTCCCTGTATTTCTATCTTTTATTAGATGTACATGTGGTTTGGTTATTTGCCTTTTGGTTGAAAGTACACTGAGAGAGGACTTTTTTTATTAGTGATCTTAATAGTAGGTTTTTTCATATTAATGTAATTTTTGCATCTAATTGAATACAATCTATTTGTGTATGATTGTCAGTCCAAAGAGGGAGAGAGGAAAGAGGGGAACGTGAGGAGAAAGTACAAGGTCAGGAAGAACCAGGTAAGAAAACAGACAGGGAACAGTGACAGGCACAACAGAAACTGTTAAGCTGACAAAGAAAAAAACACAAATTTTACTCTCACAATCTGGAAGTTGTGTTCTCCCTATATTAAAGTTCCTATACAGAATCTGCAAAACAAACTGGGTTGAATTTTTTTTTGACCCTCTTTAACAACATTCCAACATAACATTATCATTGATTGGGGAGATTAAAATTAATGATATATTTTTATGTGGTTCAGCCACAACTCTACTAAAACCTCAGCCAATAATAGATAGGCCAACTTTTAGACCGTCAAAATCTTATGATTTAATAAAGAAATTTGCAGACTTGCACAGAGATGGTAAAATTATGATGACTGATTTGGAGATGAAGACAACAGATGACGAGGACGGGGAGGAACAGGGGTTTAAATGCACCAAGGAGACAGTCAGAGAGAACTCGGGACAACTGGAGACAATTAAGGATGCAGGGACTGACAGAGACAGGGAAGAAGTCTCATTGTGACAAGTAGTTTATGTTGCCTGGCTGGGCAGCTCTCTGGGTGCTCAGTACCCCCAAAGCTCTGATCCTAGAATTGCCTCTGTTAAAAGCTAACATTATACCAGCTAATGTTTTCCTCTGATTAAAGGCTGGTTACATTTTCACATTTTTTAAGAGTTTATTTTCTAAGAGCCAAACAATGTTAGATCCACTTCAAGGAAAGTTTAACTAATGCCAGCTAAGAGCAGCTAACAGCATCAAAAACAGCAACACTTACCAAGTGAAAAGTTCAGGGTATCCTCAACAACTCATCTCATTATCAATGTGATCAGACAGAAGTGAGCTTCACTGACTCCTTGTATTGGACTCCTTTCACAAAGTTTTGCAGCCTCCTTCATAGTAGTAGATGTGAAAACATATTGACAGCTGAGGTGAGCTGCGAACTGATAGCCTAAACTTACTGCCATAAATTACAGCCAAAGTTGGTTGTCCTACAGTGGCCAAGTAACTAGGATTATGCAATTGAATTAGGAGGGGTATAAAACATAATTCAGTTGATTGCAGTTGACTGATATCTAACGATGAGATTTTACACACTGTACCTTTCAGTTTTTGGGACAAGCAGCAAAAGAGAACAACAATCAAAATGCTGATAATGCTAATTATATTGCATGTGTAGCTCATTCTAAATTCCTTGTTAAACAACATATCATTTTGTTACCATCTCTGTCCAGTCAACGAAAAATTCACTTAAATAAACAATTATTTAAATTATTATTTATAACACAATGATGATGAAATCTGGTTGGAGACCCTTCTATGAACTTTTGTCTTAGGCCCCAGCAGACTCTCTCTAGACACATTTAATTAGGCATATGTCTGGGTTTATGGTGAGGTATCTTACAGGTAGTGGAATCATTGCTAGAGTCACATTTAAAATATGTTGCTTGCTGTTACACCAATACACACTTATAGTTTTTAAAGTAGTTTATTCCATTTCATGACAGTTGCATTGACAGAATCAAGCATCTCACAAATATCACAAGGGCTTTATATTGAAGAATTAAGAAAAACACTAAAGTATACTCAACTTTGTGAATATAACTATATACAGTGCTAGCAATGATTTAGTCATCATTGTAAATGAATCATACCTGTTTATATAAGAAAAAAAAGCTCTCATATGTTTTGCTCACAGTCCCCACTCTATGAATGGCATTAAATTTGTCACAGCATGAAATCGTTAAATCTTACTCCCCCCCCAAAAAAGCTCTTCTGACATCTGGGGCCCCTGAAATGCATTAGAACCACTCAAGTAGTAAACTTAGCATTGCTTTTAGTATATGATTTACTATTGCTGATCAACTACAAAAGAAATGCTTGTTGTATTGTGCAAGAAATCTACTATTTTCAAGATGAGACACATAATGTAAATAAAATAGAGCAGTCATCGTTCCTTCACAAAAACGAAAATAAAAGGCATTTGCTGTTAGGAAGACACTTCCATTGAAGATACAATGGCGTTCAGATCATAAAATTAGCAAAAAAGTCCAATGTGAAATGTACCTATGCACTGCTTTCTCAATAATTTAAGTAATAAAAGAGAAACATGCAGGAATCAACAAGCATCATTAGCTAAAGAGCCTGAATGTTTGCATCTCTTCATATATATCAATGTCTATACAGAATATATCGTACACATTAAGTCTGCAAGAAAGATCCACTGCAAAAGGCACTATAAAGAAGTAATGCTAAATCCACAGCATAATGAAAAGTATAAATAGTGCTTTTAAGCAGAATCAGCAAGACAATACCCGCTTTCCTGTGAAACACCACAGTTTTATGGGAGGAGGGGGGCAGTGGTGGGATTGCTTGTTTTATTATAGTTTTATTAGAGCTGAACACATTTTCCTGTGAACATCTGTGTTGTGGTTGATGGCTGGACAATGTGCGCTAGAGCATAACAGCAATCTCCAGGTGTTTGTGAATGGGGCCATGTTTGTGCTACCATAATATTTTGTGAGTGAGAGAGTCTGGTTTAATGTGAGCTTAAAAAAACCCTTCAAAGGCATTCGATGTTAGGGACTGTACACAAATTACAGTGCTGATAAGAACAAAAACACGCAGGGCTATTTATAGTTTGTTTTTGTTTAATAAAATAGTTTTCTGCCTCTTGCAAATTCACTCTTTTGTCCTTGCTCTTCTGAACTCTGCAGGCGCTCTTCACGTGCAGTGCATATACATATTACCCAGGAATCTTTTTTTCAAGGAACTAAAAGGTTACGTCATGCATTGGTGCACTCTAGATCTCCTTTTGGTTAGGCAAACTAGTCTGCTTGCACATGGAAACATTTTGAAGAGCTATGCCACAAACTTCTCCAGTCCTGACAAGTTGGTGTTATTTTAGAAAACAGAAAGGTTGAAAAACAGAAAGCTCCACCTCTAAAGTTCCTGGAATCTAGAGTTCCTGGACTTTGAGGGGGGAGGTTTGTCTGGTTTGTGCAATTCCTCCAGAGTTTCTGGAAATACGCTTTTCAGGAGACTCTTTCTGGTCCTTCTAACCCATGCCTCGCCTGCAAAGTGAAGTAATACAACTCACCCCTCCCAAAATGTCAGACAATGTGTCCTGTGCGTAACATTCAACTTCCTTACAGTAATCCATGATACGTCCAGTCTGTAATAAAATGACTACAAAAAAATGATTACAGGTACAAATGATGGATGTGTTTGTGCATCACTTATTATATCGGGGGCTGCAGATATAACAAACCTGTGGGACTATTAACAAAATTAAGAATCTTACATTGTGACTGCTTCCTTAAAGAAAACTTTCATGCCTCTATAATTGCTGTACAGTCCCTTATTACTAAGAATTATATGTTTATAAATTAGAAAAAGATTGAGACGCAGATAGACAGAACTGTAGAGATTGTATATATGTGTGTGTGACCTGAGCTGCATTGCTTCCTGTAGAAGTTACAGTAGGTGTGAATGGATGTGCTCTGAAACATTAGCCTCATGGCTGCTGCTGATACTGGCTCTCTGTGGCTGTGTAGAAATCCTCCAGGACGCTCTGCAGGTAATCAAAGGTGGGGCGGTCCTCAGGCTTGTTCTTCCAGCACTCCATCATGATGTCATATAGTTCCTTGGGACAGCTATCCATACGTTGCATTCGATAGCCCTTCTCCAAGTGGCGGATCACTTCTGGATTGGTCATACCTGAAAATAATGGAACAAATAAAAGTAAAAAGAAGAGGACTAATGTAGGAGTAAGACAATCTAGAGTGCTTTGGTGAAGGTGATAGTTCATTTGATTAGTTGGTCGATGAACAACTTTGATTCAGACTAAAAACTACAGGATGGACTCAAGAAAAATACTTATGGAAAATCTCTGTCTTTGTTAATGGATAGGTTTATCTATCGCCTATGGATAGCTTCTCCCTTCATGATAATAACATTCCAAACTAAGGCAGCTATGCTATAATTTTCCACTCAAGGTGACGTGGCTGCAGCGAATGAACTGTTATTTAATCTTAGTTGTACTAAGAGGAACTTAAAGAAGTCACTTGCTAACCTAAACTAGCATCCTACTTGTTATTACAGTATAGTAAGAATGCAATCTGCCAGTGAAGCTACCAAGCAAGTGCTAGCAATATCTGATAGATACCATTAGAGCACTTCCTCGTTCACAGACTGTACATACAGTAAGACAGGATTTGTTATTCAAAGCATGCCTCTGAAATTGCTGCTCCACCTGACTGTTGTCTACCTCAACTTTGTGTTTATCAGAGCAAGAACACTACTATTGTTCATCTTCTTTAATACAATGTGTCTGGGGTTTTTTTTTTTTAACATTCTTTAGATTCTTTAGTGTCCTCCTTAAGTATAAAGTCATGTGTTGAATATCTCTAGTAACATTCTAACTTTTTATACAGCCATGTTTATATATTCAAAAAAATCCCATGCTAGCTTGTTAGATTTATTGTCTTAGTAGGCCACTTTTAACCAAGTAAGCTTCTCCTGTTTACCAACTATTTGTGCAAATGTCCTGCTTTTCATGGGATTTGTGTCAAACTCTTGTGTTTTCCACTTACCAGGGTATGGTGTACGCCCATAGCTGATAATCTCAGTCAGCAAGATGCCAAAGGACCAGACATCAGATTTGATTGTGAAAGAACCGTAGTTTATGGCCTCAGGGGCTGTCCATTTAATGGGGAACTTAGCACCTGGTTGGAAATAATTGAAAACCCAGTTAGAATAGGAACTAATGTTGACAGTGAGACATCACTTGTCACCTAATGATACGGATCTCCTGGTGACATGTTTACAATGTGCAAACCATGAGGTAAGTCGCTCTTATCGTCATTCTCTGCTTGTTTTGTCATTTGGGTCGTAATCTGATATTTCACTGACACAAAGTCATTTCCCTTTGATTGATGAAACTGTGACTGCTGCTATTCCATCTGTTCTGGGACGATACTTGCCCGGATCTTTTGTAATAGGAAACATTGCGCTGTACCTTCCCTGGCTGTGTACTCGTTGTCTTCAATGATACGAGCCAGGCCAAAGTCGGCAATCTTGCACACCAAAGCCTTATTGACCAGGATGTTGGCAGCTCTCAAGTCTCTGTGGATGTAGTTCCTCTGCTCAATGTAGGCCATCCCCTCGGCAATCTAGAAACAAAAATGACAGAGGACAAAAAGTTGTTGCCAAAAATTAATATCACTGGCAAGGAAACACTGTTCCCTTTTTCTTTCAGTTCATTTTACTGCTGGTAATAATAGCAACAGATATTTTGCTATAATATGCATGAGGATTCACATGGGTACTCTTTCCCTTTAGCACCTTTGTGTTACTGCTTGATAAGATCAGCCTCTCTTGCTATCTGATCAATAAACTTGAAAAAATCAGTCATGGTATGATTTAATCAAAGTAGGTGACCTTTTTCCCTTCCCCTTCTCTCTCTGTTCTTTGTATTTAATAGGAACCACCTCAACAGCAACAGCAACAAATATGCATGCACCCCCACGGATTAACTGCAAAAACCTGGATGTCTCACTCTCTTTGAAGGTGGTATAGTTGTTAGATGGGCTATTTCAGAAACTGCTGATCTCCTGGGGGTTTCCCACGTTACCCTCTCTAGTGCAGAAGAGAAAATATCAGTTCCCTGAGCAAAAATGGCTTGCCTATGTCAAGTTAGAAGTCAGAGAAGGATGGCCAGACTGCTCTGAACTGATATGAAGTTTAACAACTTTAACCACTGTTTACAAAATGGTAAGCAGAAGAACATCTCTGAACACACAGATATTGAACCAGATGGGCTACTGTAGCAAAAACCACTTCATACTATATGCCACAGCTGTCAGCTAAAAACAGGAAACAGGCTGCAGGTCATGCAGGAGTTTTTTAGTACTAACTAAGCACTGTTTAACCACCACTGCTTATCTAATTAAAATGTTGTTGCTAAGCATGGTAAATGGCCTGTATTTGTATAACGCTTTACTAGTCCCTAAGGACCCCAAAGCGCTTTACACATCCAGTCATCCACCCATTCACACACACATTCATACACTCATGACCATGCCTTTATGACTATAGTGTGTGTATCTTCTCATATCTGCTTGCAGATAATCTCAAACTGCTTTTTACAATATCAGTTCACTCTAGGCTACTCAAAAGGCCTCAAAGTGATCAGAACTTAATCAAATAGAGCACTTCTGGCATGTGGTGAAACTGGAGATTTTGATCATAGATCCACTGCTTAACTGCATGAAGCTGTCATGTCAATATAGATCTAAATCTGTGAGGAATGTGTCCAGTACCTTGTTGAATCTATGCCACAAATAATTAAGGCAGCATTCGGAGGTGCCTTAATTACTCAATCAAGTACTAGCAAGGCGTAACTAAAGAAGCTGCTGGTGAGTGTGTTTGTTTTGTGTTTACTGCGAAAGACTGTTAGCACAAACTGGTGATATGTAGGTAAAACTAAATAGGATTTAAGTGGAATGGTAATTACAGTAAACTAGCCAGTTAGGGTAAAATAAGCACATATTCTCAAGGCACACTAGCTTCAAAGAAATGGTAGCTGCTTGAAAATTTGAATTTAGCCTGTTGATGTGTAACAGAAAATGTCTGTTTTTGAAGATTTACATTCATTCTTAAAATATTCAGCACAATAGCACAATGTAACCTGTAGTTCTTCTTTCATTGTTCCTCTTTGTAGTTAATATTTCCTTTTTTTCATTGACTAAACATGGTTGGAACATTTTGTTCGGTGTTACTGATAGGCCAGCACCATTACATTATCCTTCAGGGAGTTTTAATCATTTTACTTTGCTCAGTTTTACAGTTAGAATTTCTCACAGAGAACATCAACACAAGAGCTGAACTTTGAAAATGATTTTAATATTGGGACGTGTGCTTTGCACTGCATACAAACACAAGTTTCATTTACAGCCAGAAAACCAGGGAAACAGGTGGGACAAGCTTGCAAAAGCACCAGTACTGAATGTGACCAATATATTCTCACCTGAGCAGAGAAGTCAATGAGCTTTGGAAGCTGGACTCGGTTGCCCTCATCACTCTTTAAGAAGTCCAATAAACTACCTGTAGGCACACAAATGCAAAAGTATTAACAAACAGATGGCATTAGTTATTAAACTGATAATTATTATTATCACCCATTTTAACTATAGCCACTGCTTGTATTAGCTATGATCAGTTCATCTTTTTCAAATGTTCTTTTACCTCACAGCAAAGAGCATCTCCCTTCATTTTTAGTGTAACATAGTGTAAACATTTTGAACGTAAATGTCATGGGAAAACACTTTTCAAAGATGTTGCAGCAATCGCTGACATCAATAGCCCATGTGGACATGTACAAATACACACTCAGGCACACACACACACACCTTTCTCCATGAACTCAGTGATAATATAGATTGGCTCCTCTTTGCTGACGACAGCATGAAGTCGAACCAGTTTGTCATGTTGTAGAGTCTTCATGAGGTTGGCCTCCATCATGAATGCTTCCACTGACATGCTGCCAGGCTTCATGGTCTTCACTGCTACCTTTGTGTGTTTGTTGTATGTGGCTTAAAACAAACAAACAAACAAACAAACAAACAAACAAACAAACAAACAAACAAAAAATTACGTTTAGGAAATGGATTTCTATCTAACATCACAATAAACAAATGGATTCTACAATGATGAAGATCTATCTCACCCATCCACACTTCTCCAAACTGGCCAGCACCGAGCCTCTTATCCAGTTTGAGTGAAGATCTTGGGATTTCCCATGCATCCTTCTCCCACGGCTTTTCAGGTTTTGGACTCAGGCATGGGTTAGTCAGGGACTGGCAGAGACCATCTCCTTGCTCTGTATGTAGCAGAATGAATATTTAGCAATTTGATTTTGTACCTCTGTGGTAGAAAAGTATAAAATAAGAAATAATGCTATTGAGAAATCATGATAGTAGTACTCGTCACAGAGCAATGCAATGTTCCACAAAGGCTGCCATATTAAAGTTGGCCAGCAGAGTGTGCTCTGCACTACTATAAGAATAATGTTCAGTGGAATGCAAACTAAGCTGGAGCTGCTTGGCCGCCCCCAAGAAGTCCCAACGTCAGCAATTCAATGCAAACAGAAGATAACCTAACTGTGCTATTAAAACACTGTGAGCACAGCTGTGAAAAGTTTGAATGAGTCAGCACTGGACTAGAGCGTGAGATTGGTTGATAGCTAGAACTCACTCTTGTAATGGCTGACCAGTTCCTGCAGGGTGCTGAAAGTGATGCGGGGAGAGATATAAAATCCTCCATTATCCAGTGTACGAATCTTATAATGCTTCACTGTGTCACCGGACTGAGGATCACTGTCCCTGACAGACAGAGAGTAGCTGCCTGTGGAAAAGGAGAAACAGCATCTTATCCACAGGGACTGTTCAAAGCAAATTAAAGCAACACACAAGAGGTCTAGCTTGAACTGGAGTGTCTTTTCTCTTGTTTTTGCTTCATTTAGGGAAACAGAAAAAGCTGTGAGCATCACATGGACATTCCATCACAATTTTAATTTCATTCACGCTAGTGTTAACAGGAAGTAATATGTCTAGTTTTCAGACACTTTGGAAACATAGCATTCATTTTCAAATGAAATATAAGTCTGCTAAAGTATCCTTTTATCACTTCTATAGTTATGACTCTAAATGCTAATATTAAAACTAACTAAAACTAACTATTAACATTAACAAGTAATTAGCCCATGTATATACTGTCCTTTGTTACAAAGAAATATTAATATTATTATTTTAATGTACGATTTGGTCCATGCTTCAACTTTCTTCTCTTAGCCAACAAAAGAACAAAGAGTGTCTTTCTCAAATATACATCACTTACCTTTGGTAGTCTCACTGTCTCGGATCATGAAGGATCCAATTTTGTTCCCAGGGGCCAGCAACTGCCTCTCAGCATCTTTCCTGCTTACGCCCTTAAAGAACCACCTTAACAGTAGGAAACAGATAAGTCAGTACTGAAACCTTGTAGCGGCTATTTTGTATATGCCCTCATTTTACCTTCATATTGTTTTCTGTGTTACCAAGTTCATTTTCAGTTTAAAAACGTGACATCTAAATATGTTTAAATATGTTTAGCTTACATAATGCTCATTTCCCTATTATCAGTAATAACACTATGTCATGTTATTCGTTTTACTAGTATGGTACACAAGTGTGTGTGCATGTGTTTTTGTGTTCAGAGTGAGTCTGCTTACTCCTCTGCCTCCAGAGTATCTTTGGCTACATAGTTACTGGGGATGTAGCCTTCCTGACTTGTACTGATTAACATAGCTCTCCACCACTCGCCTGATCTGCAGAGAGAGTAAAAGACAGCATCTGTGAAGACTTAACAGAAACATGGCAAGTCAGAAGTGTCACAAGTCCCCAAACTAAATTTGGAACACGGAACAACCTGATAACTCTTCAAACCGCAAATAATATAAACCATCTTTTTTGTGGTTGAACTTACTCCTCTAAGATTTTCAGCTTATCTCCCTTCTTGAAGCCAAGGTCTCCCTCATGAATGGCCTCATAGTCGTACAGTGCCATGGCAATACTCTCCCCTAAAGCAGAAAAAAGAAAGCAGAGGAAGGCCTCATGCACTGTTGCTGTCATGTGCAGACTAAAACTTTTTTTCATTTCATTTTTTCATTGTCACCTTAAATTATGTGCATGAGGTTTTTGGCCAGTACTCCTAATATGTGAGAGCGACTGATTGTTCTGTTTGTTTCAGCACTAGGTTCACCGTTTTCTGGCTACAAGACTGACTTCTTTGTATGCTTGATAATAATAGCAATAGGGTTAGTTTTGAAGGCCTGCGTGGTGAGGCAGTGTGAGGGGTTATCGCTCTGCACACACACGCTGAGTCTTCTTCCTCTTTCTGGCATAAAAGACATAGCTTTCTGCATCTAACCAACACTGACCTACATCTTGGTTTTTTAAATGTGACATATCTATTCTCATATATCTGCAGTGTTGGTCAAGTTACTTGAAAAAAGTAATCAGTAACTAATTACTGATTACTCCCCCAAAAAAGTAATCCCGTTACTTTACTGATTACTTATTTTCAAAAGTAATTAATTACTTAGTTACTTAGTTACTTAGTTACTTTTTAAAAACACGATTTACAACCTGAAGAGGTGATAAAGTGATAGATCTTTCAGCCCAATTCTACTTTTTCTACATAATCCATCATACAAAATGTAATCAAATGGAAAAGTCTCTTTTTTTAACTTGTTTTATCAGTTTTAATCTTTTAACTTTATGCATCAAGCAAAACATTTAATTATATGCAACATTCTCTGACTTGAATAAATTAGTTTAACATTTAAACCTATTTTATACACATTCCAGCACATAAAATAAAATATTTTTTGTGTTTTCACTCACTCTTTCAAACAGATGCAAGTAAAACACAGCAGAAAATAAATAAAGTCAAAGACTCAGCGGTCCTTTTGCTCTATTTTCACCTGTAAAGCAGGAGCAGGGTAGGCGGAGGGTTACCCTGGTGCAGGTGTGCTGCGGTCAGTTGAAGAATCCGCGCGAGTGTCTCTGTGAGTTTCCCATTACGTCGTAGCTACTCGGTGCTTGCTCGGAAGTTTAGGGGTTTTTTTCGCTGTAAAAAGAAGTTTTCTTCCCACGCACGATGGACGCTAATGTTTTTGTCACTTTTTATGGAATCAAACTCAAAGTAAGGTCAGTACTTCCACACTTTAAACGCGGCACGCTCATACTCTCTCCCGCACTCGATATATTATCCATTGTTGATCTGCACACAGCTGCTGTCACCAACGTCGCACTTGCTTACGTCACTGTCATGAGACATTCTCGCAAAAAAAAATCACGGTTTTAGTAACGCAGTAACGCAGCGTTCCTACGGGAAAGTAACGGTAATCTAATTACCGATTTTGCAATAGTAATCCCTTACTTTACTCGTTACTTGAAAAAAGTAATCAGATTACATCTGTGACATGTATTTGTGATGGCAAGGAAAACACCTGTAACTGGCTAAACGTGCTACTGTAATAAAAGATGTGGAATGAAGTCCCGACATGTTAGTGTTGCTGTACGTATGAGTGAGACTCACCATCTGCAATGTTTGCATTGGAAGGCATTTTGGCCTGTGGAAAGACAGATAGAAAAAAAAGTAAGTTCTTTCAAATAATCATTTCAAAATCTACAAGAAAATTGTTTAAAGCTGTAGTAATTATTACAAATCCTGCACAAAACACTAGTGCAGGATTGGACAACAAGTCTAATTTTTAGTTAAAAATTGGACTTGTTGTCCACCCACTTCCTGGTGGTATTATGATGTCACATCATGGTAGTTATTCTCTTCAAATTCAATAATAATAAACTACTGTACAATTTGAATGAAATCAAAGTTATCTGAAATCCATAAAATTGGGTTATGAATTGAATGTGTGTGATGACATAGCTTAAGTACTGTCACATGCCTCATGGCCATTAGGTTCGAGCACATTAATGTGCTTCAATAAAATAACTGGTTCTTATTCTACATGGGTTTTTTAAAACTCCATGCTGGAGGCATGTTACTGAAAACACACATTTCGAAGGAAGGAAGGACTTTATCATATCAAATCTAGAAATCTAAATGTGGTACAGAGTAAATTTTGTTTGAGGTTTCTGACATGTAAGTCGGCTCTTCGTGTCACACAGTTTTTGACACAAAGTGTTTATTTTTTTTACAATGATAAAAATAAACAGAGTTATGTAGAAACCAGGCGTGTAGATGTAACATCTGTATATTTAGACATCTGTAAAAGAATACTATGTGCAAGTCGAGAGCTGTCTTATCCCTTTTCATTCTACATCTCCTAGCTGACTGCTGTGCTCTGCTTCTTCTTCTGTTACTTCCTCTTTCTTGACTAAGGGTGAAAGAGATGTTATAGTCAGTACACAGGAAACAGTAGCCGGAAGAACCGCACTTACCGACCGCAGCACTGCTGCTTACCCGTGCCACAGATCAAAGTCTGGCCGGTATGCAAACTCACAACAAGTCACAGGCTAGTTAAGAGTGTGTGTTGTCACGCATATATCCTTTTTGAGTAGCACAAGAGAAGTGACTCCTATCACTTCTGAATCAGTGAAATGTGTTCTTACTCTTCTGTATCATTAAAGTAAAGTAGTACTTGTAATATGTTATGAATAATAATTATTTGTCTTTTAAAGCCAAAAATCTGTCTGCCCCTTTTATTTGGACCAAAACAAAAAATGGAAAGTACTTTCTGTTTATTTACTACAAATATATTTCAGTTTGATTCTACTTCCGAGCTACTGCACTTATTTGCCAGCTGTTGTTTATTTTAAGACGTCAAACATTAAAGAAAAAGAGGTACATTTATCAAGCGCTTCTCTAAAAAAAATTACATTACGTGGAAAACGGAATGTACATATGAAAAATAATGGTATGTTATCATTTTCCATTTGTGGCCAACCATTAAGTTAAAAGCCACTGGGTTAAAGTGTCCAGTAGCATTAAGTAGCTACAACAGTCACTTGCTAGGGGAAGTTGCGTATTCCTTAACTGGTTGGTGAGTGGCTGCTGCCTCTCACTGGTCACAAAGAGGGTGCTACAGCGTGCATGCAGACAACCTGCTATTGTTACCTTTGGGTGACTAAGGCGATCGCCTGGTGACCAAAGCAGGATTTTTTTTTGGTGCAGCACACCAATCAATCACTTGTCAGCTTTTTTTTATGGTGGTTACAATAGGGTTACTGAGCTGTATTGATGCTTTCATAATGACTGCCTTCAACCACTTGCATATTGGTTGGAAAAGGCCCTTTGAAAAAGGCCTGTGTGACTGGGGTCTAACCTAAGACTAAGGTAAATAATGATCAAAAATTGGTGGTATGAGTGAATGTGAACATAAATGGCTGTCTGTCTCTGTCTCTGTGATGGACTGGCCACCTGTCAGAGGTGTACCCTGTACCTTGTCCTATGAGAGCTGGGATAGACTCCAGCCCAAGTTCAGTCAACAATTATGGTAAAATTATATTGCTAATACTGTTGCGAGTTAGACCAGTAAATACTTTTACAGTACATTTAACATTATTTAAGTGTGTCATCTAGTAGAACCTAACATATAGCCAGTGGAGGCAATAGAGGCTAATTGCAGGCTAACAATATGAAACACTTTATGCTGTGACATAAATTGACTACTTACAGCTTTATTCCCAGAGTTTCCTGTGGTTGGGTCTTTGACATAGTGGGCAGTCTGTGCTCGGTTCTGCAGATCATCATTACCCGTTCCTTTGCTGTGAGGCTCCTGCTCCTTTTTTGAGCCCACACAACCCATGGTGCCTTCTGCAAGATAACAACAAGAGGAGAAACAGCAAGATGTGAAAGTGTGGACATCAGCAGCATTTTTCAGGGTATTTGCCCCCTAAACTTAATAACTAGTTGTGCAACCTTTGGCAGAAAAACAGCAATCAAGCATTTGTGATAACTGTGGAGGACTTTTGGCCAGTTCTTCTTTGCAGAATTGTTTTAATTTAACCACACTGGAGGGTTTTTGAGCATGAATGGCCAGTTTAGGGACAGTTACTTTTACACAGCATTGTATTGGTTTTATTCAGAGGAGAGTGGAGTGTGCAAAATAAATTAATATAGTTTAAGAATTGTGGAATTTTAGTATCAAAAACGGCAACAAACAATATGATTCTAGCTTTTCGTACACAGAAGGAGTTAGGATGTTTAAAAAGCACAAGATTCATAATAAATGTGTAAAGCAGTGGTTCCCAAACTTTTTTCGCTGGCCCCCCCTTTGTTTTACAGAAAAATGTTCGCCCCACACACACATCCATATTTTGCTCAATTGAGGTTAATTACACACCTCAAACATTTAGTAAACAATTAAGCAAATACAAGTAAACTGCAGGTAGTAATAAAATAAACTACTAACTCTTTTACGCTACGTCCACACCTACACGGGTATTTTTGAAAACGCAGCTGTTTCGTCCACACGTAAACGGCGTTTCGAATCACTGAAAAATGAAAACTCATTTTTTGCGTTTACGTGTGGACGAGGAATACAGAGTTCGTCATGCAACGTTAAAGGTATGTGCCTTTTTTCACCTCACGCTGTGCGCCACGTTATTGTTTACGTGAGAGGAATTGCAGAATGGCAGATAGTCAGATTAACAGTATTTTGTCTCTATCTTCAGGTTTTACACGCTTACATATAAACACACAGTTTCTGTCCCTCTATTTAGAAAGGCAGAGGCGTCACGGTTTGATTATTTTACATGTAGTTGTTTTTTTCCTGTGTAATAATGTTCAACATTGCTATCAATAAATTTTTCAAAAAAATGCCTCTCTGTGCAAAATGAGTTTAAAAACATAAACAGCTGTGGGATACTGTTTGTCCTGATTTAGACAGGGGGAACAAACTGGCAGGATCAGCCTGATGTTATTTATATCCCACTGTAACTTTACTGTATAAAGAGCAAACATCTCCAAAATGTCAGGAGTAGTTAGTCATTACAACAAGTGTTTGTGAACTAAAAATCAAGAATGTGGAATACTGTTTGTCCATGATTTGAAGAGCCCAGGTGTGCTCCCGACGAAGGAAAGACCAATTCTGCAGGGGAGACCAAAGGGAAGATATGCTTCTCCATATTTTCTAGTCTTTGGCTTAAAATAAAGTTGGTTTGGAAACATATTCAGCTATGCTTCATCTCCTGCTTTGCGTTTGTGTTGGCTCCCCGTGCTAGCAGTGTCCAAGCATTGTTTTAAAAAAAAAAAAAAATTCCCTTTTCATGCAGCGCCCCCCCTGCAATGGCTCTGCGCCCCCCCTAGGGGGCAGGCCCCACACTTTGGGAAGGTCTGGTGTAAAGAGTTAGCTAGCTTCTCTTACACATATAAGCTTAATAAATTATTTCTCAAATGACCTTTGAAAGAACTGCAGAGGATTCTTCGCTTAGTTAAAGTAAATCCAGATCCTTCCTTGTAAATATAAGCCGAATATTAATTTGATTACAATCGTTAATTTTTGGTTTTTACTGCCGAATAGGGTTGTCCACACAGGAAACAACTAAAATCAACCAATACCTCATCACAGCTCACAATTAAACTTCATGTATCATGTTTTTGCTATGTGGATAAAAGAAAAGAGAAGTAACTCAGGGGGGTGGCTGAGGTGAATGGATGGGCCAATGTTACTTTGAACACGGGAGGCTGGACTCCAAACCAAAACTCAGCATTAGACATTATCTCAACCCAACTGCTCTTACTGTAAATGTACTGAGAAAATTCTCTCATTTTGGGTGTGTAACGTGGGAAAACAGCATGTGAAGATATATGTGTCGCCACAGACGGTAGACTGAGAAGAGAAAGATGCCTTAAAACTCAGATGACCATGAGTAAATGTTTTTGACACACTGCAGGCTTCTGCGAACTCCACACTACTGCTGTTTATTCTGAATAATTCATATGTTCTCACACATGTTCGTGACTCACTTGATGATGTTTGCAGTTTTGGCAAGTAAGTCTTTCTGTGTCATGTGCCAACAAAATAATTTCCACACAAGTCTCTGTTATTCATCTGTAACATCTAGGGAATGCATCCTTGTATCACACTGTTTCAGCGCATTTATGTCTGTATATGTAAATGTGCATGCAGATAAATGGAACAAAGTTTTACAGGAACAAGAACAAAGAGAGAGTCTGTGATAGGAGATGGACACTGTGTTTGATAGCACATGCACAGATAGAGAGGACACAAGAGAGACAGCTGTTCATGTCTGATCTCCCGCCACCTCAGAGAGGCAGATTATCGCCCTGAGCAAAGGAAGCCTAAACAGAAAAGCCACAAAGCAGCAAAAAACATCAGCGGTTACAGAATTTTTCATGTTTTCTCCAACTGGCTGTTGATCTGTTCTGGAAGCTGCAGATTATTATGGCCAGCAATAATTACCATACTGTCAATTATGCACAGTGGCGAGCAATGGAAAATGTTTAGACACAGGAAGTGGTGTTACTGAGGTCAAAATTGGTGGCGTTAACATATTTACTTCCCCTTTTCTCTGCTCCAAACCTTGTTCCTCTTCAGATGTCTACTTGAGGCCTCTTTGACTTCTTTAATAAAACTCTCAGTACAATACCTCTAGATAATGAACAGTCATGGTGCCGCAGTTTTACTAATGCAAAATTAAAATTAGCGAAACAGTAAAAGAGAGCTTTTTACTCTGTGAAAATGCAACTGTCAGTGTCTTGCCCACATGTGACGCACCTACAAGACACTTCAAAGACAAACCAACTCGTCCACACAGCCTGAATCAAAAGTGCCAGCAAAAGTGGAAAAAAACCTCAGTTCTCAGGCTGGGATGTTGGTGCATGAAGTCCTGACAGCGCTTCACATTGCAGCATAATTTTAATATCACTGTATCCAGTGATAATATCCTAAATATGTCTCATCGCCAGTACGTGCAGAATCTTTACAAGAGTATAATATCAGTCTGATTGTGTGGGTGCCCAGTTGTTGCTGTGCCCTTGCTACCAGTAGGTGAGAGCTGACAAGCATCACAGTGACTTTAACTTTAAAAGCTGCTTATCCTATTCAAAGTATTATGAACACAGAAACGACTTTTTCAATTACATCTCTGTAACACTCAATATGCAATAAAAAGAACAGCAAAACATTTTTCTCCAAGAGTTATCTACTGCAATTAAGCTCTAAAGTTAAAGACAAGATCTGTTTTGCAGATAATTCAAACTGATCAATTTGCTAAGAGTAGCTTATTGCAGATATAGTGAATGGTTTACAGGATTTTTTTTCACTAAAAAAAATAAAAGATTAAATGTGAAGCATAAATGCATGAATTTGGTCTAATGGCCTTTAGAATACAAAAAGTCAGATTGTGCAGAAGTGTATGGGAAAGCAGATCTCTGTAAACACTTTCACGAGGGGTGACTCATTTGGATAATTTAAAGTCTGCCTAAAAAAACAAACCTTTGATGCTTTTAATTTTTTTTTCATGAAGTAAGGTCCCATTAGAGTCAGAAAGACAGATAAAGCTGTGCATTGTTTAGAGCGGGCCTTATTTTGTGACACGTAGCTACCGCAGTGTTCCAGGGTTTCTCATTCAGATCTAGCCCTTCGCTTGTCATGTCTGGTTTCAAAACGGCAAGATGGTGACAGTTAAAATGCCCTGCTAGGGCCTCACAATGGGGCCACTTTACAGCTGTGCGCAACATTTTTAGATCTAAACAAACTTAAAGGCAGCTTTATAAACCCGATTTATCTCATAAATACTCTTTGTGGTAGCAGATGATTCAACTTGCTGTTAATCCCAGTGCTTATATTCTGCCCGTACATTACAGATACATGGATGCTACTCTTCACTGGAACACCTTGGAAAACAAATCCACTAATGACTTTACTGTAGCTTCTATTTGGAGCTTTCTGTCAATGAACAACAGCAAAACTGTGTTAATCCTAATGGACTGTGCCTCCAGGTTATGAAAGCTGGGAGTGTGAGGATTATCAGTTCTGCAATAGAAAGACCTTGGATTCTTAAGGGCCTGGATGTTGTATTTTGTTAGAAAGAAAAATAAATTTCCCAAAAAAGCTAACCCTTCTCAAATAACAAGGTTGTTGAATGTAACTGCGGTAAAAATTGCGTGCTCATCCACTCTATCATTATGGATTAGAGGGGATGACGACTCCTCACATCAGAGAATTTCTCCTTTTTTCATGTGTTTTCTGAGAATTCTGAAAATTAACATAAATATTAAACATACTGATTAGAACACACTTGTTTCTTTGAAGAGTGTAAGAGAAAAAATGACAATGCAGTCATTGTCATTTTTTCTTAACATGAAGCCAACTGAGTTTAACCAGCAAAAAGAAAGTATTTCTAAAGACTACTAATTAACATATATTGCTTTGACAGTACTTAGGAAATACAAATATAACGGTAAATGATAGCACAACCAAAGTGCGTGAAGTCATTGAAAAAAACAAAACACAAAAGTCTGAACTGATGAACTTCAGATATGCTGTTAGGCCTCCCACATACATTTATAAATAGTTGCCATTTCTGGATCTGGATCCATTTTGCTAAGGGGCTGTTGACTTGGGCTGCTAACCCATCTCTACCTAATAAAAACTTAATGTTATGTTACCATCTTTGGTGCTATGCTAAGTGAAATAATAATATATTTTCTAACTAAATTAAGAGAAAGATGTTGACTAGTCCAAAATAAACTATACATAAAGAAATGATCAAACCACTTTACAACAATGTAATTTCATTGTGTCCTGACAATCTTGAAAGACCTCTAACCACAGACACGTGGTGCCACTCCCCTAAACAATATGGCAAGTATACTGAGATACTGTTCTTATAAATAGTAGAGGCCAAAGAGATCTCTCTCTCTCTCTCTCTCTCTCTCTCTCTCTCTCTCTCTCTCTCTCTCTCTCTCTCTCTCTCTCTCTCTCTCTCTCTCTATATATATATATATATATATATATATATATATATATATATATATATATATATATATATATTTATGGGCTTCCCCAGATTTAACACTTCATGCTGAGGCAACTGATAGTCATTACACAAGTCATGTCTGCATAAGTCTTTAATCAATATTGCGCTATTAATCCACTAAATGTTAAACTATTGATTTTAGATTCTAAGAATGGTCTTCATAACAACAAGGTAGCAATACAGTCTAAGCAAAACAGAAAATAAATAAAAAATTGTGTATATAAAGTAGGCTAGCAAAACAAAACCACAACCGTCTCGTCTGTTATGATTCTCACACCTACAAATGTTTACACTAAATGTGAAGCACAGACCAGAATGGAAACATAACTACATCTGTAGTAGTTGTGAATGGCTCACCAGTCACCACCTATAATTCATCTACTTCTGCAGCAGACAAGGAATGAAGCCCCTAATTAGTGATTCATCTCATCAAAGTATACAAAAATAAGTGGTAAATGAACATGGATCCTGTGTAAATGTGAACGTGTATCAGTTTCTGTTGTGTAAAAAATAAAAAAACTTGGTTAAAAAAATGCTTTTATGGCAATTTTGTTTTCACCTTTTATTGGGGATACAAAAGACAAATTCATGGGAAAATTCTTATGCTTTGACTACGCCATCAGTTTCAGTTCTGTGCCTATGCTGTTCTCTTATTGTTTTTTCTCCTCAGCTTGTGGCCGAGACCACATCAACCTTCAAAAAAGCACTATCTGGAACAATGGCTTTGTTAAACCTGTAAAGTCACCTTGTTTCTTTAACAGTAAAATCTTAAAAAACACATGGCGTCTAATGATAGAAATCCCAAATCTATATCTAGTTATCAATCTCCACCCATGAAAAACATGATTTTAATCACAGCAACAAAAGATAAAGTGTGGAGTTTGACACAAGGTTATGTCCCAAAATACTTTTTGGGAAGTAAACTTACTTTCTTGTAAAGAGTTAGCAGGGAGTTTCACCACTCCTATGTGCTCAAGTTAAAAAGAGGCTATGGCGAGGAACCTGTAACCTTAGCATCACGACTGGAAATTGGCTTAAACAAATAGCATAACTCTGAGTCGTCATGTATATATACATAAATATACATAAATATAGGTTACATTAAGATAAAGATAAACAGCCAGTGATGACTGAATCACCGTATGTTGTACGTTACATTTCAGTTCAAAACATCACAAATTGGTGCGCTGTGGTAAAACTATCGTGACTTTATGAACTCATGTAAATGCCCCACTGTAATCACAGCCAGTATTTTTTTCATTATCTTTTCTTTTAAATAAATTAACTGTATTTTTAAAAAATGTTCTTTCTGTTTGTTTTTTGCTGCATAAAAAAAATTATATGGGCACTGATGGTTTGACAGAAGAGACTTTTCTTCATCATGTATTTAATTTAAACACCACGGCGGCCCTAATAAACAGTCATTAAAAAACTTTAAAGGCAGACTGCACATGTGCTAAAGGAGACTTGAAGACGACGCATGATAGCATGATGAATCTGACTTTATCATCTGAGATCAGCTTGGCTCATCTACTTTAAAGACACCACTGACTGTCAGCATTTTTGACCAGACCAAGTAAGGCTGCCATGGCAAAAACCCTGTACTGACTATTTCTTTTTGTCTTTTTGCTTATGAATTCACTTTTTTTATTAGAAGGAGGAACTTATAATTTCTTCTTTCATAAATGATGCGGTAAAACTCTATAATAAGCACTTTGTTTTTCAATAGCAACGTCTATAATATGACATCACTTTTGGAAAACATGCACCGTGTCTTTCAGAAGAGAAATGCTGCCTTTCAAATTATGCATTTTTGATCTGAGATAAGAAAACATATTGGCTCCCTAGCAAGTGATTTACTTTGATAATACCAACTTCTGAAAGCATATAAGTGAGGGTTAACCTTATGATTACGAGCTCTGATTGCAACTTTAAAGAATTTGTAATGAACAATTAAACTAAGATACTTATTCAGTAATATCATATATGGATGTTGACAGTATAACACCACTGTGTCTTCTAACTGACTCAGTCTCTATGGCTGGCAGTGTAAAGGCCCAGCTCAGAATTAGCAACTGATATACTATGCAAATGAGTACCACTCCTAACACTAGGCTGTGTATTCATAAATATATGTATCCATTTTATAGACCCTATTGCAGACTTGTATTTGGAGGCTATCTGCTTCCTTTACCTGTCTGAGAGGTGACAGGTAAACAGGTGAGCAGGTATCAGGCTGCTTTAATGCTCATGGCTTTAAGGAAGTATCTCATTTATTATCCTACATTTAAACTAGTCTGCTACAGCAACAAACATGAGCAAAAACTCTCTCAAGGGACAGAGGAGTGGAATTATTCATGTGTGCCTTGTTGGGCGGCCTTTCTTTTTTATGAAAAAGCTGCCAAGCTGTGTTTGTAGCTGTTTAGGACTGCCTCAGGCCATAACAACATCACCTGCCAGCCTGGCAAGGGACCAACAGAAAGAAAGAAAGAAAGAAAGAAAGAAAGAAAGAAAGAAAGAAAGAAAGAAAGAAAGAAAGAAAGAAAGAAAGAAAGAAAGAAAGAAAGAAAGAAAGAAAGAAAGAAAGAAAGAAAGAAAGAAAGAAAGAAAGAAAGAAAGAAAGAAAGAAAGAAAGAAAGAAAGAAAGTTGACATCGTGTCAGCCTGGTGGGTTACTCCTGTGCATCTGTGTATACTGCTGGCACTCAATAACACCTAATAAATTTGGCTGATAGACACATGGCAATCGAAATGTGATAAAACAAAATAAAAACATATACTTTCTATATGAACAAACAATTTTATTTATGGTTTGATTCTTATTTTATTATTATGTCACACAAGTATGACAGGTTTGGGTAACAAAGTTATAATCAGTGTAAGGTTGCACTTATTAACTTGCACGCTTGAAAATAATATCTAGTTTAGGTGGTTTAATGTTATCTGTCATTAATTTCTGAGTTCTCAGAGAAGTCCAATGTGTCTGCTCAAATTTGAACATTAAAAAAAAATTAATTTTTCATTTGCCAAATAGATAACTAGAGAGATGTTTTCTGTTTGTTTGTACAGTATTAAACAAGTTCAACAGATTTCTAAAATATTTGTTTTTTATTGCTTTTATGACCTGTCGTCCAGTAAATCTTGAAGTAAGAGAGGATTGTCTTCTAATAACTGATCTTTCATAGATCAAATGACTTTAGTCAAGTGTACAGCATTTTAAGAGGACCTTTTCTTATTGACTGTCATGCTGTACAATTCTACTGGTCGATGTTTATTTTACAGAAGTCCAAAGTTTCATAAAAAGATCCCACCGCTCAGGCTTCAGACTGCTTCAAATACTTAAAAAAGCTGAACCGTGAATCACAAAGATGAGCAAGGGGAGGTACTCTCACTTAAATGATGATAATTATATAAACCGGTTAGTCATCTTATTTGAGAAACTAAAATCAGTTAGCAGAATATTGTAAACCATGTTCAATAAATGTTACACATTAAGTTCAGTTGAAAAAAACAATAAAAAATTTGCATTTTTTTCCACTTCACGGAGTCACTTCTTCATTTACAGCAGCGGCTTCTGGGGACATTTTGTACCCGATAATTCTGCACCCAGCGACTTTATAGGGTACTGACTGATTCTCAGTTTTCATCTTTATCAAACAACAAACAACGAAGACTTAACATACATTAATGTTAACACATTTAAAGCATATACACCAGCTTTCCATCATGAGGGTTTAGTCATTAGTCAGTCTCAGAATTGTGTTTCCTTCCAAACTAAACTAACAAACTAACTCATATAAATGTCATGTCAGGATAAATCGTGATTATGTGAAATGACGTGTTTGGAAAAGATGTAAAACTCAGTATGCTATATACATAACATACGTAACAGATCGATTCCACTTCGACTGTGTAATACATAAATTTGAATACAAATTAACTACAAAATTATTGTTTCATGTTTTGTAATGTAATTAAAACAACTGGGTTGCAATAACCCTTTAATTTTCCGTTTAGGACATTTTCGAAAAATGACGCTGAAGTGACTTCAGGCCTATTAATGCAAGACAAGACGAGGTATTCAGCTCTACTAAGTACTGTGATGTAATATCGGCATTTCTGCGGTGTGTCTAACACCTCCGGACTTTCTTTTAGTGCAAGTCTGTGGGGTAAGAGCAGGAAAATACAAACAATTGTCTTCCCCACACTGCAATCATATCCGTCGTCTTCCTTTAGGGGCTTTGATTCTAAACCCATTCAACGTTTAAATTGAAAGCTGGTGTATAAATAGAGAACACAAGTGAAACTAGTCTTGTTTCTGGTTTAGTCTAGATGGACATTCTAAAAATAACTCCCATGCACCCACTCACACGCACTGTCACAAACACGGTAAAGGACTTCAGACCCTCGTTTTAAAAGATTTTCACATTTAGAAAGTGACGCGGGACACTCTGATAAAGGTGCTTTACTGCTGTACATCCCGGTAACACGGCCCACCGGCTCATCATCGCAGTTTATGCACCGTGACTTCTGCAGGCGGTGGCTGTCAAGCACCGTGAACTTCCTCTTTTTGGAAGTGAGCATCGCCTTTATAAAACTAAAAACTTGTCGATGATCAAACACCCACTTTCCAAGTCTTAAAAAATATTTTATTGTAACCTTTTTACTTCCTACCGTTATCTTTTTTGTGTGTTTTTGTTAAAATTTGTACATTATACCCTCTCACTCACAACACAAGCGAACACATAACAGGACACTTACCGCGCTTTAGTCAGTCGCTTCGACTAGTATCTCTTTGGTTATAAATGATCTTCTAAATTTGGATGAGCGGGTGTCGAATATTCCTCATTTCTTTTAAGTGAGTTCCATCCCTTCCTAACTCGTGTGGGTCATTCCGGACACGTTGACAGGGCGGCGGAGCGCAGCGCACTGGACTTGCAGGAGGAAGTTTAAGCTGTACGCATCTGAGGTGGGGGAAAGAGGAACAAGCGCACACCAATCGTGCTCTTGGTTTCACTGGCTGAAACAGCCGCTGGTGCCTTTGATACTTTGATGGACTCCAGAGCAGAGAGCTACCAAACGCAGGAAGTTGCATCAAGTTTCTTAACTACTGAGAGCTTGTATTTCCAGTTCAGTTTACATACTTGATAACATCTCCTGCATTTTTGCCATATTTGGATTAAAAACCTAATCCAGGTCAGATGGAAAAGGGTGGCTGTGCACAGGGAAGAGTGGATGGATTGGTTCACAGATGCGAGAGGAACATTTGCATGATGTGCGGGATGGCTCGAACAGGTATTCAAATAGTAGTTTGACAGCTATCGTGCTCAGCAGGTCGTTCTGGGGCTGGAGGCAGGCCAGGCAGCAGAGGGAGGAGGGGTAGGCGGTTCAGCCCCGGGGTAACAGCAGCGGCTCAGCATTAACACATGAGAGAACGCTCCCAGCTATAATCCTTAATCAAGAGTCAGGATTAGATTAGAAACGAAGTTCCCTCTGTCTCTCCACCTCCCGAGCAGAGACGGGAGGTGGAGGAGGGGAATCAGGATAAGAATAAAAGGGATAACATTAGTAAAATAAACAGAGAAAGGTACAATCGGGGCTTAGGATCGAATGAAGATGATCCTAGATAAAAACAGGGATGAAGGATTAAAGAGGCAGCTGCGGATGACCTGACTTTGTGACTGCAGATGTAGTGAGCCTTTTCTATTCTAAGGTACAGGCTTCACTTTGTGACTCTCATTAACTTCAGTGAGAAAAGTTCCTCATTTAGCCTGTGAAAAGCCAATGTTAAATTATTAACCCAGACACAGTCAGAGTAAACTGATGGGTAATTTGTTAAAGTGTTGTGGAGTTTTAATATCTTTATTGGGCCTTTCCATAAGGAAAACAACAACAACAACAACAACAAAATAAGCCAGAGTGAGCTTTATCTAATAACACCAAGCTTGCACACCCTGATAGATCCAAATGAACCCTTTAGGCAGAAATGACTACTACCACAACCAAATTTCAATCGACAACTTCTTATCTTTGCGAAACCTTTTACTTGTCATTGCTCCTTTTTCTGATTGCATCGAAATTTTGATGGCCTAGCATGAATTCATTTCATTCAATTCTGTGTATTTATTTATTGAAACAAAAGTCACGTCAAAGTATTTATATTATATTATATTATATTATATTATATTATATTATATTATATTATATTATATTATTTTATATTTTTATATTTTTATATTTTTATATTTTTATATAAATACTCAATAAATATAAAAAATAAATATATAATTATAAAATATAAATATCAAGACATATTTTGAGGCCTGTCCAGGCTGTGCTTTGCCTACTCTTGGGACACTAAGTTGGATAAAGAATTAAGAAAACGAATCAGTGGATTCCCTACATGCAGGTGCTGGGCAACAGTACTTGAGCCCCAAGTATAAAGCTTACCAAAAAGGAAAGTTTGAAGCCTAAAATTAAAAGTAGAGTCCTAAACCCAAAGTGGGAATTGGTTCTACAGGAGAGTCTTCTGATAGTTGAAGGCTCTGTCTCCCATTCTATAGTTGGAAACTGGGAACCACAAGTAAGCCTGAACCCTAAGAGAAAAATGCTCCATTGGGATAATAGAAAAACACACAATAGAACATTATGAGAAATGGATGGGGCTCCCGATAGAGCACGATTTCAATATTATTGAAACTGTGAGGTATCGTCTTGAGAGAGAACAGAACAAAATACAGTGTCCACTGAAGAGCTTTGAAATGTTCTTCACAAAGATTGGAGAACTATTCACGCAGACTACTTAAAGAAATTACAAGACAGCTTGCCTAAAAGAGGTGATCAGAGCAAATGTTAACTTTCAAGATAATTATAATTGTAAATTGCCTCATTTACTGTATTTTCACATGTCCTTACACATATTTCAATAAATGGCTACACCTATTTCCTCCTATCATAGCAAAACATAAAGAAATAAAGTGTGCCTCTAGTCTTTTGCACAGCATTGTATATTTCATAAATTGAATGGATCGATTTATTTTAACTATGTATATTTTCTGTGACCAGTTTCGGAGTCCCTGCAGATGTTCTCTTCTTGTTATAACACAGTTCTTCATTCCCATTCCATTTTGCATAATTGTAATTTCCCTGTTCTTTGATCTTTATAGATTTCCTCCTTATGCTGGTTATTTTTACATGTGTTTTGAAATAACATTAAACAATAGTTTCAATTTATTCAAACCCATCTTGTACCCACACATGTGCACTCAGAATGGCTGCAGGTTACAGGTTGTCACTCTGTGGTGATGAGAGGTTTGGGGTAGGGGGAGGAAGAAATATTGCAAAAATATTGCTCTTACTAGACCCCTACCACTTGCAAATAGAGTACAGAAGCTACTCGATGGTTACTTGATGATGTAACATACTCTTGCAATATACACTTATTTACTTACTGTGAATAATACTGTATCAGTTAAATAGAACACAAAAATATAATTTTAGTCATGTCTGACCATGCCGAAGATGGGGAATGGGAATGATGATACCGATAACATATGTTTTAACCAATCCTGAACAGAAATTGCCATTAATTTGAAAAATTTGTTTATTCTAAGTATAAAAAAAATAATAAAAATAAATAAAAAGTCATCCAATAGGTCCTTACTGCTTTATTTACTAAGAGTGCAGTGTGACAGTCAGATCCACCCCTCACTTGTCACATCTGGTTTCAAAAAAGCAAAGTGGTGAAAACATTCAGGTCAAGGCTTCAGCAAGGGACTTCACAAACAATGAATGATGCCACAGTGACTAACCCTAGTTCTCTTAAGTCTAGCAGTGTTAGCAGTTTCAGCAGCAATATTGAGAGTTAAAAAACTCTCAAAACTGTCTAAATTCTTTCATCTTTAATAAAATGATCAGTAGGGCTAGCTCTACCAGGTGTAAGAATTAAGTTTAACTTCCAAGCATCCAAGAAAAACATAATTTCTGAAGTTTAATGGAGTTAGAAGTTAGCAAGGAGTTAGCTTGCTAGTTTCCATCTAAAGATGATATGCAATGTCTGAGTGAGGGAATTCTGAAAAACTAAAACGTACAACTCTGCTATCACTTCGGACATAAGTGAAGTGAAAACTAAAAAGCAGATGTTTGTATGATAACTGAAGTTGGGCTAGCTGGTATTTAATGGTGTGCTATGTGGTGGCTAGATACAGAGCTATGGTTAGGATAATATAAACACATTAGCACAGTGAAGCTGAACTTTTATCCCCACAATAAAAGTCAGCATAAGAGTTCCCAATGGGCAGAGACAAATGCAACTGGATGGCAGGAAAAAAAAATCTGAAAACCATCCAAACTTCAGTCAAGAGATCACTTGAGATGATCCATCCCCAGCATGAGGTTAGTCATTATTGATATTCTGCTGTTTAGTCGCTGTTGAAAATTCCTGATCCTCAGCTTAATTCACCCATTCAAATCTTTCTTAGCCTCAGAGTGATTCTTTTCTGACCTATCAAATGTAATTACGTCAGGTATAATTACATACTGTCATGGTCCTGGTTCGGTGACCCAGCGCTTTAAGTTTATTATTATCATTTTCTAGTTTATTATTATGATGATTATTATTGTTTCAGTTCTCTTCGGTCTGCCTCTGAGTCTGCGTCTGTATCTCTGTCTGTCTATGGTGTCACCCCGTCTGTTTGTGAATCTGTCTGTTCAGTTCAGCGTCTTGTCTGGTTCCCTGTGTCTGAGTTTCCTGTTTTATTGTGATGGTCTGTGTCTTATGTGAGTGTGCTCAATTTACTACTCCCTTGCCTCGTCAGTTCTGATTTCTCCCAGCTGTGCTCTCCTTCTGTGTCTCATTCCCCTTGTTACTTCCCATTGTATTTAAACCCTGTGTTTCTCTGAGTCAGTGTCGCGTTGTCCCTCATGCTGTGTCTCACTGTGAGTTTTAGTTTGTTGTTTCCCAGTTTAGTTTAGTTTGTATGTTTTTCCTGCCAGCCAATAAAGCTGTGACTTTGAGTTAACACCTTGAGTCTGAGCGCCTGCATTTTGGGTCCACATCTCCTGCCTGGCACACAGCGGTTCATGACACATACAGGTGTAATTATTGTAATTATTCAGATCAAAAACCCAGACAGGCCAATTGTGATCATTGAGTATTTTAGTACCTTGTTCAGATTAAATAGAACAAGATGAAAAGCATTAACACACATTAAAAAGACAACCTTAATGACCTTAACACAGTGTAGTTTGGACCTGGAAGCAGGCTTTATATGTCATAACTTGACACCTGATGGTTGTGAACAAAGAATTTCAGGAGAATCAGGTTTGCATGTATCTATGTATCTATGGAGAGAGAGATGCCATGAGTGAATGACATATCATTTCACTGATCCACACAACCTGGATATACAGCAACGGCTGTTATTCTGACAGGAGAAGTGTAGTCGGATCATAACAAAGAGAGGGAAGGTAGTTAGTCAGAATTGAGGGGATCGAACTACCAGAAGGCAACATTGCAGACACAGAGGACAGCTACAAGTACCTGGGGATCCCACAGGCAAATGGGAACCATGAAGAGGCCGCTAGGAAAGCTGCAACCACCAAGTACCTGCAAAGGGTCAGGCAAGTCCCGAGGAGTCAGCTGAATGGTAAGAACAACATTTTGGCTATCAACACCTACGCCCAGCCCGTGATCAGGTACTCTGCTGGGATAATAAGCTGGCCAAAGGAGGAGATAGAAGCCACAGACATCAAGACCAGGAAGTTCCTGGGCATGCCATCGGTTGTGGCCATCTTCTTGATGTACTTGTGGATGTTCGTTGTCTCATCCTGGACCATGGTACTGACACTCACTAGTCCCCGGCCTCCTTCTTTCTGCTTAGCGTACCCCCTCAGGGTGTTGGACATGGGCGACCGCATGCTCAGTGAATACCTCAGGCAGCAGAAACCCAAGAAAGAGGCCCCCCTGGACAGTATGCACCACCAGCAGATGGAAGTGGCTGACATCCAGAAATCCTACTAGTGGCTGGACAAAGCTGGACTGAAAGACAGCTCAGAGGCACTAATCATGGCAGCACAAGAACAAGCTTTGAGCACAAGATCCATAGAGGTTGAGCTCTATCACACCAGACAAGACCCCAGGTGCGGGCTGCATAAAGATGCCCCTGAGACATTCTAGCACATAACAGCAGGGCGCAAGATGCTGGCGGGCAGGGCATACATGGAACGCCATAACCAAGTGGCCGGCATAGTAGGAACAGGAACATCTGTCCTGAATATGGCCTGGAAGTCCTGAAGTCAAAATGGGAGACAATGGGAGGTTGAGAATGACCGAGCTAAAATTCTGTGGGACTTAGAGATATAGAAATACAGAATAGTGGTGGCTAACCAAACGGACATGGTAGTTGTAGACAAGCAGAAGAAGACAGCCGTTGTGATAGATGTAGTGTTGCAGAATGACAGCAACATCAGGAAGAAGAAACAGAAGAAGCTGCAGAAGTTCCAAGGGCTCAGAGAAGAGAAGATGTCGAGGGTGAAGGTAACAGTGGCCCCAGTGATAATGGTGCAGTGACTCCCAAGCTAGGCGAGTGGCTCCAGCAGATCTCAGGAACAACATTGGAGATCTCTGTCCAGAAGAGCGCAGTCCTAGGAACAGCAAAGATGCTGCGCAGGACCCTCAAGCTCCCAGGCCTCTGGTAGAGGACCCAAGCTCAGCTCACGGAGTGCAGTCAGGGCTCTGAACTAGGAAGCTCACAGGCTAAGGAACGACTAATCTGTTGTGACTCTGTCAGATAGTGTTGGGGTTGTGCTTCCAAAAGTGTGTGTTAATGTGTAATGTGTTATACATTATTCATTAGTCAAGGTTAAGATTAGTGAAGCCAGAAAATCAAAACATATTCTGGGCATCTTGAATTCGTTTAATCGGGAGTACAGCCCCTTGATGTGGGTCTCAGGTTCTTTACACTAAGTATCTATTTTTAATGTAGGACTTTCCTATGCTAAATAGTTATTCTTTAATTGGAGCTTTATTTTTATTTGGAACTTGTTTTTTTTAAATTAGTAGTTAGCTCCTGGGCTCTCTTGTCCAAATGATGTCTCTGTGTTGAAACCAGAATTAGCCTGAGCAGCGAAACTAAAACTTCAGCATTTAATGTTTGTTTCTGGTCTTAAAATACAACGTCTCAGTTCACATTAAAATGAGGGTTACTGCCAAAAAGAAAAGGGAAGCATAATCTCACACTGAAATAGTGTAAATTTCCATCCATCACTTCCTGTTGGGGAAATGTGACCATTAAACCAGTTTCGCCTGAGCAGCTAGAACAAATCTAAAATTTCTTGAGCAGTCTTGAAATGATCAGCTGTATTGCACTTCTTTCTTGTTTAGATGGGTTTACATGATACCATAACTACTATCTGACAGTAAGTTAAGGTTCATCAATGAGGTCGATCAATGGAGCACAGCCCTTTTGCATAACGTCCCTAAGAAAACCAAACATTAGATGTAATGCTCTATTTGACTTCTATTACATATTCTATTTCCTGTTATTTGTCCTGTGGTGATTACTAAATTTATTATGGTGCTAAAATATAATTAATCAAACCGGACCAACATTTAAGAATGGAAATTTATTTCAACATCAGTAACAGTACATTCATTAAAAGGTTTCTAACAGTGTAGTATTGTAAAAAAAATACTCTCAACAGCACATCGTCTAGCTTGACAGTTTAAAAGTCAGAACATAGCAGTACACTTACAGTAGGATAGTCAATCACATTTTTTTTAACCAAGAGATGCAAATGGCAGGGAAAGACCACTGACCATTGATAAAATACCATACTTAATGGACTATAATGGCATCAGACACACATAACAGAAACAGGAGAAATCAATATGACAGCATTAGGACTGCAAATCTGGGTTCATACACAGGGACATCTAAAAAATGAAATGAAGGAAAAATAAGTAGATTTGAGATTAGTTGACTCTGCCAGTCCATCCATTTTTATATCAATACAAAATGGACTCAGTAGCTTCACAGTGCTTTATCACAAGAGTTTCTTTAGCTGTCTCTCTGCTTTTAACACTTCCCATCTATCACCCAGCTAAGCAAAGGTTGTTGTCACAGCTGTTAGTGGAAAGTTCATACTTGCAAAATATGTGCTGTCTGAAAATGAGAAAAGAGGAAGAGGAACTTCTTTTACTCTGCGGACTTTCTTTCTTATATTCTTCTAAGTTAGCCACATAAGAGGATTTACGTGTTTTTTTTTTTTTTTTTTTTTTTAGCCAAGCAGTGACGGGCATGCCAGGACATTTAGACTGAAGTTCTTTAAGCATTAGCAGCGCAGACCATGTTTTGTTTTGCTCGAAGATGAGGAACAAAAGAGAATTCTGCAGATTTTAGTCTCTTCAGCTGGTCATACACGAGGGTGTTTGGCACTGTGAAAATGGGTTGGTAGATGTTAGAAAATGTTAGAAAATGGTTGACTTTCTAAGCCTGACTGTCAGGCTGGACAGTTTTCCACCCAGTTGCTAATAGCTGCGATATACCCTGTGCTTACATTAAAATTTCCACTCAGACCACAGCAAATATGAAGATTTTAGCTCCATGGTGACATGTGGAAAAGACTTATTCTGATAAAGAATGTCACATGTTTGTACTATTTGTATTTATTCTTTGTGCACAAATCTTTTTCATCATTTTAGACTTAATACCCTGGTGAAAATGAAACCTTTGTGGTTTACTAACCAAAACCAACAGCCACTTATATAATACTCTGCTAAACATTAAACTTCATATATAACAGCTGGTGAAAAGGGAAGTTGTAGAGCTTTACAGCCCACTGCTCTAAGAAGGAAACATGGCCTGAAAAACCTGAACTAGTTATGACCACAGGGATGTTAAAAATATAACGCGGCAGAAAATGGTGGAGTTTGGGTGAGAAAGTTGCAAATACAAAAGACTGCTACAGTGTGTAGCTCTTTTGAAAAGCACACCTTCTGTCAGAAAGGATGTTTGGTACCAGGTGCCACTTCAGCTTGCTTGACCCAATCTTAACATTAGCCAGTGTCCTATGGAAGTTGGCATACTGCTGCATCCTCACTGTCAGTCAGGGCTTTTGTGTCATGCTTAGTTAAACCCCACTCTCTGGAAACTAATGGAATGAATTCCCTTTGACAGAAGTTTTACTGTGTCTGCTGGATGTTCACAATGCCTATGTTCCTTAGGGGCAGTTGCTGCCCCCAAGTGGACAAAAACTTTAATTTACAGCTGATAAAAACAAAACAAAACAAAAGAATTTTGGCAGAAAAATTCAGTTTAATCAGCAGAAGCCCATTACCAAATAGTCTTTGACGACTGGATCACATGACTACTTGGATGAAAACAGTTGCTTACTGCAGATAATAATAACCCGATGGTGTAGATTCTGTTACTGTAGCAATCTGGAGTTTTTGTTAGAATTTAGCAAGTAAAATATTCATTTTACGGCTCACAACTGCACTGAAAATACAGTTTTGATTTGCCATTCTTATCAGTTTAATATTTAGCCACAGCAGAGAGCTGTTCTAAGGAAATGAAGATCTATACCCACAATGTACTTCCTACCACGCAGAAAGCTGTCTGTGAAAGTAACAGAGAGTTTAGCAGCTAAAGAGTCAGATATTTCCCTTAGCAATATGTGGAGAACCAGAACTAAATCAAAAACTATCCGGCTAGACTCAGAATCAGATTGGCTGATGATGGCTGCACTCTGTTTCTCCCCTCTGTAAATTATACCTGTACTGGCTTGTTGTACTTTTTACTCTGAAATGGTTAATGAAGAGTTCTTGCAAAATTACCAAGTCAGTGTGACATCCTCTTTATCTAGGGCTTTTCCTCTGATCTCATTGTGATTTTGAGCTTCCTCTCCCGATGGTTGTCTGGGGGGAACAAAAACAGAAAGCATTTCAGAGTGCTTTTTTTGTGTGAATGACAAATAACAGAATTAGAACTCAACAGAAAGTAGTAGTTCATGAGAAGGTAATAGGTTTTTAACTTAAAGAGAGGTCGGATCCTAAATCATCAAAAAAACAATCTGGATATGTTGGAAAAAATCTGCTTGTCAGACACAAGTGCAATTGAGACATGAATGTGAAACAACTGGTTGTATTTATGCCATACTCCAACAGGGCGAAAGACAAAGAAAGTAATCATTCTAACTGACATGGTGTCACAGCGGGGTGCGCCGGTGTGTTTTTTGAAACAGGACCCAAAAGCAGATGTGGACGAGGAGTTGCAGGTTTAAACAGAAAGCGATCCTTTATTTGGATGATAGCAGGAGTTAAACATGGAACCCTAAACAAACTAAAAAAAACCACTAAGAAACAAATACTATTAAGTTCTATGACAATGACTAAGCCAATGGTGGAGATAACAGACAACCTGACCACGACATTCAGAAAACAGAGGACTTAAATACACACATGAGGCGATCAGGGGAAGTGGAGACACATGAGAGCACAGCTGACTCAAATGAAACATAATGACAATACAGGGGAGAGTAACACTAACTACAATGAACAAAGAACACCAGACTCTTACAAAATAAAACAGGAAACACTGAGACATAGACATGGAGATAAAACATGACATGAACTTAACATAACCACATAGACATGAAACATAGACGCAGGAACCAGGAAGACTGGGTACAAGGGGAGATGACAGAAATAACTAAGAAATAAGGTCTGAACAGCAACCTAGAAATTAACTAGATTGAAAATGAATACAAAAATACATAAAACTCAAACACTGGGTCACACGACCTAGTACCGTGACACATGGATTAAAAACTATCAACATTTTTTTCAGAAAAGTACTTTTTCTACGTTTTTTACAAAAAAAGTACATTTTTTGTTTGAAACATAGGGTTAAGCTTAAGAGCTGGGGTTGGGGCTATGCCAGGTAACGACTAAAGCAGAAATTGTACTCTCTGGAAAGTGATAAAATGGTAGCTTACTACCACAGTCTGTTGATCTTTATGATCAAACAGGCTGCATAGTGCAGTAAACACTTATTTCAGCCACTACTACCATATTTGCCTGAGTATGTCTGCACAATTATAAAGACCAACTCTTGGACCATCGCTTTGTACCAAGCTGACCAAAGTATAAAGTTTTCCACTCTATGCCGTAGTAGTGTCTCTTTTTCTTTGTGACAGTTTTCATCACATCTCATCAAAACCCGCATAACATTTGTGGTTTGGCTTTATTCCTGATTTTTCAGGTATGATGACGCATCGGCACACTCTGTAACTGGTTAACTTGCGCTTGAATCCAAGTGTGTATAGTTTAACTCACTTAAATGGTGCATCTAGGGAAACAGCCTTCCCTGCTTTTTTCACAGACACTGCGTCAGATTTGATTTAGATTTTAGAAAACTGAACTGTCAATTCAGTATTGACTTTTCAGAACTACAGAGCTAAAATACCAGAAAAAAAGAGACATAAATGCTCTGCAATCCCTTAGACAGCAGGCGATCTGTTCGCCCTACTCTGACCAAAGTGTACTCTAGTGAAACATCCCTGTTAGATCTCTGGAGAGCTATTTCTAAGAAACCTTTGAAAAAAAGAGAAAAGTATGGCGTAGTGATTAGTATGGAGCCTTATACTGAAGGTGATACAATTTACTATCCACATTGTCTTTTTGTTGTTGTTTGGTCATTTGTTGCTGTGTGTGTTTGTAAATAGATAAAATTAAGACATAAAGGTGACAGTTGTTGAGAAGGTTTTCCATCCATGCATCCATCCATGGCCAATTTAGAATAACTAATTAAACTTTTAATTGATGTATCAATTAAAACTTCCTCCCATAGTTCAAAGATGTGGACTATGGAAAACAACCCACACAGGTACTGAGAGAACATGCAAAATGTATGTACGTCTGTATGGTGTAAGGCAGCACATACAAAACTTATGCACAGGCTGACAGACATAAAACTCTAAAAATATTTAGAAATGCAAAATGTAAACAATGACAAACAACAGCAACAATAATAAAAAAAATAATTCTGTCAATTTATTTAATATAAATTGCCAAGCCAAAGATATGGTGTAAAAAAGGCCGAAAGAACTACATTGATGATGACCTAAACTTAAACCTATCATTTTAGTTCTTTTTGACGTTACTCTCCCATTTTTTCCTAATTATCAAATGTCTTTTCATTATCAAAAGTACTTTTTCTCTGAAATGTAGGGTTAGAATTGGGGCGAGGGGCACAGAAGTCAAAATGTATGTAGACCTCATGAGGTAAAAAAAAGAAAAAAAGAAATCTGCTTAAAGCCCACACTCAAGACAGAGATAACAAAACTGAAGAAAGGAAAAAATATCTGAAAATAAACAGGTGATTACTGCTGTCTGTGTTGGAATCTCTGTCTGCATCTGTCTCCACAGATGCCCTTTTCCTTTTGGAGCCCTGATTGCTTTTGTGTCCTGACCGGTTGGCTTCCTCGTCCTGCTCATCAGAGCTGGTTTCTGGCTCATCTGTCGCCGAAGATGTCTGTTAAAAAGAAAAGGATGCACAATTGTTCACAAAAGAAAGAAGTGTATATAAACTAAAGTCAGCTGTTTTTGGTTGTTGTTGTATTTTTTCAATAAAAATTGTAATACAAAATGAGTTAATGTGCTAACAAAACCTTCACGTTCTCTGTTTTGTTTGGGCGAATTACCTTGCCATTTGATGATAAGGAATCTTGCTTTTGTAGAGCTGGGTTCAGAGTCTCCAACACCACTACTGCTACAAAAACATAATAAAAACTATTCACTTGTGCATTGTCAATTTTTAGTAACCTTGGTTTAAAAGCAATATTTGACTGAATTTCAGGAAAAATCACAGAGACATCCTACTTTACCTGGCCGTAATGATAGAGTGAGGATAGGCACCTTCTTCCCCTTGCTTTCATCTGTCTTTCCATTCACCTCCTCTTTCTGATCCTGCTCTCTGACTACCTGCAGGTAGAACATCCCCACACCATGAATTTAATTTGCCCCCTCTTTACTTCAGCCTCTTCTAATTTTATTGTAAGAAGTAGAAGACCTTAAATTACCTTGTGGTTAGGATCCTTGTCAGGTGCTTGCTCTTCTGTCGTTGCACACGATGATGAAGGAATGACAATAGATGAAGATGATGATTCTGCTATGTCTGCAGAAGAATTTGTGTTTACCTCCAATTCAGGGCTCTTTTGAACTCTTGTTCCATCTTGTAAGGCTGAGGATGAATCACTTTTTGGCACTTGACTGGATATGGACTTCCCCCGATCAGATAAGTCCAAAGGCCCATCATTTAACTCTTTTAACCCTTCTTCAGACACCCTCTCAACCTTGGGTAGCAGGTTTTCCTTTTTCTCTGTTTTCTCTGTGGGCTTTGTTTGAATCTCCACATATTCTGGCAGATTTGTCAATCGGAAAACCACAGTTGGCTCTCTGGCAGGGGGCTGAACGCTGCTCTGCTTAGGAAACGGAGGACTAAAAACCTGCCTTCTGGGGCTGGCCTGTTGCCTCATTGGGTTCAAGCTGTGAAAATGTTGTGAGTGTGGATTGGGTGAAGTTTGCACTACTGGATTGGTGCCGGCAGTAATCCAATCAGATGATTCAGATAGAGACCAGCGAAGAGAAGCAGAGTTGCTGTTGATTGCTTGAGGATGTCGGGCGACAGGAGCATGGACAACATGTCTGCCGGGTCGCACATCTCCAGCAGCTGGGACAGAAGATCTCCTAAGCAGAGAATTAGTAGGCATGGAGGAACACTGGTCGAGTCCTTCAACATTTTGAATTCTAAGGTATGAGAAAGAAAGTCAAGTCTGTAGGAAAATCTTTTGGCAGTTAAGGTTTAATTGGTAATGTGATGCAGTACTTATTTTTCTTCAGTAATGATTAGAGCAGAAGCTGCCTCTTGCCTTGTTATAGCTATAATTACTGTAAAAATGGATGAATGGATGGATGGATGGTTGGATGAGGACAGTGGTTCCTAAATGGTTTGGTGTATGAGGCTATGAGGCCGTAACATGTTGCAACAGGTGCACATCATGAATAAAATAACTAATGTGTTAAGGAGCTCCTGTAAAATGAAACCCAACTTCATTTTCACAGTTCTCAGATGGTAAGAATTAGGTTTGTGTGACACATCAATAGCCCCGACTGGGAGCACAAGTATACTGTCCCAAGCCCAAATGTGTTATCTGAGGGAAGATGTTTGCTCAGGCCAGGAAAACTAAAGAGGCCCAAATCTTGGACAACTAAAGTCCCGAATCTTAAGCAGAAGTGGAAAGATTATTTGTTGGATTGGTTGAAAGTGTCAGATAAGGCAGTGGTGGGAGGTTGGGAGGGGGGAGGTTCTATTGCAAAGTAGAATAAACCTTATAAAACAGCAGCAAGACTCTTGTTATTAAAATAAGAAAGGAAAATAAATTGAGCTTAAATTACCCCATACAGATGTTGGCATAATGACTCAATACAAGAACAAAATTGTAGTGGAGTGAATGAGGGAATGTCTGAAAGGTGATGTAGTTGTTCATTTTTGGCAAGTAAAGCATGCAAACTGTAAGTTTTGTGTTCTCCTTAACCTTTATGGATCAATACTGGTGCAGAAATGTGGGAAAGTGTAATATTCAGACTCTATATGTAGAAAAAAGTATTGACTTTGGAGCACATAATCACTAATTTGATGAATCTGCTGTTACTCACAGTACATATCCTCATACAGTGGCAGATTAGCCCATTTCATGATTTCCTATGTCTTACCTCTTCTCTCCAGCACGAGTCACAAAGTGTTCTTTCTTCCATGACGGCAATGTGAGGGCTGACAATGGAAGAGCATCCTGTTTGAGCAGAGAAGGGCATGCAGCAAAAGAAGTCACCATATTACATTAACCAATGTTTTGTCAGTTCAGAGAACAATTTGAATTATCCTGAAACATTTTTGGTTTATCTAATTTGTAAATGCAAAATCTGTAGCTAGTTAGCTTAGCATAAAGAAAAAAAAAGAAAGAAAATAAACTAAGCTACCTAGGTAGCTGTCTTTGTACCCATCACAGAATAAATAGAATAAGACAAAATATGTTAATATTTAAGGTTGAGGAGAGCTAGGATTTCACTATTTTCAGTCTTTAGCTTACTGTGTGCACTACCTAAAGCAACATTTTGGCTCGATTTTGAGAATAATGCTTTACAGAGGAGACCAGAAAATATAATGTAATCAGTCTGATTCATAGTATTTCATGTGCTAAGCTTGTACAAGTTGCAGGTAAAAGGCAATGGGAACTTCCAGAAAGAAAGGGAACAATCATAAATCTATGATATGAGACTCAATGACGGAGTGTTGTAAAGAAGCAGTGTACATGTGTATAGGCAGCTTCTTATTTAAAGTGTCATTGTTAGTGTGAAAATGGACTAATGGACTTTTCTGTATTTGCTTTTTCATTACTGAGCTGCGTCACCAAGTACAACCTTATATTATCATAATAACCAGCCTATTGCCAAAATGTCATTTGGAACCTGTAACTAAAATGTTAGCTAAGCTTAAGAAAAACTCCACATAGAGGGGTTAGGTACAACACAGTCTTACAAGTTCCTTCATACAGTATAATGATGGTGATATGAAAGCAACACATTTTTTGACATGTGGCTCTATCAACATCTGTAGCTCAAATGATTTGGAAAATCCACTGAAAACAGACTAATACTGATGGATAAAAAGAAACATAGCTGATCTTTCCCCTCACTCAGTCAGAGCAGATGGCTGACCAAGTGTCTGCTGAATGTCTCTTTTCATTAAAAGGGGGTTCTTCCTCCCCACTACTGCCAAGTGCTCTTTAGTATTGTAGGGGTTTTAATTTGTAATATAAAAGGCTTGAGAAAAATGTTGATGTTAACTGGTGCAGAGGAAAAAAACTAATTACCAATATAAATATAAATAATGATAAATTTAAGCATTCATCTTAATGAAAAAATAATTAAGGTGAACAATACATCTTCTTGTAGGGTTTTATATGTTCAGTGAGAGACTGAAAAGCACCTCTGAACGACACAGGAAATCATTCCTGCCTGTGGCCATCTCCCTGTACAACATATCCACTTAACACACTGTTTATGGCAACAGCTACACCCTTTTTGCACATGTTCTTCCTTTTTCAGCTATTTATTAATAAGTGACCTTTATGTATATATATGCCTGTATATATTGTGCTATTCTTAGTTAGTGTATTGTCTGTCTTTGTTAATGGCTGTTTATAATGGAGCACTGTAACGAAAAAGAATTTCCCCTAGGGATCAATAAAGTATTCTGATTCTGATTCTGATTATAACCCATTCATGGTTGGTCAATGGTAAGATGAGGGATGTTTGGCAGTTCTACATCTCTTATTTATCTATCATGTATGCATAGAATCATAGATACAATAATAACACTTGAAAGCTTTTTAAGACATCTTAGAGCTAATGTTCCATCACTGGTTACTGGGTAAGTTGTTGTCACTAACAGTGTAATCGTACAAAAAACAACTTAAACATGTGTGTCTTGATTTTAGCAGAAATACATTTTGCTTCTTTTGAGCTCAAATATCATTAAATTCCGTAGAAAAACACAACAAGCTTTAGGTTGTGCCACATGCTTCTCTCATGTAATTCAAATGGCATCACTGTCCCTTAAGATGATGGAAAATAAGCATACATATTTTTCTGGTGGTAATTGTTTCCCATTTGTTCTCTTCACTTTAATATTATTTTAGATCTTATATCTTATTCTTTCATACCTATCTGCAAATTTGGATTATTTACACTTGGTGCTACAAGTTGTGATCTGAATCGTTTTGCTTAATAGAATAGTGCAACTAGCAATTAATTGAATACTGAAATTGATTATTATTCAAAACAAATGTATGATAAAAATATGAAAAAACAAACTTACAAACTGGCTTCGGTTGATTCCTCTTAACTGTCTGCCTTCAGTTTCTGTTTGGTCAAAGCCAGAAACTGCATGTATTTATTAAGTAAGATGACAGAATATAATCACCACTATTGTTCATTTTTACCTTCAGTTTTCAGTTCGACATCAGGCTTTACTGAAATGTTGCCATCTGCTGGCTTGTTGCTTGGCCTGCTGGTTGTTGTATTGGACAGGATTCCAGATGCGGGTGAAAGGGCAGGGGAAGAGTTGGGCTTGACCTCTGTGGTGGTGCTACTATTAGAAGAGTTGTCACTGTGACCTTTGCTACACAAACACACACACAGGCACAGAATGACGACGGTTTTAAATTTTGTCGTGCATCAAAAAATACAAATATGCCTAAAACAATGTTCCTCATAAACAGAAAATACTAATATAAGATGTATCAGCATTAGTTTTAAATTAAAGATTAGAACAACCATATCGTTAAATAGCATCTACTCACTCAAGTGCTGCTTTTAAGTTTCTGTTTTCATCTTTAAGTTTCTTGTTCTCTTTTTTCAGGTTGTTCATCTCTCCAGCTGCAACACAAGCAAACGACATGATCAGAGTACACATCAATAGAATTGTCCTTAAACAGCATTTTTAGTAGAAAATAAACTGGGGAAACATTAATGGTGTCAAAGGTTAAAGAACAGACAGGAAATTCACTGTAAAGGAGTTTCGTAGAGATGCAAGATGGATAGATGGATTATTGAGTAAGAACAGAATACCAAGTAGAGAGATGTGCTGGAGACTCTGAATCTGGGAGGCTTCAAATTCCTGTTGTCTTCTCTTGGCTACCTCTTGAGTGACCGTACATCTGTCACACAGCCCAGCCCTAAGCCTGCGCAGGCAGGAAGAAGTCACTTAGTAGCACACCTAATAACTAGGCTGATGTGACAGTAGCTCACATTATGCAACAATTGAAATGAGTTTTTTTTCTTTGACAAAACTAAAAACAGCTGTAATTAGTCATTAGTTGGGTTAGTTGGTTTTTGAATTGCCAGTTAACCTAACCTCAAGCATGTCTTTGGATTATGGAAGTAAGCCAGCAGAAGGCACCCCTGTGGAGTGCTGGTTAGGACTGCAGCTTCATAGCAAAATGGTCATGAGTCTAAATCCAGCATGTTGCCTTTCTGTATTAATCAGTCTATATTAATCAATTTACACAAAAACTAGAGAGAACAATTTTATATAACTTACAGTTACAGGTAATTAATAAGTACCTGTTGAATTTTGATGCTAATTTTATGTTATATGCGATCTCTTTCCAATAAAAAGAAATTACCATAAACATTAGATCACTTTTTGTTAGTGAGCAAACCACTTTATTTCTAGTGTTTTATACAAGAAAAGAAAAATGCAATGTAACATTGATACCTGTTTTCCAGAACCTTAATGTTTTCGGTGAGTAATCTGTGTTGTTCTTTCATCTGTTGGTTTCTGGTAAAAAGTTCTTCCATTCTTTTTGTGTCACTATTGACGCAAAAGAACACAAGGTGGTTAGGCTTCAATACTAAAAAAATGTGTTTCAGAAAGATTGTATTTCCTCATAGTTTAAATATTATCGTAAGCTTGTATTTCCGTACCAGCCTACATAATGTTCCTCTTTCCAAGTGAAAGGTAGTTATGTTATAAATGTTGTATATGCATCATATAGGTTATTATGGAGGTGGATGAAACAATGGTCTTTCATTATGTTACATCTCTCTTTACTTGTGTTCCAGTCACTGAAGCAGTGTAGGTAGTTCATAAGAGAGGTCTGTATCTTCATTCTAAATATTTGACATTCAAGGGCGAGTAGTACTATAGGCAGAAACATGGATGTGCCATGGGGAAACATTGCAGAGCGACTGGTTCAGGATACTACCAAATAAGAAAGAGATTGTGATACAGAAATTGGATCCTTTATCATCTAGTGTAAGTGCCACCACATGGTTATGTTTTTTTTTTGAAACTGCTGTTTTTTATAAATGATGCAGACCAAAATTGCCATTAGATTGGCTAATTTGGAGGTCCCCAAAGTGGGGGGCAGGTCCCTTTGTGGCCAGAGCCATTGCCTGGGGGGGGGTTTGCAAATAAGTTGGTTTGGAAACATATTATGTTTCCAAACCAACTTCCTTCCAAGCCAAAGACTACAAAATATGATGAAGCATATCTTGCCTTTGGCTTCATCTGCACAAGTGCCAAGGTAGTGATCCCCGGCAGAATTGGTTTCCCTGCGTCAGGAGCACACGCTGGGCTCTCCAAATCACAGACAAACAGTATCCCACAGTTGTTTATGTTTCTGAACCCAGTTTTTCACAGAGGGGCTTCTTTGAGGAAAAAGTATTGATGGCAATCTTGAATATTATTACACAGGAAAAAAACAGCTACACATAAACTAATTACACCATGACGCCTCTGTCTTTCTAAATGGAGGGACAGTAATTGAGTGTGTATATGTAAGCGTGTAAAAACTGCAGAGAGTAGAATTAACAGTAACAGTATTTTGTATATCCGCCGTTCTAGAAATTCATCTCATGTAAACAATAATGTGGAGCACAGCTGATGTGAAAAAAGCACACACCTTTGACATTGCATGACGAACTCCGCATTCATTGTCCACACGTAAACGCAAAAAAGAAATTTTTGAAAATCTCCAACCTGGCAGGAGTTTGAAAAAAATATATCAGTTTTCGGTGATTCGCAACGCTGGTTATGTGTGTTATGTGCGTTTTCAAAAATACCCGTGTAGGTGTGGACATAGCGTAAAAGACTTAATAGTTTATTTTATTGCTATCTGTAATTTATTGCAGTTTATATATGGGTGTGTGTGGTTGGAGAATGTGGGGAAGACCACTGGGCTAATTGATCAATAATGATGCTCACATTAAAACTAAGCAGCTGTCTTTTTAAATACTGCAGTCATATCAATACAATTTGCTGTTTCATTACATGAAGGAACCTTTCAAATACAAGCGCACTCATGCTCACAGGTGTACACGCGGGTGCTCACAGACACAAACTACACCCTTTTTGGCTCCTACCTCAAAGCACACTGTGCGCTGTCAATCCTGCATGCTGCACAATAATATTCAATATTTAGTATTTACTGTTATATTCACACAGATCATCGCGATGATGTTGTTTATTATATTGCTCTGTTTTTTTTTGCTTGTTTTCTCTTTTTTCTTTCTCAACAGGTGATCCAGGTGATTGATAAATGTATTTTTTGTCTGTTTATTTTGTTGGTTTTTGTTTTTTGCCCTTTATCACCATTTCTCTTCCCCGCTGTTTTTCTTTCCCTCTTTCTCCCTTTTCTTTCCCCCAGTCATGTCTGTCCCGTGTGCAGCAAGTGAAAAAAACAAACAAAAAAAACAAACAATAAAAGCAAAGGTGAATCAAATAGACCAATACGGCAAGGCTGGGATGGTCCATTTGGTAAAGTAAATCCGTTTGGCATCTTTCTTTGCCTTTAGACAATAATTCTGATGGCAAAAGAACCAAACGAGACAGGCGAAAAAAGTACATAAATAAATAAACAAATAAAGTGGAAAGTGTTAGGCAGGGCCTTGAGTTTTTCATAATTCTGAATTTCTTTTTGTGATGCTGCATATTTAGCAATGTATTTATTAATTTGTGCAAGAAAATAACAAAAATACTTCACAGAAAAGTACATAAAGTACAGTCACATACATAGTGACATAAATTATTTTGCACATCCTGAAATAAAATGATTGCTGCACCTATCTAGAATACTGAAGGAAATCCATCTTATACAGTGTCATTGTCATGGTCTCCGCTCCTCGACAGCTGACAGCTGTCAGGTGCTTTGTTTTTGTTTCCCTTTCTCTCTCGCCCTCTTCCATTCTCTCTTTCTCCTGCCGGGGCGGAGCTCAGTATGGGCTCCTGCCCCTGGCCTACACACCTGGAGGTGATCAGCACATCTGTTGCTGATCATAAGAGATTGGAACCCTTCTTAAGAGGGCGAGTCTGCTCTACTCGTCGCTGGATCGTTGAGCCATCAGCGTCAGTCGTCCTGTATTTTGTAAAGTCAGTTTGTGAGCCTGTCTGAACCAGGAAACTAATGTTTTTTTTCTGCCTGTGTATAGATCGCCTCTGGACCTGTTCTTTCCCTGTGCATGGCGACTGAACGGAAGCAAGAGAGATAAAGGAAAGGAGAGGAGATGTGCGAGGGCTGAATGAAAACCTTCCCTTCCTGGACTCCTGCCTCTTTCACTCCTGGACCCTGGAACCCCGGCCCCTTTTCCCCTTGACATCACTATATGTATATATGAATTCCACTGTAGAGGAACACTGTAAATAAATGCACCTTTTGAAGACACGAGTGGTCTGCGCGTGAGTCCGATCTACAAAACTTGACAGTCATGTTATGATTTTCAATGACTTAAACATCAGTATGCATTGAAAGAACATTGGAAGAAGAAATAGAGGTAAACTATGATGGCTTAACTTCAAATGAGAATAAGGAGCAGAATGGAGCAAAGTAATAAACTATTTCTGTCACGGTCCTGGGTCTCCTGACCCAGCGTTTTTAGTTCTTTGTGATTTTTGTATTATTGTACTTGTGTGTGTGATTTATTCTATGGCTTCTAGTTTTGATCCCTTGCCCTTCATGTCTCCCTGTGTGCCCCTCTGTGTATCTGTGAGCCCTCGTCTCTCCTTATGTTTTATTCCATGCTTCCCCTGCCCATTATGTCTAAGTTCTCCCCGTGCTCTCTCTTCCCCCTGTGTGCCCTCTATGTATTTATGAGCCCTCGTCCCCTTTCGTGTTTATTCCGTGTCTCCCCTGCCTGTTACGTTGGTGTTCTACTCGTGCTCTCTCTCCTCCTGTACTTCCTGTTTCACCTCTCCCGTCGGTGTTCAGTTCACCCCGCCCTGTCTCGTTATGATTATCAGTGTCACCTGTGTTCCCCGTGTGTTCCCACTTCCCTCGTTAACCCTCTGTGTATTTCTGTCTGCGTCTCCCTCTGTTCAGTGTGACGTCGTCCCTCATGCTGTGTGTGATTCCCTCGTGTTTCCTGGTGAGCCTTATGTTAGTTTTTCCCCAGTCTAGTTTTGTATCGCCTATCATCTTCTGTTACGCAATAAAGCTGCCTTTTGAGTTTATTCCCTCGTGCCTGTGAGTCCTGCATTTTGGGTCCTACTCCTGCCTGCCGCACAGCGTTCCTTGACAGTACGACGTCACCACAACATGGACCCAGCAGACTTACCCGGGGAGAGCGATCTGATACGTGTCCAACGCCTAGTCGAGTGGATAACCCACACTTCCAATACAAGGGCAAAGATTGTGGGGATAAATGCTATCGAAGCAATCCTCAAAGGAAATTCTCATCTCCGCCAGGTCAGAGGATGTTTGGACTTATTGGCCAATTTGAATGAAGCCCGGGAGGCGGCGCGAACTCGGGAAATATCAGACTTGGCCCAGCAGCAACAGACAACAGCCACCCTGGAGCAGCCGCGTCAGTTTCACCGGCCGGATGAGGTTTTGCCCGGCCCTTTGGAGCTATCTGCGGGGAAGAAACGGCATTCACGCCGCCGACGCGCCACCCCACAGCCGGACATTCGGCCTTCTAATTCACCTGCTGTGCTACCAGAAGCTCAGTCGGCTCCCTCGCAGCTACTTCCAGCTCGGTCAGCTCCCTCGCAGCCCTTCCCAGCTCAGTCAGCTCCCTCGCAGCCCTTCACAGCCCCGTTAGCTCCCTCGCAGCCACCCTCAGTTCCGTTAGCTCCCTCGCAGCCACCCTCAGTTCCGTTAGCTCCCTCGCAGCCACCCTCAGTTCAGTTAGCTCCCTCGCTAGCTCAGCCATTAACTCCACCACAAGCTCCATTTTCACCTCTACCATCGCTTCAGTCATCAGTTCGGTCTGCCACTCAGTCGCCCTTAGCTCCATCATCCACACTACCACCTGTTTCTCTTCCACCACAACCGTCACTACACCCAGCCACTCAGGCTGCTACTCAGTCCGTCATTCAACCCATAGCCCTGCCGTTACCATACCCTGTAGCTGAGCCACTAGCCGTCCGACCCACAGCCACTTCAGCCACTCCTTCACCCGTTACACCTCCACTACAACCATCACTGCAGTCTCCAGTGTCCCCAGTGCAGTCTCCAGTGTCCCCAGTGCAGTCTCCAGTGTCCCCAGTGCAGTCTCCTGCAGCCCTGCTTTCCCCAGTGCAGTCTCCAGTGTCCCCAGTGCAGCCTCCTTTAGCGCAGTCACCCACTCAACCACCAGCACCACAACTGTCACTACCTCTAGTTCATTCCCCTGTGAAGTCATTAACTCCACCACCTACTCCACTCTCACCACCACCGGTACTACAGACATCAGCTCAGGTCCCCGTGTGTCCAGCAGCTCAGGTCCCCGTGTGTCCAGCAGCTCAGGTCCCCGTGTGTCCAGCAGCTCAGGTCCCCGTGTGTCCAGCAGCTCAGCTCGCACCTGAACCTTTGGCCCAGTTCCCCGTAGCAGTGCGGTTTTCTAGCCAGCTTAACGTTGAGCCCGGGGTCCCAATCCTCTCTGGCTCTACTTCAGCTCCTGCTGGAACCTCGGATGAGCTCATCCAGGACTCCGCGGCTCCCACGCCGCCATCTACCTCGTCCGCTGGGGGTTCCAGTGAGCCCGGCCAGCGCCTCCCTGTCTCCGCTGGAGGGTCCGAGGGGCCCGTTCAGCCTCCTGTCTCCGCTGGAGGGTCCGAGGGGCCCGTCCAGCCTCACGTCTCCGCTGGAGGGTCCGAGGAGCCCGTCCAGCCTCACGCCGCATCAGCTGGAGGGCCCGAGGAGCCTGTCCAGCCGCCATCTGCGACCGCCTCGTCATCGCCTGGCCCGGCTACATCCGCCTGTGCTTCTGCTACGCCTGGGCCAGCCTCTGCAACCTCGCCCGGCCCGGCCTCAGCCTCTGCAACCTCGCCCGGCCCGGCCTCAGCCTCTGCAACCTCGCCCGGCCCGGCCTCAGAGCCTTCGTCTGCTGCAGCCTCCTCAGAGCCTTCGTCTGCTGCAGCCTCCTCAGAGCCTTCGTCTGCTGCAGCCTCAGCCTGTGCTTCGCCTGGTCCCGTCTCGACTGGTCCTGTGCCCACCGGGCCTCGGCCAGTACGCCTGACACTGGGGAGCCGCCGCCGCTGCCTTCCGCGCGGCCGGCCCCCTGAACTGCACCGTCATCGCCTGAGTGGCCGCCGTCGCCTTCCGCACGGCCGGCCCCCGGACCGCCTTCGCCTGAGTGGCCGCCGTCGCCTTCCGCACGGTCGGCCCCCGGACCAGCGCTGTCATCGTCGCCGCCGCCTCCCGCGCGGTCGGCCTCCTGAACTGCTCCGTCGTCTCCTTCACCGCCGCCGTTGCCTTGCGCACGGCCGGCCTCCTGAACTGTTTCCACGTCGCCGCCGTTGCCTTGCGCACGGCCGGCCTCCTGAACTGTTTCCACGTCGCCGCCGTTGCCTTGCGCACGGCCGGCCTCCTGAACTGTTTCCACGTCGCCGCCGTTGCCTTGCGCACGGTCGGCCTCCTGAACTGTTTCCACGTCTTCGCTGTTGCCTTGCGCACGGTCGGCCCCCTGAACTGCTCTGCGTTTGGGTTGTTTTCTTGGGCTCCAGTGTTTGCTGTGCTCTTCTTTTGTTTTCTGTTCCGAGCCCTCCGTCCTGGGCCCCCGCCGCCCGCCCTGGGTTGTTTTCTGTTTGGTTTTGTTTTTCTGTGTTTGGGCTGTCTGGAGCCAGCCCTTGAGGGGGGGGTACTGTCACGGTCCTGGGTCTCCTGACCCAGCGTTTTTAGTTCTTTGTGATTTTTGTATTATTGTACTTGTGTGTGTGATTTATTCTATGGCTTCTAGTTTTGATCCCTTGCCCTTCATGTCTCCCTGTGTGCCCCTCTGTGTATCTGTGAGCCCTCGTCTCTCCTTATGTTTTATTCCATGCTTCCCCTGCCCATTATGTCTAAGTTCTCCCCGTGCTCTCTCTTCCCCCTGTGTGCCCTCTATGTATTTATGAGCCCTCGTCCCCTTTTGTGTTTATTCCGTGTCTCCCCTGCCTGTTACGTTGGTGTTCTACTCGTGCTCTCTCTCCTCCTGTACTTCCTGTTTCACCTCTCCCGTCGGTGTTCAGTTCACCCCGCCCTGTCTCGTTATGATTATCAGTGTCACCTGTGTTCCCCGTGTGTTCCCACTTCCCTCGTTAACCCTCTGTGTATTTCTGTCTGCGTCTCCCTCTGTTCAGTGTGACGTCGTCCCTCATGCTGTGTGTGATTCCCTCGTGTTTCCTGGTGAGCCTTATGTTAGTTTTTCCCCAGTCTAGTTTTGTATCGCCTATCATCTTCTGTTACGCAATAAAGCTGCCTTTTGAGTTTATTCCCTCGTGCCTGTGAGTCCTGCATTTTGGGTCCTACTCCTGCCTGCCGCACAGCGTTCCTTGACAATTTCAATACCGGTCATATTAGTGAAAGATCAGGAGATGTTTACCAAGTTAGCAGGATTGTTTAGGTTCACCACATGAAAAATCAAATTCAATAAAATTAGTGCTCTAATGTTGCATATGTTAGTTATGGCTGGGTTATACCCCCAAGCAGTCAATGCATTGATGCCAGTGCTATGTTTTTGTTATCTATAACATTTTGCAGTGTGGACCTTTCTACTTATGTTTTAGCTAACTAGAACCCTCAGCAGCTTACCAGCCACATGGAAACATTTCTTGTTTTCTTTAAATTTAACGCCTGTGTGTTTTAATGCAAAGAAACTGCAGAAACATAATTGTTCCTTGTTAATATTTGTCGTCATGTAATAACGTAGATATAGTGTTGTTTTGTGTTGCACCATGTGTTGATAGAGTACTGATTTAACATTAATAGTGTGTTGTATTTTCACTGACTGGCTCAAAAAATATATTTGAATTCTATTAAATATTCCACATGTGCACTGCATCCAACATGATCATTATTTGAAAGCCTTTGTTGGAAGACACAGTTTTGTCAACTGTGCTAATTGTGAGCTAAAATCCACAAATATTAATGATTTCTGTTTCTTTTTATTAAACGAGTCATTGTCTTTACTTTTGTTTAATGTTACTATTTACAGCTTCAGAAATGTAAGGTTGAACATTACAAAAATGTTGTATAATTTTTTTTTAATGTTGATGTGAATTTATATTTACAAACTCTTTTTATTAAGTAACCTAATGTAGATATAAGAAAATAAGAAATCCATGTGAGGCAATTCCTCCAACGCCTACTGGAAAGTAGGCTATATGTGAAGGGGGAGAAGTGTGAATTTCATGTGGACTTGGTGGCCTTTCTGGGGTACTGTCAAGGCCCAGCGGCACGAGGGAACAGAGATGGACACAGGTGCAGAAACCAACCCGGAAGCGAGACGATAAGGGAACAAAGGATTTATTTCCGCCCACAGGCAAACACAAGCAAGAAAACTACGCGCCACTAGTGTGGTGGCGTAGGATAATCTAAGATAACGGAGGGTGACCTAGACACCTCTAGGAGACGGCTGAACAGCAGAGGCAGCGGGGAGGTGGAAACAGGACTAGGTAGGGGCCGGGGCATTGGTTTCAGGGGGAGGTGACAGGTGGGGCGGAAGGCGTGGTCGTGGTCGAAGCGGTCGAGGCGTGGGGAGGCAGGCAAGTGAGTGGTGGGCCGCCAGGCCACGTCGTATCAGCAGCAAGCGGCCCAGGTCCAGGAAGGCGGGAGTGAGGGAAACAAGACCTCCACTCCAGATGCTACCTATGGGGATAGCAGATACTCAGGCGATGAATGGTTGAGAGCGCAGGTCTGATATACTGCCGGAATAATTGCTCACAGGTGGTCAGCCAGGGAGGAGCAACCGAACTCCGCCTAAAGGAGGAGGGGCCACTGTTGGAGACCTGCAGGTACCCACCCAGACCATGACAGGTATATTATTGAGCAGGGGAACCTGAATCCTGACGCAGTAAAGATACAAGCTGTGCTTGAATGGCCCGAATCCACTAACTGCCGACAGCTCCAGCGTTTTTTCTCGTTTGCCAATTTTTGTCGCTGGTTTATAAGGGACTCTAGCAAAATCGCTCTACTAGATTCTAGTATACTTCTCCCAAAGTTTCCTTTCAGTGGGTTCAGCCTGTTCGAAAAGCCTTCTCCCATCTCAAGGAGTGGTTTCCCATGGCTCCCATTGTACGACAGCCAGATCTCAGTCCTCAAGTCATGAACTAGGTGGATGCATCAGACTGTTACAATAGAGAAACGGTAAGCTCCACCCATGGGATTTTTACGCTCATCATCTCTCCCCAGCAAGCAATTATGACATCAGAGATGGGGAGTTTCTTGCCATTAAGCTCGCCCTGGAGGAATGGAGACATTGGCTTGAAGGCACTGCACAGCCATTTAGTGTTTGAACTAACCACAAAAACATGGAGTACCAAAAGGTTTAACTCTCGACAGGCCAGGTGGGCACTGTTCTTTACCTGCTTTAATTTTTCTATCACTTACAGATCTGGCTCGTGGAATGTGAAACTGGATGCCTCCGCAGGATCTGATCCCTGATCCTGAAGCCGCCTCTTGCTCGGTTGGAGCAGTAACTTGGGAGATCGAGTCAATTATGTGGGAGGCACAAGAAACTAACCCCAACCCTGGGTCTGGCCCACACAGCACATTTTACCTGCCACCCTGGGGTCCAGCGCTACTTCTGGTAGCCCACACTGGCAAAGGACACCAGGGAATATGTGACCGCCTGCATCACCTGTGCTCCAAACAAACTTTCCAAGCAGTCTCCGTCCGGATTACTTCAGCCTCTTCCCAAGCCTGGCCGACCGTGGTCCCACATCTCTCTCGATTTCATCACTGGGCTGCCACCCTCCGCAGGTAACACCACTATTCTGACAATAATCGACTGGTTTTCCAAAGCTGCCCACTTTGTCGCCCTCCCAAAGCTCTCCACAGCCATAGAAATGGCTCAGCTGCTCACCACACACGTGTTCAGCTCCATGGCATTCCAGAGGACATCGTCTCAGACCGAGGACCCCAATTTAACTCTCGGGTATGGAGGGAGTTCTGCTCCACCCTGGGCGCAAAGGTCAGTCTATCTTCTGGTTGTCACCCCCAGAGGAGACAGAGTGGACCAATCAAGAAATGGAGGCTGCTCTATCGTCGTTTCTCAAAACCAAGCCGCCTAGAGTGAACAACTGCCGTGGCTCTTGTATGAACACAATAGCCTCCCATCTGCCACGGGGATGTCGCCCTTTGAAGCATTCCTGGGGGTCCAACCTCCCCCTGTTCTCGGAAATAGGAGCACAGGGTCACCTCTGTGCAGCATAACCTCTGCCGGTGCCGCTGCGCTTGGTGAGCCACTTGGGCCGCCTTGCTCCAGAGCAGATTCCCTGGAACCGGCCTGTAACCCCTGTTTCCCTGGATGCCTGAACGTGAGTGTGACAGTCTGGCAAAACGTGTCAATACAGAGGGGAGAGGATCTCAGGAGCACAGTGAGTGAGCAGAAAGCAGAGTGAGAGGAATGAAGCGAGTGGAACACCTTTTTCCCTGTCTACCCATGGACCCCTGGAACTATTCCCCCCACCTTGTATATATTGCACGTGGTGTTGAAAAATAAAGAACTCAGTGTGTGCCTGAGAATGACCTGCCAGTTAACAAAAATGTATGTATGAACATTATATATTTATATGTTAAAGTGTCTCAAGACAAGTAGATAGAGCATTTTAAGGGGGGAAAAAAAAGAATAAAAGTCACATTTTTGAATATATCACCACACAATCAGCCATACTTTTGAAAAATCACAAAAATAAACAAATAAACTGCATAAACAAATACATATACGAATATTTTGTTTTTTTTAAAAGAAAAAGTTCTCTTTACTTACTTTTCCACAGAAATTAAGCAAATATTTTGTGAGTCATTATCTCACAGAATAACTTGTTGCAACATGAGCTTCCTTCCAAGTTTGTGAAATGTGATGTTTGCGGGGGGCATAGGACCAGCATGCCTACCTGTCTGATTACCTGCCTGTCTAGTCAACAAAGACTTGAGGCCTACTCTGGATGAACCTTTTTATACATATTTTCAGCACTGTCTAAATGTGATTGCCCATATCACAATGACTCACCAGCCTTTCTTGTTGGACAGCTCTTGAACTTTCACCTGCCATCCTTGAAGAAAAAAATATAAAAGACCTTTTAAGGAGCACATGTGTTGGAATTATCTTATGGAACTCTTGGATACCCATTGCAATCATTTAATTTTTTTTTTATTCCACTTACCTTCTAGTTCTCGCTCGTGGACCTCCTTCAGTTTGTGGAGGAGGTCATTGAAACACTCCATTTCTACAGCAATCACCTTTGCACAGAACATGCAAGATTTTAGTTAGTTAGAGTTGTTAATTTTAGCTATTTTTTATGAATAACATAACACATTCTAAATCGAATGTTTTTAACTAAAACTTTACTAAAACAGTAAAACAAGTCAGTTGAAGTGCACAGGCGTTATAGCCGGAGGACTTTCTGTGCATGTGAGAACTGAGCATAGGACACTTTGTTGTTATTCACATGTGGGAGCAAATTCTTACTTATTTCAGGTCTGATTAAAACTAGTTCAACCGGTCCTGCGAGGCATGGGATTTAGTTCTGCAGTATGTGTTTCTAGTATATGAAAAACAGCCTTGAAACTTTTGAGTGCTCATGTACTTGCAATAACTTACAGTTTTACCACTGTAAATACTTTGTAAACAACAAGTGATACTAATACATATTGCTTTTTTGGGGAACTTAATTCTTCATCATTAGGTTTTTGTAGACATTATACCATTTCGTCTTGGTTCAGTTCTGGTTCCTGAAATGCACCAAACTAAAGAAGTATGACCTCAATGACAGAGAGACTACACAAAAATATATTCCATGATTGGAAAAGAGTAGGGAAGGTCATAAACCTACATAGCTATGCCAATGAATACGTTGAATTTGTCTGTTGAGTTTACTGAGTAATCAAAGACCTATTATTAATGTAGTTCAAATACGTATGCCTCCATTTTTATGTATACTTAACTACTCACACTATAGTGTGACACTAGTGCGACATACTTTGACATAGTGTCACACTACTCACACTATAACAGTTTTGGGGTGGTGTATTTGACCCTCCTTTAATCAGAGCCATACCCTTTTTCTTTTATCATGACTATTGTGAAGGCGCATGGTAATATATACACTTGGCCTTTGAGGGTTTATCTGTAGTAAGTGTATGCTGTCAGTCCACTGTTTACCTCAGCTGTCAGTATGTGTCCACATCTATTTAGTCTTCAGGAAGCTGTAAAACTTTGTGAAAGGAGTCATTGAAGCTCACTTCTGTTCCGTGACAGTGATACTGATATTTGTTGTTTAGGACCTTCTCTTGGTAAGCACTGCTTTTCCACTGTTAGCTGCTGGTATCCAGTGTTAGTGGTGCTTTCTATGAGTGGATCAAACATAGGTGGGCTTGGACACTTAATGAATAAACTCGTATATGAAGCCATTCAGCCTGAGCTGTCCCTCTGATATACTCGTTTCTAGTACTGTCCATCCTGGTTACTACCACATGAAAACCTTAAAAAACCTTCAAGTCTGCTGCATCCAGCTCTGCTTCCTATTTTTCTTTTGTCAGTGCCAGCGTCTCTAAACCATACATCAGAGCATGACTCAGCAGTGTCTTATAAACGTTCCCTTTCACTCTCACTCCTGCGCTTCTATTGCAAATCAACACCTCTCCAGACTCTGCTCTCACCACAGATCACAATGCCATCTGCAAATATCATAGACCCCAGAAAACTCTTTCTGCCATATTGCTGCTCACTGATTGTCACCAATTTTCCTAACATAGCTTCAACAACTCTGCCCCATGGCTTCATTTCATTTAAATTTTCATGGTGCAATGTAATTTTAGCATTAGTAGCATTAGCATACTAGACTTCTCTGGAGTAGCTGTAGATTAACTTTTGTGTGAAGAATTTCGTAGTTTATAAAACTACCAAGTAATTTCCCCAACACATGAACTCAGAGATTTCTTACCTTACACATTCACTTTATATTATGAACAGTATGTGAATTATTAGATGTTAGCACTGGTTATCTCTGGTTATATTTTTGTGATAGGTTACAAAAGTTAGCTTAGCTAGATATTTAGCTTTTTATGAAACATGATAGGGAGGTCATTGTAAAAGGTTCTGAAAAAAAAAACTGACCAAGAAAAGTTACTCGGGTGGTGGGTCATAGCCTCTGTGTTTGAAGAGCATTTTTTTAATGGCCAGCAAGAATCGATGTCTTTAGTACAAAAACAGATGTCGATTATGTATTAAATTAGATTGTGATCTCAGTTACCTATTTTAAGTCTTCTTTAATATAACGTAGTATTGATTTTTGTACATGATGCTCCTATTAAGAGTATGAAACATAATAAAGCAGTTTGTGTATGCTTTAGTGCGTGGCTATGGTGGCTGTAGATCGGGAGCAGGTCATCTACTGATCGAAATGTTAGTGGTTCAATTCCTGGCTCCCCCAGTCTGCATGCCAAGTGTCCTTGGGGAAGATACTAACCCCAAGTTGCTCTCTAATGCATTAATCAGAGTATGAACGTTGCTTTTTGTACGGCTATTTCCGTCATTTCCTTGCCTAAAAATGGCGGTCTTGATTTTTGTGAAGGAATCGCTCTCATGACTCACTGAGTGAAGTCACTGCCAATTGGTGGCATGCAGTCTGTGGATGTGACTTTTTCGGATGGTCTCCGACTATTTGGAGCTGAATAGGTACTCAAAAAGTACCTTGTACCAGGTGCCACCACTTTAAAAACCAAGTCGAGCTGAGCCAAGTAGGTGGAAATGGGCTCAACTTCTTAGATTTGCTGGGTTAAAGTCAAGTTTTCTGTATCATCAAAGCTGGTTCCTTTTTTACCTGGCTAAATCACCCTGGTTTCTAATGCTGAACGCATGAACTGGTCAAAAGCTGGTTATGTTCTAAGTTTCAGTTTAAAATTGTCTGGAACTGCCATGTTTTAATTAATTATTTTTTTGTGCAGCATGTCTGAAGTTTGATTTAGTTATAGATTCCCTGCTGTAGGAGCACTTTTTAAAAATGCAACTTGATAAGCCGTACCTGATTAAAATGAGGTAAATGAAGCTCAGCTGTAATGTTACAGCTGCATACAGGAGTTTGTATGCAGTCTGTTGGTGATGCATAAAATATATAAATGATTTTAAAGTTGCAGAGGTCTAATGTACAACAACCACATTGGAAATAAATATGCAGCGTTAAAAAGTTTACAGTTTTTTATTGCTCTGTGCTCTAAATCCCAAGATAAACACATCGCTGCAACATTACTTTCTTATTTGTCAAAGTGTTGCAATTAACTATTATGTTTGTTCTTTTTATCATCATTTAATTACCATCTGATTGGCGTAGGCAGCACTTATAGGGATCATGTTGTGCAGAAGCTCTTTTTGATGTGACAGTGCCTGAAGCAAAAAGCTGAACAGTGAAACCAACAACTATGACTGCAATACCCGTTACCTCTGACTAGAGTTTTAGGCTTTGTCAAGTCATGTTATGAATGTCAGATAAGAAAGCCTGACTATGTAAATTTACTTTGTAGTAAATTTACTCAGGTCACCACTAACCTGTCTATCATAGGGTTAGGGTTAGGTAAATGTACACATCTTTTTATAGAATATTTGCCCCTTTGACCACATAAATGGAATGAAAGCTATTAACTGACAAAATGAGATGCTCATCTTTTGGCTGAAACAAAAGTCAGACTTAAACTTGAAAGGACAGAAGAGATAGCTACCTATACATACTTGTCTAGGTGGCTATCTCTTCTGTCCTTTCAAAAAAGTTTCCTGATATTTTTGATGGAATTCAAAGCTGACATGCTGCAAACTAAGTTTAAAAACAAATTTCCTTTTGCCATCAATCTGCATATCCCAACATTTTCATATAATCTTTTTATTTCCAGTATAGCACAGTTCCTTGAGGCCTAGGGCATCATTAGCAATGACCCCAATTCAAACTCCATCGGCTATTTAAATATGACATTTTCTTTCAAAAAGAAGTTCTCCTGAGTCTTGGCAACCAAGAAACAAAGAAAGCAGTCATGGCAAGTGACATAGATCAAAATCCATTTACATTAAAAAACAAACAAACAAAAATCAAACCTTTAGCTTGAGTCTAAGATCTTAAAGCATTAAAACAAAAACAAATACGTCGGTTTGGTTATCCTTGATTTGATGAAGAGTCTGTTGGTATCTTCTTCCAGTTCCTTGTAAAAATTTGGTTTGCTTTCCTCAGTTGTCTGATGATTTAAAACGGATGCATTTAAAGGACTCTGTTGTCCAGCAGACATTCGGCTCTCCCTCTGCTTATTCATTTAATAATACAAAAACCCTAGCCTTAGACCTGGGACCTTAACAAAAACCCTATTATCAAACCCATTTTTCATACCACAATTTACCTCACTGCATTTTACTGGCACAGTGAGTGTGAAAAGATTTAACATGAATCATACAAGTTTGCATATTTATGCAGATGCATAGACATGATCGCTAACAGCACAAATACTGTGATTTAGCATTTTGATCGGCGTGGATTCGGCTCTCTCAACGTGTCAGGATATGTTAGGCAACTGGCTGTTCACATCACCTCAGCAGAGCAAGAAAAGACCTGTCTGCTTTTATGTTCCTGCTCTGCTATCGGTAGATCATTATTCACTCTTACACATACACACACACACACACACACCCCTACATGCACACACCTACGCATGCATGTAAACACACACACACACACACACAAATTATTATTTATGAAATTACACTGAATTTCCAGGCTACTAGCTCTGACGAGCTAACTGCATCACACGTTTCTGACTGTTGACAGAAGTATTAGCACGTTATGTGCAAACACGTAGTTCTAGATGGCACACACCTTAAGAGAGAGATAAAGAGCACACTGGAGGCACATTTCACTACTGCAGCTTTAACACAGGGATTAAAAACACCTCCCATCAGCACAGGACATTTTCTGTTCAAAACCAGAGGTGAGCTGTGTGTGTGTGTGTGAGAGAGACAGGAAGTTTTGTGGTTCAGTCCTCAGTCACTGCTGTCGCACAATGTCAGCTGATGCTGTTCGAAACAAATAAGAGCAGGCAGGGTTTCTGCTTGCTAAGCTAGCTTTAACCGTGCATGTAATAAGACCATATACTTAGATTGAACTAATTCTGAATGATTACAGAGACATTTTAATTCAAGACCACAAAGCTTCTAAATACATATCTTTTCTCTGAACTCCTAAAATAAACCCTAGAGGTGTCCTTATGAAAGAACCCTGTGCCTTTGTATTTATTTATATTTATGGGTTGTAAATGAATACATTGTGTAACACAATGTGAAGTAAATGTGTAATTGCCCCCAAAGTAAGGTCATGATTGTTTCCTGTTCTCTGTGTTGGCTCAATCCCTGCCAAAGCTGCTCACTTGTCAGCAAGTCTATCCTCGTCCTCAGGCAACAACTCAGAGCCAAATCAATTCCCACTTACCAAAACAGCCAGTGACTGCCTCTCTCTCAGCCGCTTCTACCTTAGCCAACGCTTCTTTTCCACAGCTGGACGTAGTGAAATGCAGGCGGCGGGAGACCAAGTGTGATAAAGAAAAGAATGAGAATAGAATGAGTTGAAGGAGAACGCCCCACATACACCCTCCTCCTCTTCACACTCTGCCTCTATCTCTTCTCTCCACCCCAGAAAACCGGTCAGGGCGGTCGTCCCCTTGAGGAGCAGAAACAGAGAGGCCTGGGCAAGTTCTCCCTTGATATTCCTGTTCTGCTGAAATCCCACATAACCGGCTAAACCGGTCCCCTAAAGCCCTGTGGTAATAGAGGGACAACTAACTCGAGAACAGAAATGTCCAATGCAGACACCTGCGGTTGTATATTTAAAGCAGAAGTCAGAGACTTGAGAGTTTTTATACAAATAAACAGGAAAAAAAAGGCATGGTTCGTAAGCATAGCATAGCAGGTTGTTAGTATAGCAGAACCTGTAAATGAACTTCTTAACAGCTGTATGGAAGTTTGATCAGTCTGCAGTGTCCATTGTTCTAACTTCGATGTTGAATGGTGCCTTTGTGAATGACACATGGGCAGCTGTGTGTGTGAAGTGAGCAGCAGGGTGTGGTGGACTCATTGACAGTGGTACTGGTATGTAAATTCGATGGCAAACAACAGACAATAGCGAAGGCCCATGTGTCGTCTCGGAAACTAGATGCGATGCCACTTCCTGATTCCCAAACCAGATTCCTTATTACTGGCCTGACTGGGTTACGATGGATATCTTCATCAACGTCGTCATCATCGTCAAGTTTCTCTTCCTACAAGCTGCCACTCCTGCAGCCCCAGGTACCATAAATATCAACATGTAACACTTAACACTGATTTCTGTTGTCCGTTTTCAATAATATACACTGCAGCCACATGTGGTGGTGCCTTTAAAACTCTTGATTTTTAATCATTTCAGTGAAAGTTTTCTGGAGAAAACCACAATGCAAACCTAAATTTTAATTAAGGCCTGTAAACTTGGATGACTAATGCTGACATTTAGCTCATTCATACTCATACTGAAAACGTAACCCATCTGCATGCAGAGCAGTGTTGTCATGCTTGGTAACTGACAGAAACATTCATACTCACTGTTGTTCCATTTTTATCAAACATCAGCATGTACATCCATTCAAATCAACAGTTGGCCCAGAAGAAGGTACAAAAAGCTATCCTCAAATCTAGAGAGTCAGATAAAGAACAGCAATCTGAATGTAAAAAAAAAAAAAACAATGAATGAAGAATATAATTCTAGGAAGCAGTTGAGCAACCTCCAGGTATTGCCATCAAGTTTGGAACTGAGCCACATGAGCTCCTCCCATTCTGAAGAAAGATCGCACAGAAGAAAAACATGTGGAGAGAGGGAGAAGAGGCATACCAATTCTGATGTGATTATGGCTGTTATACACCAAACACAGGGTGAGTGCAGAGTTTTTATACTTTTCTTCAGACGCTAACCTAACCAAGGGACCAAACGAGTTGGTGGCTCAAGTCCTGAACCTCTCAACACTGTTGTTGATAAGTCATTCAAATAATGATTAAAAGGTTCAAACAGAAAAACAAACAAACAAACAAAAAAAACCCAACCAAACAAAGGGAAAAACTAAACAAAGATAAACAAAACTGCCACAGGGAGGGCCAATATTAGACAAACCATCTACAATGAAATGCAAATTACACACTGATGCAAAATCAGTCCAAACGTGGTCATTGTGCACCTACTATGGTGCACAATGACCACGAAACACACAAAATAACCATAAAGAGACACAAAACTTTCAGGAAGAGATACAAAATCACAACATGATTAATTAATAATGAAGTAACACTACTTATATAAACAAAAACTGAAACCTGCTGTGGAAACCACCGTGTTGGCTGATGATTACCCTTTGACATATGGGTGTGATTATTGGCATTTGGTGCCTAAGAAGACCAGAATGGGGAAAAAGGTTTTGGACAGGAATTTTCACGTGGTAGATTTTCAGGTGAGAAATGCAGGAGATCAGACAAGGTTTATAGTCTGTGCTGAGAGTTTCACTTTAAAGCCTAAAGCAAAGAATTGTTCGGGAAGTCTGAAGTTGGCAATGTGTGTGGGGTAAGGTTGCCAACTTTTTAACTGTCAAATAAGGGACATTCTGGCATGCCAGAAGCACAATGTACAGCCATGTGAGCATAATGTAAATATACACTGTTAGTCCATATTCTTATAATAAAAATGCAGTAAATTGTTGGCATTCAGTTTAATCAATGCCTCATCCAGAACAATAAAGAAAAATACAGTAAATGATAACAGAAATCACATGGACCTTTCCTTTGAAAAATAAGCAAATATACATGTTTATTATGCTATGCAGACCAAATGGCACCTTATTTTTATGAATCATGAGTTACTCACATCTCTCACTGTCACTGATACCTGTGACTGGACACAAGAACTCCTCTGATACAAACTGCAGTCAAATGAGATTTGGTATTTGTAAGAGTGCCATCTGTTAGTCAGAAAATGGCATTGCAGGTAACTGTCAGAGATGGGCAGTACTTTTTTCAAGTAACGAGTAAAATAAGGGATTACTATTGCAAAAAAGTCATTAGATTACTGATACTTTCCTGTAAGCACGCTGCGTTACTAAACTGTGATTTTGTTTGTGAGAATGTCGAATGACAATGACGTACGAGTGTGCGACGTCCTTGGCAACAAAAGAAGTGTGCAGATCAACAATGGATAACATGGAGTGCAGGAGAGAGTACGACTATGCAGCATTTAAAGCTTGGAAGTACTGACATTATTTGAGTTTGATTCTGTAAAAAGTGACAAAAACATTAGTGTCTGCCGTACACTCTGCATGGGAAGGAAACTTTCTAGAGAAAAAAACTTCAAATCTGAGCAAGCACCTAGCACGTTGCCAGAAGAATGTGAAATTCACAGAGAAACTCACGACGGGGGACATGGACCCGTACAAAGCCGCGTCATATTACGTGCGGAGGGCGGTGAAAGAGGCGAAGCAGCGCTACGGGAGGAAACTAGAGTCACAACTCCAACAGAGAGACTCTAGGAGCCTGTGGCGGGGACTAAGGACTGTCGAGCTGCATCACTGTGTGGTTTGGAGCCTGCAATGCGTCCTGCCATAGAACCCTCCAACGCATAGTGAGAGCTGCAGAGAGGATCATTGGTGTCTCTCTCCCCTCCCTCCAGGACATTTACAGCACCCGTCTCACTAAAAAAGCCCTTTGCATAGCGGCTGATCCCACGCACCCAATGCAAAGCTTCTTCAAGCTGCTGCCGTCAGGGAGGAGACTGCGGAGTCTCCAGGCCAGGACCAGCAGACTGAAGGACAGCTTCATCCATCAGGCTGTCAGGAAGCTAAACTCCCTCCCGATTCTGCCCCCCTCTCCCCTCTTCTCCACCACGGTCTCACTGAACTCTGTCACACACACACACACACACACACACACACACACACACACACACACACACACACACACACACACACACACACACTCTCTGACGCACTCACTGGCCTGCTCCAGTCACTTTGTGGAGCATTGGACTGCCATTACCTCATAAGACTTTGTTGTTACACTATCTCTTACCGTACACTACTAAATCTCCATTTGCACTATTTGCCTATTTTGCACCACTATGCCTTCTTACTTGAATATTGTATATTGTATATTGCATAGCTTTTTTTTTTTGTTATACGTAAAATTGTATTGTATTTATTTAAATTTTTACTCTTTAATTATTTTATTTGCATTTTTCTAATCACTAGGGTTTGAGAGTAACGCAATTTCTATTCTGTGTATGTCCTGTACATGTGGCAGAATTGACAAATAAAGTTGACTTGACTTGACTAAAGCACCAACAACCGGTATGACGAACGCGGCCGTGACTCTGGCAGACGAGCTGAACACTTTCTATGCTCGCTTCGAGGCTGCAGCTAAGGACTCCAACAATGCTAGTGCTAGCGGCGCTAACGGCTGCAGACAGGAAGATACTGCCAGCACCGGAAATGTGCTCGTCATCTCCGAGCATGAAGTAAGGAGAGCCTTCAAGAGAGTGAACACCAGGAAAGCAGCAGGACCAGACGGCATCCCAGGTCGTATCCTCAGAGACTGCGCATACCAGCTAGCTCCTGTGTTCACTGAGATATTCAACATCTCTTTATCTCAGTCGGTGATCCCCACATGCTTCAAAGAGTCCATCATTGTTCCTGTCCCGAAGAAACCCCACCCTGCTTCTCTCAATGACTATCGCCCTGTAGCCCTCACCTCAGTAGTGATGAAGTGCTTTGAACGCCTGGTCAGAGACTTCATCATTTCTTCACTACCAGACACACTGGACCCACTACAGTCCGCTTACCGTCCAAATCGTTCCACAGACGATGCCATCTCTCATCTCCTCCACACATCACTCACTCACTTGGACACTAGAAGGGGGAATTATGTTAAAATGCTCTTCATAGACTACAGCTCTGCATTTAATACCATAATTCCCTCCACACTCACCACCAAGCTGGAGCATCTGGGACTCAGCTCATCTATGTGTCAGTGGATCTCCAACTTCCTAACTGGCAGACCACAGGCAGTAAGGATGGGCGGACATGTCTCAGCCTCCACCACTCTCAGCACTGGAGCCCCCCAGGGGTGTGTTCTGAGCCCCCTGCTGTACTCTTTGTACACATATGACTGTGTGGCCACTACCAGCTCCACCACCATCATCAAGTTTGCTGACGACACCGTCGTGGTGGGCCTGATCTCTGATAACAACGAGACGGCCTACCTGAAGGAGATTAGGAATCTGGAGAACTGGTGCCAGAGGAACAACCTCCTTCTAAACGTCAGTAAGACAAAGGAGCTGATAGTGGACTTCAGCACTAAGCAGGAGAGGAACTACCAGACCCCTGTCATCAACGAGTGCCCAGTGGAGAGAGTGGACAGCTTCAATTACCTCGGAGTTCACATCACGCAGGACCTGTCATGGTCCTGTCACATCAACACCGTGGTGAAAAAGGCCCGACAGCGTCTCTACCACCTCAGACGCTTGAGAGACTTCCAACTGCCCTCCAAGGTGCTCAGGAACTTTTACTCGTGCAACATAGAGAGCATCCTGACGGGAAACATCTTAACCTGGTTCGGGAACAGCACCATGCAGGACAGACGAGCTCTACAGAGGGTTGTGCGGTCAGCTGAGCGCACCATCCGCTCCGAGCTTCCTGACCTGCACTCAATCTACAGCAGGCGGTGCTGGACCAAGGCCAGGAAGATCGTGAAGGACCTCAGCCATCCCAACAACAGACTGTTCTCTCTGCTGAGGTCAGGAAAGCGATTCCGCTCCCTGAAGACCAACACAGAGAGACTGAGGAGGAGCTTCTTCCCACAGGCGATACTGTCTCTCAATCACACCACCACACAGTACTGACCCACACATATGGTTCTTACACACACACTGGACTTTCTGGACATTGTTTTCACTTCATCACTTAAATCACTTTAAGCATATTTGCACTGCACAAGACATAATGTGGATTGCACAACACTGGTCACTACATTCTTCACTTCCAGTTAATACTTGTACAGCTGCTGTTATTGTGTATATATTTATTAATATTTCTTCATACATTCTTATATAGTTCTATATTGTGTATTGTGTATTTTGTTGTACAGTTATTTTATTTTCAACTTTAATTTATATAATTTATCTTATTCTTTCCCAGTTAAATTTACCCTTCATTCTAATTTGTTTTGTACAGTTATTTCATTTTTAACCTTAATTTATATTTTATTCCTTCCTAGTTAAATTTACCCTTTTTAATTTTTCATATTTATTTCATATCTTATTCATAGCCTTTTCCTTTTTTGTTTTCTTTAGGTCACGAGCAGTTGTCCAAGCATTTCACTACATATCGTACTGTGTATGACTGTGTACGTGACAAATAAAATTTGAATTTGAATTTGAATTTGAAACCCCCGGATTCAATTCAATTCAATTCAATTTTATTTATATAGCGCCAAATCACAACAAAAGTCGCCTCAAGGCGCTTCATAGAGAAAAACCCAACAATCATATGACCCCCTATGAGCAAGCACTTTCGCGACAGTGGGAAGGAAAAACTCCCTTTTAACAGGAAGAAACCTCCGGCAGAACCAGGCTCAGGGAGGGGCGGCCATCTGCTGCGACCGGTTGGGGTGAGAGAAGGAAGACAGGATAAAGACATGCTGTGGAAGAGAGACAGAGGTTAATAACAGATATGATTCAATGCAGAGAGGTCTATTAATACATAGTGAGTGAGAAAGGTGACTGGAAAGGAAAAACTCAATGCATCATGGGAATCCCCCGGCAGCCTACATCTATTGCAGCATAACAAAGGGAGGATTCAGGGTCACCTGGTCCAGCCCTAACTATATGCTTTAGAAAAAAGGAAAGTTTTAAGCCTAATCTTAAAAGTAGAGATAGTGTCTGTCTCCCGAATCCAAACTGGAAGCTGGTTCCACAGAAGAGGGGCCTGAAAACTGAAGGCTCTCCCTCCCATTCTACTTTTAAATACTCTAGGAACAACAAGTAGGCCTGCAGAGCGAGAGCGAAGTGCTCTAATAGGGTGATATGGTACTACAAGGTCATTAAGATAAGATGGGGCCTGATTATTTAAGACCTTGTATGTGAGGAGCAGGATTTTGAATTCAATTCTGGATTTAACAGGAAGCCAATGAAGGGAAGCCAAAACAGGAGAAATATGCTCTCTCTTTCTAGTCCCTGTCAGGACTCTTGCTGCAGCATTTTGGATTAGCTGAAGGCTTTTCAGTGAGTTTTTTGGACATCCTGATAATAATGAATTACAGTAGTCCAGCCTGGAAGTAATAAATGCATGAACTAGTTTTTCAGCGTCACTCTGAGACAGGATATTTCTAATTTTAGAGATGTTGCGCAAATGGAAGAAAGCAGTCTTACATATTTGTTTAATATGTGCGTTGAAGGACATGTCCTGGTCAAAAATGACTCCAAGGTTCCTCACCGCGTTACTGGAGGCCAAGGTAATGCCATCCAGAGTAAGAATCTGATTAGATACCATATTTCTAAGATTTTCAGGGCCGAGTACAATAACCTCAGTTTTATCTGAATTAAGAAGCAGAAAGTTAGCGGCCATCCAGGTCTTTATGTCTTTAAGACATTCCTGCAGTTTAACTAATTGGTGTGTGTTATCTGGCTTCATGGACAGATAGAGCTGGGTGTCATCTGCATAGCAGTGAAAATGTATGCTATGTCTTCTAATGATACTGCCTAAGGGAAGCATGTATAATGTAAACAGAATTGGTCCTAGCACTGAACCCTGTGGAACTCCATAATTAACCTCAGTGTGTGAAGAGGACTCTCCATTTACATGCACGAATTGGAGTCTATTAGATAGATATGATACAAACCACTGCAGCGCAGTACTTGTAATACCTACAGCATGTTCTAATCGCTCTAATAGGATATTATGATCAACAGTATCGAATGCTGCACTAAGGTCTAGATGGACAAGCACAGAGATGAGTCCACTGTCAGAGGCCATAAGAAGATCATTTGTAACCTTCACTAAAGCTGTTTCTGTGCTCTGATGAGCTCTGAAACCTGACTGAAACTCTTCAAATAAACCATTCCTCTGCAGATGATCTGTTAGCTGTTTGACAACTACTCTTTCAAGGATTTTTGATATGAAAGGAAGGTTGGAGATTGGCCTATAATTAGCTAAGACTGCTGGGTCTAGAGATGGCTTTTTGAGTAAAGGTTTAACTACAGCCAGCTTGAAGGCCTGTGGTACATAGCCGATTATTAGAGATAGGTTGATCATATTTAAGATCGAAGAATTAATTAATGGCAGGACTTCTTTGAGCAGTTTTGTAGGAATGGGGTCTAAAAGACACGTTGATGGTTTGGAGGAAGTAATTATTGAAGTTAACTCAGAAAGATCAATTGGAGAAAAAGAGTCTAACTTAATATCAATGGTACTAAGAGTAGCTGTAGATAATATTACATCTGTGGGATGATTATTGGTAATTTTTTCTCTAATGATAAAAATTTTATTTGTGAAGAAGTTCATGAAGTCATTACTAGTTAACGTTAAAGGGATGGTTGGCTCAAAAGAGCTCTGACTTTTTGTCAGCCTGGCTACAGTGCTGAAGAGAAACCTAGGGTTGTTCTTATTTTCTTCAATCAGTGATGAATAGTAAGATGTTCTGGCTTTGCGGAGGGCTTTCTTATAAAGCAGCAAACTATTTCTCCAGGCTAAATGATGATCCTCTAGATCCCCCCACTGACATGAGGGCTGCAGCAATTCAATTAAATTTACAATTCAATTTTATTTATACAGCACCAAATCACAACAACAGTCACCTCAAGGTGCTTAATATTGTAAGGTAGACCCTACAATAATACATACAGAGAAAAATTCAACAATCGTATGACCCCCTATTAACAATAGGTTGGGGAGAAAGAAGGAAGACAGGATAGAAGACATGCTGTGGAAGAGAGACAGAGATTAATAACATGTTTGATTCAATCCAGAGAGGTCTATTAACACATTGTGAGTGAAGAAGGTGACTGAAGAAGAAATAGTCAATGCATCATGGCAGCCTACACCTACTGCAGCATAACTAAGGGAGAATTCAGGGTCACCTGGTCCAGCCCTAACTATATGCTTTAGCAAAAAGGAAAGTTTGAAGCCTAATCTTAAAAGTAGAGATAGTGTCTGTCTCCCAAATCCAAATTGGAAGCTAGGTCCATAGAAGAGGGGCCTGAAAACTGAACTCTCTGCCTCCCACTCTACTTTTAAACACTCGAGGACCAGGCAATCCTCCACTGGCCCCACTCCTGCTACAAATTGTGGTAATGGGTTCGGAACACACAGGATGACACACTGGATGACACAGAACAAACACAGTTATGTCTGGGCAGCCTGGGATATTTGCAGTGTTGGGAAGGTTACTTTTAAAATGTATTCCATTACAGATTACAGAATACATGCCCCAAAATGTATTCTGTAACGTATTCCGTTACGTTACTCAATGAGAGTAACGTATTCTGAATACTTTGGATTACTTAATATATTATCATGCTGTTTACAACTACGTGAATGTACGATTGCTGTGATTTATTACTGTTACTGAAGGTTCGCGGCTCTGAACCGTAGTAAAGGGACCTCTGGCTAATACGTCGGGTTCCGTGTCGGGCTCGTAGCCGAAAAATAGCTTTACTTTGTTCTCTGGGTCAACTTTGCTTTCGAGAGACAGAGAGGCGTTGAAAGGCTGCTCCAACGGAACTTATTGTTTCGGAGGAAAACACGAACACAGCTTACAGTCGAGTCTTAATAGCTTACTTACAACTGGGCTCGTCAGGCACTCTTCTTTTGCTTGATTACAACTCGTACTTTTCCTTTTTCTCCCTCCCTCGCTCACAGACACATAACGTGTATGACAGTCCATTTTCCCTGCAGCACGGACTACACTGTCTATGATGCTACATTCTTTAGAGCTATGCCTGTAGCATTCTGCCTATTAGCTTAGCACAACAACAACACAGAGAGAGAGAGAGAGAGAGAGAGAGAGAGAGAGAGAGAGAGCGTCACCCTGTAACCATGGCAACCGTAACGCTGCCGCCTGAAACAACAGAACATAGCTGTCAAACAAAACTCAAACAGTCCTGACCCGCGACAATATGAAACAGGGAAGTACCGCCGTGTAATCCATTTATTTCAACAAAGTAACTGTATTCTAAATACCACCTTTTTAAACGGTAACTGTAACGGAATACAGTTACTCATATTTTGTATTTTAAATACGTAACGGCGGTACATGTATTCCGTTACTCCCCAACACTGGATATTTGCACTCTCAACTTTTCCCAACTGAAAAGTTGGCTTATAAACAGAAAACATGGACTCAATATCAGAGCAGGCAGAAAACACTTGTCCTTAAGGTCAACATTAATAAAACCTTTAGTATCAGTAATGGCTGAGCTGGAAACACAGGAAACAGCAGCTGGCTTAAAAACCTCTGACACCACTTCATTACACAGTCTTAATAACCTGAGCGATTTCATTTTAAGTTTTCTCAGAAATGCAGAATTGTTTAATTGCAAATGGCTCTGAAACATTGCACAACCCTTCTTCATGAATGGCAGATGCAAGAGCAAATCATTGTCTTTGCTTGATTAAGCTCAGGAATGAATGTCACGAATACTGAATCTTTTAAAACAGTGTTAACAGAAAGGATCTTACTCATGTGTCTGGCCAGACAGCGGGATGTCTGGGGTGCAGAATGGCAGTGGCGAGGCTGGAGAGCCGAGCGGTGATGGAGAGAAAGTAGAAGGAGAGAATCTTTCTTTCTGGCTGAGGATGGAGAGGTCTGGGAAGGCTCCTCTCTGACTTGCCAGAAAGAGAGCTGGGCCAGGAGGAGGGGAAACAGTCAGCTTGGGTAGAGACTCTTGGGAAAGAGGGTGTTGTGATGAGGAGCTACTGAAGGAATGAAGCAACTCTAGGGCTTGTAACCTCTCTCCAGCTGAAACCTAAATGAGCATACATTTTGGCAATTATTGGAAACCACCATCATCCCTCCTGATGATAGCATCCATGGCTGCCAAACCAACTGACAGTCTTTAGGTCCATAGACCCCTAATTCAGTCTCTCCATCTCCTCACTGAGCTCCATGAAAGCATCCACTTGGTCCATTCAGATCAAAGCATTAAGTCAGAGTATGCAAGGTGTGCATGCAGATGCTGGGAGGCAGGAAGAAGATAATAAACGGCCCACCTTCAGTTAAGGCTGATTGTGAAATAATACAAAAAAAAAAAACCCAACCCAAAATTGAACAGGGAACTATAAAAGAAAACGTAAGCCCATTTGACAAAGGCACCTTTGCTTTGGCAAACAGCTGGGAACACAGCAGGAACAATTTTGACAAAACAGGACAGGGGGAAGTAAAACTAAACATAGACACATGGACTACCAAAATAAAATAGTATAGCATGAACACTGAGAGTCAAAAAGGACACACAAGCTTGACACTGAGACTGTGAAAAACACAACAGCCTGGGAGACAAAGGACGAAATACAGAAGAATATGGGTACTGCTGGAAGCCAGAACGGAAGTGGACCCAAGAGCAGATGTGAACGAAAGTTTTATTTACAATACATGAAACAAATACTAGGAATGAGAACATGAACTAGAGGTATGGACATTTGTAACACGGAGGCGGAAAGGCTGATTTTATTATTATCTTTCTTTCCACAGGTGATTTGTGTTTTTTAAAAAGGAAGGAAACCTTCCTCAAAACGGGCAGAGCAGTGGAGCCGCCAAGGGAAAGCACACAATTTAAACTGTAAGATTAAAAATATAATTTATTATATTTAAATAGTTAAAAATATAAAATGAATTAAAACAACCTTGGCCAAGGGAAGACAATAAAAATCAATAACACACAACATTAAAAGTCCAGTGGAATCCACCACGGCCTAAAAGTCACAGAAAAACTAAGAAATCCAGCGTAGTACTAAAAGAGGGAAACCCAGCGGAGTCCTTGCCTTCCTCCCCGCATTCCACGTCCTGGTGTACTGAAGAAAGGGAGGGAGCGGCAGTCACTATTTCTTTGGCAGTTTTTATTCAATAAAAGGGGATAAGTCGAAGACTTACCCCGGGTGGGCAGAGCTCTCAACTCCGCCCGCCGCTTCTTTAAAACTGCAAAGCCACACAGCCGTCTCGTGCCTTCCGCTGGTGCTGTCTCCGCTCTCCCCGCTGGTAGTGTCGCTCTGCGCGCTGGTGCTCTGCGCGCTGGTGCCCCTCTGTCGTGGTCTCTCTGTCTCGAGCCTCCAGCCCGAAGCCGAGGCCCTCAGCCTCTAGCCTTTGAGCGCAACTCCTCAAAGCAAACCTTTCCTCTTCCACTCGTCCTCAAAAAATCAATCCTTTCTGTCGTCTACGCGGCCCTCTTATTGGCCTCTCTGGTACCTCTCAGGTGAAATCAAGTTAGTAATCAGATAGGGGTGGAGTCTTTACAGGACAGGTGTTCAATTAAATAGAATAAAAACATGCAATAAAACTCATCCAAACAAACCCAATATTAAAATATTAAAACAGATAAAACATGCACAGTAAAACTAAATAACTTGTCCCGTTTCACCCCGTGACACATTGTTGAGACAACACCGGTCTCTGCGATTCTTTTGGTCCTGGTAGAGATCATGCTCAGATGTTTCCATGTTTTACACAATCCTTTTATTACCCATTATTCTTACAGATGCATCTGGAGATCAGCACACTGCATTCCTATGCAGTCCTATGTTAAAGGCTGATCTAAAGAACTCCACACAACAGTTACAGTTATAACCTCTGGTCTCCTCCCCCCTACAGTAAACACCCCCACAATGGAAATACACTAGTACAGTGGCCAAGGGTGCTCACACCCTGACCCCCATCTCCTTTTATGGTAGTGCCCGTTTGCCCTTTTGTTACGTCCCCACATGACAACTAGGTGAAGGGAGTGGGGGAGAGTAACAGTTGGATCCGGGTTAAAATGAAAAGGACGCCAGGCAGAGGAGTGTAACACAAAATAAATCTTTATTATAATTAATTAACCCAATAATCATATAAGCAGTAACAACAAAAAGAGACAGCAACGCTGCTTTAATGATAACTTAGACAGGCCAACCCAAAAAGATGGTGGCCGCTTCAACTAAGAAAACAACAAGGATTCAACAGAAAAAGACAGCAACGCTGCTATTAGCAATAACCAGGCAGGCCAAACCAAGAAATGGAGGCCGCTGTCACTTAAGCAAAACCACTGCCCAGTTGAGCTATTCACAACAAGCCATGCACAGTGGGGCTGGTCACGCGCGCACACACACACACACACACACACACACACACACAGCAGGCCTTTTCAACACCTAGACCAGACTCACACACAGACCAGCACAGAGGAAATCCACCAGAAGCTTCTCCCACCTCCACACTGCTCTCCTCCAGGTTAAATTCACCTCTGAGGGTAATTGGTGGTAAACGAGGGCAGATGAGCAGCAGGTGTGTCCTAAAAGGAGAAGGCAGGGGCAGAGAGAGACAGGGGAGGGGCAATAAAGAAGGAGGAGGAGAGGGAGAGGACAACACAATGCCCACACACTCCCACAGCCTCACAGGATGTAACATCCCCCCCCCTTACATTCACACAATACAAAACACAGAACAAACGCATCATTATGCGCTGTGCGAGAGTGGAACAGCCACCAGATTCTCAGTCCCTTTCTTGTGTTGGATAACCAGATCATAATCCTGCACCAGCAATGCCCAGCGCATTAGTCGCTGGTTGTGGTTGTATATACGTTGGAGGAAAGTAAGGGGATTGTGATCTGTATACACCGTTACTGGAAAGGAGCTAGAGCCCACATACACAGTGAAGTGTTGCAAGGCCATCAGCAGCGCTGGAGCTTCTTTCTCTATGGTGGAATAGTTTAGCTGATGGCGCTTGAACTTTACAGAATAGTAGCAGACTGGGTGACACACACCCTCTGCGTCGTCCTGTAACAGCACCGCACCAGCTCCGGTGGCACTGGCATCAACTTCCAGTTTGAAGGGCTGAGAGAAGTTGGGGGCTGCCAGAACTGGGGCACTGCAACGGAGAGATTTTGCAGACTCAAATGCGTGCTGGCATTCCCCTGACCACTCAAAAGGGATTTTGGGGCTACATAGCTTTGTCAAAGGGGCCACAACTACCGCAAAGTTCCTACAAAAACAGCGATAGTATCCAGTCATGCCCAGGAACCGCTTTAGCTCCCGGCTAGTGGTTGGGGCCGGGTAGCTGAGGACAGCCTCGACTTTTGCCTCCACCGGGCGAACCTGCCCAAAACCCACCTGCTTTCCCAGGTAGGTGACTGTTGCTTTGGCAAACTCGCACTTAGCAAGATTGAAAGTTAACGAGGCTTCAGCCAATCGCTGAAACACTGGTTGTAGAATGGCCACATGCTCTTCCCACGTGTCTGTGTGGGAAGACAACATCATCCAAGTACACATTACACTGAGGCACACCCCCCAACACCAGCTGCATTAAACGCTGAAATGTGGCCGGAGCATTTTTCATGCCAAACGCCATCACGGTGTACTGTATGAAATGGTCGGGTGTGACAAATGCAGAAATGTCAGAGGCTCTGGGGGTCAAAGGCAGGTGCCGATACCCTTTAAGAAGGTCCAGTTTGGAAATGAATTTGACAGGACCTATATTGTCAATGCAATCCTCCATACGAGGAAGTGGAAAAGAATCAGAGATGCATTTACCTTCCGGTAGTCGGTGCAGAAACGTGGGGTGCCATCAGACTTGGGCGTAAGCAAACACGGGGAGCTCCAAGGGCTGTGGCTGGGTCGTGCCAAACCGTTCTCTACTAGATAGCTGACTTCCTTCTTCATCACCTCGCGCTTTCCCATGGGACAGCGGTACGCATGCTGTTTGATTGGGGTTGCATCACCAACACTGATATCATGTTCACAGACACTAGTACGCGAGGGCACATCACCAAAGAGAGAAGTGTAAGAGTGCAGTAGGCTAAGCACATCTTCGCATTGTGAAGGGAACAGATGAGACAAGTGAGACAAGCTTACTTAGCCGTTACCTCGGCTAAGTAAGCTGAATTCGCCAACCGCCCACACTGTTGTCCCTCAGAAAGCATATGCAGATTGTCGTCAGCACTGGCCTATACGCTAGGGTTGCCAACTCCCTGAAAAATAAATAAGGGACACCTCGTGGCCAGGGCCGGGCGACCCAGTTGTCTTCACCCTTCCCAGTGTGGTGAATTTTCTAGCTCTTTTTTTGTGTGTGAAATTATTTTTTTAACCATTTGACTTGAAGTTGATTTAAGTACATGCATATTCTATTCTTTGTGATATGAACACATGTGAAACAAATGATCATTTAGCCATTTATTTTTAGCTCAAAATGACAACATTAACACAGTAAAACAGGTCTCTTTCTTAAACAGAAGCCTGTCATGCTTAACTTTTGAGAATATAAGTAAATCTTTCTTTAAAAGAACTCTGTCCTGCTTAACTTAAAATAATAGAAAACAATAGAAAGAAAAATATTCTTGTAACAGTGCACATATAGTGCATTTAGTACAATTGGCTTCAGTTGAGGTATTATTTCAGCTTTTCTAATGCTAATCAGCTGCTCCTGTTTGTAAACCCGCTTGTTCCCATGATTACGCATCTTAACTCATCATCATTATTCATCTATGTATTACTTTTATGTATTAGTCATCTATTTGTTGTAATCATCTATCCTTGCAGTTGTTTATTACACAAAATAAATTATATTATCACACTTCTGGCCACATAGCGCTGATATTCACTGCACATGCCCATATTAACTTTTTCCAGCCAGGTGTTTTCCTTTTCCCATTCTTCCCTTTCTCTGAGGGGAACAAACATTGCTGCTCTAATGCTGGGCTTACACTGTGCGGTTTTTGGCCCATTTTGAGCCGATTTTTGAGTGATCGGACCGATTTTGGCCTTCATCGTGCGTCGTGTAGTATACGTGGGGTAACGAGAAGTGATTAACACCTCACGACCAGCTCCCGATCATCAATCGCTCGTGAAGGTGTCACCACAGGCGCTCACACTGCTCACGCGCAAACACGTAAACGTCGGTGAAAATGACGGAGCAGCACAGCAGTGCAGCGTGTGATCTGGACACAAGCGATGGAGGCACTACTTGTAGAACTTCGAAAAGGCTCGGATGAGCTTTCCAATGTGGCCTCACAAAATGATCACGACCACAACAACTGTGAAAATAGTTGGATTTACATTGCTGCTCAATCACAGCTGCCTGATCAATGTTTTTCATTAGCAATTTAGCAAAGTTGATGGTGGTGGTGGCGTGTCTGTGTGAGTGAAAGACAGAGAGGGAGAGGGAGAGCGACAGATTTTCTGTTATAACCTTCATTTTATGGAGGCACAGTGTGAGCACTCAGGTCGCATCAGAGCATCGGGCGGTATAGTGTGAGACCTGCATCGTGACCTACCAACTTCTAACCCCTGCGAGTCAATCGTGCAGTTTGAGCAGGAGCTGAATAACGTGACTACTTTTGATTCTCACTGTATTACGGGACAAAGTGCGTCCCTTATTAGCTCAATACGGGACGTGTACTTTTGTTTTGAAATACGGGACGATTCCGTATTTTAAGGGACGGTTGGCAACCCTACTATACGCTCAGCACGATGGCAGAGACAGAACTGGGGGTTGCTGCGCTGGCAACAGTCTCATGGGTTTCCCTATCATGGTAGGGTTTCAACATGTTAATGTGGCACAAGGCGAGTTTTCCTCCTGCGTTCTGGGGTACTGAGGACATAATCTGTTTCAGAAACCTTCCTTACTATAACATATGGTTCAGCAACATGGGCCGAAAGAGCAGAACCGGGCAACGGTAGCAACACTAGGACTTTGTCTCCAGCCTGAAAAGGTCTTTTCACAGCCTTTCTGTCATACAAATTCTTCATGCTTGCCTGGGAGGTGGCGCTGTCACTTGGTGTTCGCTCGCTCTGCGGTAGAGTATCACTTCCTGTTCCTGCTCAAACACAGTGGTGTTTCTGAGTAGCTTATTTGCTTAGCAATTTAATTAACAACTTTTAAATGCATTCTTCTTTCATAGTATAATTTTCACGTGCTTCATCCGAAGCACACTTTCTTTGTACTCACTACCTAATTTATAGCCAAAGTATTCACTCACTGTCTCTGTACTGTTTCGCTAGCTTAGCTTAGCTCGTAGCCGACTCGTTAGCACCATGGCTACTTCACCTGTCCCTCCTGCACTTTCTTGCTCATTGTGTCAGATGTTTAGTTACTCCTCGGCCTCCTTTAGCAGTAATGATATCTGTAACAAATGTAGCATATTTGCAGCTCTGGAGGCCAGGATTACTGAATTGGAGACTCGGCTTCGCACCCTTCATTCACCTGTAGCTAGCCAGGCCCCTGTAGCTGGTGCAGCCGAAGATAGCATAGGCCCGCTAGCTGTTCCCCGGCAGACCCCAAGCAGCTGGGGAAAGAGGGCGGCTGGGTCACGGTGAGGAGGAAGCATAGTCCTAAACAGAAGCCCCAGGTACACCACCAACCCGTTTATGTGTCTAACCTTTTTTCCCCACTCGATGACACACCCGCCGGGGGTCAAACTCTGGTAATTGGTGATTCTGTTCTCAGACGTGAAGCTAGAGACACCGGCAACCATAGTCAATTGTCTTCCAGGGGCCAGAGCAGGTGACATTGAAGGAAATTTAAAACTGCTGGCTAAGGGTAAACGTAAATTCAGTAAAATCATAATTCACGTCGGCAGTAATGACACCCGGTTACGCCAATCGGAGGTCACTAAAATCAATATTGAATCGGTGTGCAACTTTGCTAAAACAATGTCGGACTCTGTAGTTTTCTCTGGTCCCCTCCCCAATCAGACCAGGAGTGACATGTTTAGCCGCATGTTCTCCTTAAATTGCTGGCTGTCTGAGTGGTGTCCCAGAAACGATGTGGGCTTCATAGATAATTGGCAAACCTTCTGGAGGAAACCTGGTCTTGTTAGGAGAGACGGCATCCATCCCACTTTGGATGGAGCAGCTCTCATTTCTAGAAATATGGACAAATTTATTAAACCCCCCAAAATATGACTATCCAGAGTTGGGACCAGGAAGCAGAGTTGCAGTCTTACACGCCTCTCTGCAGCTTCTCTCCTCCTGCTACCCCCCCAAAAACCCATCTCCATAGAGACTGTGTCAGCTCCCAAACAGACAAAAAACAAATTAAAAACCAGCAACAAACGACTTAAACATAAACAATTACAAAGAAAGAACAATACAGTATCCACATCTGAACCAAAGAGTAAAACAGTGAAATGTGGATTATTAAATATTAGGTCTCTCTCCTCCAAGTCTCTGTTAGTACATGACTTAATAATTGATCAACAAATTGATTTACTCTGCCTTACAGAAACCTGGTTGCAGCAGGATGATTATGTTAGTTTAAATGAATCAACACCCCCGAGTCATTCTAACTACCAGAAAGCTCGAAGCACAGGCCGAGGGGGCGGTGTGGCAGCAATTTTTCACACCAGCCTATTAATTAATGAAAGACCAAGACAGACTTTTAATTCATTTGAAAGCCTGATGCTTAGCCTCGTCCACCCCAGCTGTGAAACTCAGAAACCAGTCTTACTTGTTATCATCTATCGTCCACCTGGGCCTTACACAGAGTTTCTGTCTGATTTCTCAGAGTTTATATCTAATTTAGTTCTGAGCTCAGATAAAATAATTATTGTGGGTGATTTTAACATCCATGTAATGCTAAAAATGACAGCCTCAACATGGCATTTAATCTGTTATTAGACTCAATTGGTTTCTCTCAAAATGTAAAAGAACCCACCCACCACTTTAATCACACTCTAGATCTTGTTTTAACATATGGCATAGAAACTGAACATTTAATAGTGTTTCCTGAAAACCCTCTCCTGTCTGATCATTTCCTGATAACATTTACATTTACAATAATTGATTACACAGCGGTGGAAAGTAGACTTTATCAAAGTAGATGTCTTTCTGAAAGCGCTGTAACTAAGTTTAAGAATATAATTCACCCACTGTTATCATCTTCAATGCCCTGTACCAACACAGAGCAGAGCAGCTATCTGAACGCTACCCCAACAGAGGTCGATTATCTTGTTAATAATTTCACCTCCTCACTACGTACGACTCTGGATACTGTAGCTCCAGTGAAAACTAAGGTCTCTAATCAGAAGTATTTGACTCCGTGGTATAATTCTCAAACACGTAGCCTAAAGTAGATGACTCGTAATCTGGAGAGGAAATGGCGTGTCACAAATTTAGAGGATCATCATTTAGCCTGGAGAAATAGTTTGCTGCTTTATAAGAAAGCCCTCCACAAAGCCAGAACATCTTACTATTCATCACTGATTGAAGAAAATAAGAACAACCCTAGGTTTCTCTTCAGCACTGTAGCCAGGCTGACAAAAAGTCAGAGCTCTTTTGAGTCAACCATCCCTTTAACGTTAACTAGTAATGACTTCATGAACTTCTTCACAAATAAAATTTTTATCATTAGAGAAAAAATTACCAGTAATCATCCCACAGATGTAATATTATCTACAGCTACTCTTAGTACCATTGATGTTAAGTTAGACTCTTTTTCTCCAATTGATCTTTCTGAGTTAACTTCAATAATTACTTCCTCCAAACCTTCAACGTGTCTTTTAGACCCCATTCCTACAAAACTGCTCAAAGAAGTCCTGCCATTAATTAATTCTTCGATCTTAAATATGATCAACCTATCTCTAATAATCGGCTATGTACCACAGGCCTTCAAGCTGGCTGTAGTTAAACCTTTACTCAAAAAGCCATCTCTAGACCCAGCAGTCTTAGCTAATTATAGGCCAATCTCCAACCTTCCTTTCATATCAAAAATCCTTGAAAGAGTAGTTGTCAAACAGCTAACAGATCATCTGCAGAGGAATGGTTTATTTGAAGAGTTTCAGTCAGGTTTCAGAGCTCATCACAGCACAGAAACAGCTTTAGTGAAGGTTACAAATGATCTTCTTATGGCCTCTGACAGTGGACTCATCTCTGTGCTTGTCCATCTAGACCTTAGTGCAGCATTCGATACTGTTGACCATAATATCCTATTAGAGCGATTAGAACATGCTTGTAGGTATTACAGGTACTGCACTGCAGTGGTTTGTATCATATCTATCTAATAGTCTCCAATTTGTGCATGTAAATGGAGAGTCCTCTTCACACACTGAGGTTAATTATGGAGTTCCACAGGGTTCAGTGCTAGGACCAATTCTGTTTACATTATACATGCTTCCCTTAGGCAGCATCATTAGAAGACATAGCATACATTTTCACTGCTATGCCGATGACACCCAGCTCTATCTGTCCATGAAGCCAGATAACACACACCAATTAGTTAAACTGCAGGAATGTCTTAAAGACATAAAGACCTGGATGGCCGCTAACTTTTTGCTTCTTAATTCAGATAAAACTGAGGTTATTGTACTCGGCCCTGAAAATCTTAGAAATATGGTATCTAACCAGATTCTTACTCTGGATGGCATTACCTTGGCCTCCAGTAACACTGTGAGGAACCTTGGAGTCATTTTTGACCAGGACATGTCCTTCAAAGCACATATTAAACAAATATGTAAGACTGCTTTCTTCCATTTGTGCAACATCTCTAAAATTAGAAATATCCTGTCTCAGAGTGACACTGAAAAACTAGTTCATGCATTTATTACTTCCAGGCTGGACTACTGTAATTCATTATTATCAGGATGTCCAAAAAACTCACTGAAAAGCCTTCAGCTAATCCAAAATGCTGCAGCAAGAGTACTGACAGGGACTAGAAAGAGAGAGCATATTTCTCCTGTTTTGGCTTCCCTTCATTAGCTTCCTGTTAAATCCAGAATTGAATTCAAAATCCTGCTCCTCACATACAAGGTCTTAAATAATCAGGCCCCATCTTATCTTAATGACCTTGTAGTACCATATCACCCTATTAGAGCACTTCGCTCTCGCTCTGCAGGCCTACTTGTTGTTCCTAGAGTATTTTAAAAGTAGAATGGGAGGCAGAGCCTTCAGTTTTCAGGCCCCTCTTCTGTGGAACCAGCTTCCAGTTTGGATTCGGGAGACAGACACTATCTCTACTTTCAAGATTAGGCTTAAAACTTTCCATTTTGCTAAAGCATATAGTTAGGGCTGGACCAGGTGATCCTGAATCCTCCCTTAGTTATGCTGCAATAGACGTAGGCTGCCGGGGGATTCCCATGATGCATTGAGTTTTTCCTTTCCAGTCACCTTTCTCACTCACTATGTATTAATAGACCTCTCTGCATTGAATCATATCTGTTATTAACCTCTGTCTCTCTTCCACAGCATGTCTTTTATCCTGTCTTCCTTCTCTCACCCCAACCGGTCGCAGCAGATGGCCGCCCCTCCCTGAGCCTGGTTCTGCCGGAGGTTTCTTCCTGTTAAAAGGGAGTTTTTCCTTCCCACTGTCGCCAAAGTGCTTGCTCATAGGGGGTCATATGATTGTTGGGTTTTTCTCTGTATCTATGAAGCGCCTTGAGGCGACTTTTGTTGTGATTTGGCGCTATATAAATAAAATTGAATTGAATTGAATTGAATTGGGATGCACACAGGGCCTCTTTTGATAATGAGGTAGCATGTTGCCAGCGATCCCTACACGTCTTCACAAAATCTGCCACGTTAGTTTTTGGAACACCACCGCTAAGGAACCCCTCTTTCAACAACTTTAGTGGGCCCCACACATCACGGCCAAACACAAGGGTAGCTGGGCTGAACCCCACGGACTCCTGCTTAGCATCGCGTATCGCAAACAGCACAAAGGGGACACCCTCATCCCAACTCCTGCCCGTGTCATGGCAGCACTTTTTCAGCATCGCCTTAAGCGTCTGGTGCCAACGCTCAAGTGCACCCTGCGACTCTGGGTGGTAAGCACTGGGCACAGAGCGAGAAATGCCAAGGGAGTGTAAAGTCTATTTAAATGCTCGGGATAAGAAGTTAGTTCCCTGGTCCGTTTGCACTGTTTTTGGGAGACCAAAGGTGGTAAAAAATTTGATTAGCGCCTTAGTAATGTTTGCAGTGGTGATCCTCCGCAGAGGAATTGCTTCGGGGAATCTCGTGGACAAACACATTATGGTCAATAAAAACTGATTATCTGCCCGTGTTCTTGGCAATGGACCAATACAATCCACCAAAACGTGTTCAAATGGCTCACCAACAGCAGGTATTGGACATAGTGGGGCGGGGGGCACAGTTTGGTTTGGTTTGCCCACTAGTTGACACGTGTTACAGGTATTACAATACCTTGCAACATCTGCCTTCATTGCCGGCGAGAATAAGTGCTGCAGAATACGGTCATACGTTTTAGTTATCCCCAAATGTCCTGACCAGGAATGATCATGGGCTAATTGTAGCACATGCTGACGGAGACTAGTCGGGACCACTATCGGTTGGACTACACTTCAGTCCTCCCCTGGCTTTGAGGTCCACCTGCGCATTAACAATCCATCACAAACAAAAAAATGTCAGCTTCCTGTCTCCTGTCGGACCATCACTCTCATCTATGGCGGCAAAACATTTGGCTAATGACGGGTCCTCTTTCTGAGCATCATAAGGGCCCCCCGTGTGAGGAGGGGGGGGGGCTGCGGGTTCAGGAGCAGGCTCAGCTACCTCTTGAGCCAGTTCCTTGGCATCAGGACCCACCTCCTCCTCGGAGGGCATCATATCCTTTTCCAAAATAGAGCCAGTCACCGACTCTGACAAGTCAACCACTTCTCCCTGCCGATGGGCGTGTGACCGGGTAAGAACACCTACAGGAAATACATCCGGGTGCTGCCGGCTTAAAGCATCTGACAAAGGCCTTGGGTCAGGAGTCTTCGTGACCTCTGGAGTAGGATAAACCTTCCCGCCTGCTATGTCATTGCCCATTATGAAATCCACGCCATCAATTGAGAAGCAAGGACACACAGCCACAGGAAAAATACCACTTACTAGGTCACTCCGCACCCAAATTCGATTGAGGGGGGCAGGCACATAAGTCATCCCGACACCTCTCACAATAACGTCAGTGCCACTGGCAGTCTTTTCATCAAAGGCAAGTGCACTGGCCAGCATGAGGGACTGTGAGCCACCTGTGTCACGTGAGATGGTCACAGTACGCTCATCTTCAGGCTCACCAGAGAGCGACACCGCTCCTTTAAAAATGAAGGGTTTAAAACATTCATCAGGAGTCTCAGTGCTAAGGGGTCTGTTAACAGGAGGAGCGATTTTAATCAGCCCCATCCCTTTTGGCTTACGTGGTGTTGAGGCTGGCTGTCTTTGCCTGTAGGCCTCGCAGTTCGCTATTAAATGGCCAGATTTAAAACAGTAAAAACATTTCCGGTCTGACCTGGGACGAGGCACAGGTACCTCTCCCCTTGTGTCTGGCTCACCACTGTATATGTATATATATATATATATATATATATATATATATATATATATATATATATATATATATATATATATATATATATATATATATATATATATATACACACACATCGATGTAGCGGTTCCTAATGACAGCAATATCAGGAAGAAGGAACACGAGAAGCTGGAGAAATACCAAGGGCTCAGAGAAGAGCTTGAGAGGATGTGGAGGGTGAAGGTAACGGTGGTCCCCGTGGTAATTGGAGCACTAGGTGCGGTGACTCCCAAGCTAGGCGAGTGGCTCCAGCAGATCCCGGGAATAACATCGGAGATCTCTGTCCAGAAGAGCGCAGTCCTGGGAACAGCTAAGATACTGCGCAGGACCCTCAAGCTCCCCGGCCTCCGGTAGAGGACCCGATCTTGAAGGATAAACCGCCCGCAGGGGCGTGCTGGGTGTTTTATATATATATAATGTTCTTCCTCTACACCCCCCCCCCCCCCCCAATTTTTGCACATGTCGAGGAGCGTGTCAGGCTACATTTCACTGTGTGTTATACTTGTATAACTATGCATGTGACAAATAAAGAACCTTGAACCTTGGACCCTTTGTGAATATTGCAGGGTGACTTTTTCAACAGTAGGTGGCGCCAATGTCCCATTTAGCGGGATTTAACTTCAACTCTATTTAACTATGTTACATAATCAGTAACAACAAAAAGAGACTGCAACGTTGGCCGACACTGAAAGTTGGCCGAGCAGTCATTTACTAATCATAAGAATCTAACCTTTTTGAAGAATAGTAAAGGCTGAACTCTCAACAGGCACATTGGTCCTTGTGTTTTTTCAAATGTAACATATGCTTTTGCCTGGGTTCAACGGATACTATTGCCAGTTGGCTGACAACAACAATAAGATGGAGCCTAAAAAAGTCCTCCCATCAATCTGCACTGTAGGGGCACTAACCTGGGACTTGGAAAATACCATTCAATGGGCTCTCCTGGTCCAGGCACTGGCCCTCCCAACTGTCGCTAAGTCCTAGCCATAGCCTACTTGGATCAGCTGTTCCCAATACTCTTGTGTTTACTCCTCCATAAGCTCAGACCACTCAGACCTTCTTCGAGACCACCTTCTGTTACAAATCTTTGTTGTAAATAATGCTTTTGAACTCAGTCAAGCTGTCCCAATCAAGCTGGCATTTGCTACGACCTGAACGGCCCTCTCACCTGTATAAAAGACTGTGTAGATCAGGTAGGGGCTCCAAAGTTCAGCAGGAAACGGAAAGGCTACTGAAAAGTCTTATTGTCTTCTATGAGATGTCTTTGTTTATTAAACCAGGGGTTCTACATTCCTATATTGTTATACCTTTTGGTTAATGGCAACGATGTAAACTCAATTTGGGCCTCATACAGCTCACTTTGACCTTAAGTGACCCAGACCAGTGAAACTCCCGTTCCTTATAGTGTAAAGAAATCTAACCATGAGATATCTTCATATAATTCTAAGTAACCGATTACTATAATAAATTTGAGAAAGTAGTAACTCACTGTCCAGACTTTTCTGATTTTTTTCTGAGGATCAGAGACAAGTGTTAAAAATACTCCAGTAAAAGCTGAATGAACTTCGTTATTCTAATAAAAGTAAAAAGGTGCAGGCTCTGGAGTGTACTTAAAGTAAGAAGGTAAAAAGTACCTTGCACATGCACAATTCCACCATCTGTTTTTATGCAAAGGTACCTGAACCTTGTGCTTCATTAATATGATGCTAAAATGATTTGAGCATGAAAATAAATATGTTATTCCAATTTAAATTCTAATTCTAATGAATGAACACAGATTGAATCTCTTACACAGAACACAAACAGTGAAAGAGAACTGAAAAAACAAGAAAAGAAAAAAACAAAGCTTTTTTCTGAGGGTGACTTTTCCTTCACTGGCCTCCACACCTGAACAGGGAAATTAAAACAGTCAGTCGTTAAAGTAGGATTTGGCATGTGGGGGAACCCTAAAACTTGTACTGGCTCAACTCACAATCATTTCTAATGTTAGCTTCAGTAGATTTTCTTTGGGTAAAACTGTAAACAGCTAACCTGCTGAAATCAATAAGATGTTTGCAGACATTTCATGAATTATCTTGGTTGATTTCCTACAGAGAAATATCTTTATTTACTGTATAGAGTATAAAGATATATATGTGACATTCAGTAAATTAGAGTCAGTCATCATTTCAACACAGTGCTTTACTTAGAATTCACTGCAGTACTGCATGCTAACCTGTTTTTCCTGTGCAAAACTACTAAGTATTTTCATGTAAAATTTGAATAACACAAAGTAGCACCTTAGTTTGTTTTGTAGGATGTCTCAAAATCTGAACATACATGAAGTGTTGCCATTTTGTTAACTTCAGATAAACAGTTTGTCAAGTGTCACTGAGCAGTCCTTACCTATAAATATAAAGTTTTCTTCCTCTCCTCTCTTGTCCTGTTTTCTTCCATCTTCCATCACCTCTGTGTAAGGTTAGCTCATTTTTTTCCCCTCCCTGGGAAATACAGCAGCTGTACCTTTAGCTAGCAGACACTGCAGACCACATACAAACAGATTGTGCATTTGCTGAGGTTTGTTAAGCTGATAGAAACGTTGCATTTGAAATTACCTGACACTTCAAAAATGTTGCTCACTTTATGCTTGCTCTCCTTCCACCCACACTCCTTCCACGCCACTTAAACCCCCGAGTATAAATGCTATAAATAAACCTAAAGTAAGAACCTGTTTTGAAAAATGTGAAAAAGCAAAATACAAAATGTTCCATATAGAATCCAGACAATGAAACCTAATCCTATGAAACACTGACAACAGGCTGCAAACATTCTATGACACAGCAAAAGACAGAGTTGAAGACTGATACTATATCCACAGAAAACGTTAATTGTCCTGTGTACTTCTTTCATCCTTTTCTCTTCCCTCACACTCAACAGATGAATGCCCCTCCCTGAGCCTGGTTCTGCTGCAGGTTTCTTCCTGCTTTTCCTTGTCACTGTCACCAAGTGCTTTCTTATATAGGCCATTTGATTTTTAGATTTTTTCTGCATTTCTGTGGGGTCTTTACTTTACAATATAAAATGCCTTGAGGTAACTGTTGTGATTTGGCATTAAACAACTAAAACTGAATTTTCAGTTCAGTTCAATTCAATTCAGATTTATTTATACAGCACCAAATCACAACAACAGTCGCCTCAAGGCACTTTTTATTGTAAGGCAGACCCTACAATATTACATATAGAGAAAAACCCAACAATCATATGACCCCCTATGAGCAAGCACTTTGGCGACAGTGGGAAGGAAAAACTCCCTTTTAACAGGAACAGCCATCTGTCGTAACTGGTTGGGACAGATGGCAGATGGAGAGAGAAAGAAGACAGGATAGAAGACATGCTGTGAGAGAGCGCCAGAGATAGAAGAAGAATATGAGAGCATAAATGCATACATTTCAAGATGCCAAGAGATACCAAGAATAAAATTACTGACAACTGTCAGTGCTACGACAGCCTCCTAGGAGATACCGCAGAGTGGCAGCATTTTAAAATAATCTTGTGCTGGATCAACAAAGCTGACTAAAAGCTTTGCAATGCAATGTTTATTTTCACCCACAAGAGGTCCCACTTGGGTTAGGGTTAGTGTAATCACAAAGCAGAGGAAGGCTCAACATGGAGCTCATGAGAGTGACAGACTAATGCAATGTGATATAGTGTTTTTGAATTTCTATAAGCACTTTTCTGGTGCTTAAGTACTGGTAATGAAGAATGTACTGGACAGTCACAGGTGAAAGGTTAAGCCAACATTTTAATTAGTGTTGTCCCTCTTCTATCTGGACAAGCAGATGAGGTGGATTTTTAAATCACACATTGACGAATGAAATATTTGAGTTGAAAATCATAACTAATATTAATTGTGTAATAGAATAAATTAATGTAACAACAGTGACTGGAAACAGAACTTATCAGCATTTTGAATGCTGGATTCAAAATAATACAAAAGTAAAGGTAAAATTATTTATGTGTTCATTTTTTTTGTTTGTTTTTTGAGCAAGAAAACACCCTAATGCTAACTGTGTATACTTTAGTTTCCAAGTAAATGAAAAGTACAGTATTTATTTTCCATCCAGGTTTAGTCTGTGCAGCCATAAACTGATAAGGGAGAGGTTCAGTGAAGTCCAGTAAGGCTGTTCCTCGATTCAACACTGCCAATCCAAGAGCATGAGTAACATGAACAAACAGAAAGCTGCAACCACACAATCCTATCAGGACCTGTGTGGATTTTACAGGGTGAGTCTGTCTCAAGGGCTTTCTGGCACAATAATGCAAACCTCAGCAGGCTTGCTGAGCACATGGATGTGGGTGTGAGACTATGTTTACCTGTCTGAGCCTTACAGTTGAATACATTGTTCACGGGAAAACAGACCCTCCATCTGTTGGGCTTTGTCTTGTTGGCCTGAAAATTTAAATTTTTTATCAAACTGCTTCCACCTTTTCTGCCCGTCAGGCCAGAGACATAACAGGGACAGACTTGGTACTCAAAAAAAAAAATCCTTAATTGAAATGTATAGGAGAAATTTGCAGCAGCATACATATTGGTAGTATTTTAAGTTACAAGGAAGAAAACAAAACAAAACACACACACAAACATTGAAAAAACATATTTTGCATTAAGGTCAATTTAATAATATGCTGGAAAACAACTGCTAAAAAAGTGATTTGATGCATTTTGAGATGGCTGCTGAGTTGCTAAACCTGATTTGAAGTCATTTCAATTCAATTTTGGTTATATACAAAGCAAAATCAACAGTCACCCTCTGTTTTGCAAGGTAAAGCACAATAATCTCCACAGAAGACAGTGGAGATTATTGTGGACTTCAGGAAGCACACAGCCCCACTCCCCCCCATCATCCTGACTGACACCCCCATCACCTCTGTGGACTCATTCCGCTTCCTGGGTACCACCATCACCCAGGACCTGAAATGGGAGCCCACCATCACCTCCGTCATCAAGAAAGCCCAGCAGAGGATGTACTTCCTGAGGCAGCTGAAGAAATTCAACCTGCCAACACGGACGATGAGGCAGTTCTACACTGCAATCATCGAGTCCATCCTCACCTCCTCCATCACCGTGTGGTACGCTGGAGCCACTATCAGGGACAAACAGAGACTGCAGCGTGTTGTGCGCTCTGCTGAGAAGGTGATTGGCTGCAGACTCCCATCTTTGCAGGACCTGTACACCTCCAGGACATTGCGGCGTGCAGCTCGGATCTCAGCTGACCCTTCTCACCCTGGACACAGTCTGTTTGACCTGCTCCCCTCAGGCAGGAGGCTCCGGTCCATTCGCACCAGAACCTCTCGCCATAAGAACAGTTTCTTCCCCTCTGCTGTTGGACACATGAACAATAACCATATGACTGTTCCCGCCACTAACACATGACCCTACGCTGTGTCACTGCATCATTCCATGTTTGGCACTGATCACCACCTGCACTCATGTATATATCTTTCTACGTAGCACTCTTAATTCTTATTCTCATGTATATATCTCATGTATATCTCATGCACATATCTTTCTACGTAGCACTTTTAATTCTTATTCCTACTTTTATTTTTTTCATGTCTATTTAAGTGCTATTTATGACACTATGTTTGCACTGAAGCACTGCAGCAATTTCCTAATGTTGTAAACCTGCTCAACATTTGGCAATAAACCCCTTTCTGATTCTGATTTCTGATTCTGATTCTGATTCTAAAGATCCTACAACAATTCAATAAGGAGAATTAATTTATTGACACATAGAACTCAATTGAGATAGTTGGCGATCAGACTCCAATGGCCCGTAACAACAGAATGGAATCCCAGCAGTGATAGAAATTATGACAGGACCCCCTGGAGTCTTGAACGTGGTGGTGGAGATGACGACTGAGTAATGAATGAAGCCTGAATTAAATGGGAGAGGCGGAGATAGGGAGGCGGTGGATTGCACGAAGGCATCTGCAAGGGACAATGACAAATGAGCAGTAAGATTTAAAGTACACAGAATGGAGGCTGATTAGCCTAAGGAAGGTGGGCAGAAAGATGATTGGACTACAGTGATGTCAGCAATGAGCTTGACAGCGTGGGAAAGTGGAAGTGATGTAAAGCATAGATTAGCCAACAAATACCTGGGAGGCAGACAGATGTGTGACTATAGATCTTCCTGAATATAAACATGGGCTTCATTACAGTGTAAAACACAGCAATCATATGACTGCCTATGAGCAAACACTTGGTGACAGTGAGAAGAAAAACTTCCTTTTAACAGGAAGAGACGTCAGACAGAACTAGGCTCCTGGAGAGCCAACCATATAGGGGTGGAGGGGAGGAAGACAGGACAAAGACACACTGTGGTAGAGAGCCAAAGATTAATAACGACTAATTAATACATGCAAAGTGGTGCATAAGGAGCAAAAAAGAAGTGAAGAAGAGACGCAAAAGTCATATGGTATTTTCATTTAAAGATAAAGAAATGATCAATCTCATACTAACAACTAGTTTGTGCTGTGCAGCTTGTTTTGAAAAAGTGCATAAATTGTTATTTAGTAAACAGACACATTACAAGTAAGCTACATTTTAACCTGACATAGTTGGACCTAGAAAAGTTTGGTTATATAGTTAAGATGTTGAAGATAAACAGATGGTACCATTTAATCTCCATTTTTATGTCACTGTAAAACTAGTCAAACTATGACATCAAAATCAAAATCACAATGGGAATATGATATTTCTCTTTCTAATGCCATCTTTTGGACCTCAACCATTTTGAACTTTAGTTTTGTAAATTCTTGTCTCTTTTGTATTTTGCTATCAACTATTCCACTAAGAGATGGCGCTATAGGGTATATAGTCTCAGATGTTTCCAACGAAGTGTGAAGAACCTATTGCCAATTCACCCGCTAACCACTTTCAAAGCTCTTTTTTTGGGTCACCACATGCTGCTGCAAGTTACCACATGTGCGGGCTGTGGGAATTTGAACCTGTCGTTAGACTTGTTATGATGTTCTTCCGCACTCTCTCACTTGTTGCCCCCACCCTCCTTCTTCTCTTCCTCCTCTTCTCTCCTGTGCCTTATATTTATGATCATTACCTTGACCTGCACCAGCCATCACTAAAACACTCACAGGCTTGTAAATCACTACTCGCTCGCTCTCTTTCTCTCTCTGTTGCTCTTTGAGGGGCACTAATCAGACAGACACTGCCATTTTCTCTCTGGGAATACTAAGAAAATGTTTGGATACTTTAGTTTGTTTTCACTGAACCAATTTATCTGTTTCCCATCTAAGAGACTATAACATCAATGCTTGAAGTTTCTGTGGTTTTCGGTGGAAACGCTCCCACAGGGACAATGTGTCTCACTAAAACTTTCGGTTATTGTATTGACTCAGGGCCTCGACACAGTTGCTAGCTTGTTCTTACTCCGTTGGCTGAAGGTTAAATCACAGTTAAGCTGGACATGCATAAATCACAGTCAAACTTTTTTGTTAGCATGTAGGGGATTCTGTGTATTGCTCAAGAGCACTCCAACAGGGTGAATTACTGCTGATAAATGCTGGTAAACACATAAACAAATATTTTTATAAAATGCTAAAAGCAAAAATTCTATATGTAAAACAGTAAATATAAATATGTATTTATAATTATCATTATTTCAAAAATACACTGCCCCCTCATATTCCTCACAAATGGTTTGATCCACTCCCTACCATTCCCTAACCTCTTTAATTCGTGCATGTGTGAGACATTTGTCCTTTCCCTTTGCCATTCAGTAATTGGTGCAACCAGAATGGGTTTTAGCATTCAGCAACTGAATGCTGTACTTCGTTGCGGGTCATGTCTGTGGATTAAACTGTTCCTGTTCCTTACTGCCACAGATTTATAAAATACTTGAAGTGGCTGTCAGGGCACCTGAAAGGATTATAATAAAGGAATCTATTTGTCAGAAAATGACATCCATCCATCCATCCATCCATCCATCCATCCATTCGCTTCCGCTTATCCTTTTCAGGGTCGCGGGGGGCGCTGGAGCCTATCCCAGCTGTCATAGGGCGAGAGGCAGGGTACACCCTGGACAGGTCGCCAGTCTGTCGCAGGGCTAACACATAGGGACAGACAACCATTCACACTCACATTCACACCTAGTGGCAATTTGGATTATCCAATTAACCTATCCCCACAAGTTGCATGTCTTTGGACGGTGGGAGGAAGCCGGAGTACCCGGAGAGAACCCACGCAAACACGGGGAGAACATGCAAACTCCACACAGAAAGACCCCGGCCTGATGGTGGAATTGAACTCAGGACCTTCTTGCTGTGCGGCACAGAAAATGACAATAACTGTGATATTTAAAATAATAAAAAATATACAGGAAATGGTTGTTTTCACTCATGAGAGATGGCTGTTATTAGACATGGGATTAAATAAGACTTGAAATGATTCGTTTTTGATTCTCTTATTAATCCTCAATGGCTTCTCGATGACTCATTTGAGAGTAACCACCATCTCTAAGCAGCATGTCAAAAACATTACATTCATGTAATTTATTTGCTTACTGTGTGGTCAATGTTTGTGCATGTTGGAGGTATTTCCTCTGTTTGTTGTGATTAGTGTTGGGTCTGTAAAGAAAGTAATTATTGCACATATTACATAGGTTACTTAATTACTGCCAGGATAAATTAAATTTGTTATGATACTCCTTACATTAGTTTATTGTTCCTTAGTGTTAGCAGGTAGGTGCTAGCAAAGAACCAAAGTTGTGTTAGCTGCATAATGCAGTTGGGTCAGCCCTGGATACAGTTTCCACTTTAACACTGCACTCCATCCTTTTGTGCACTAAAAAAACAGTAAAGTCCATATCCACATACTGTGCCACTATTTTCCTCCTCCAGCACATGAACTGAAATTAGCTTATTGTTGCACAAGTACAACTGGAACCAATAAATGGGATGGATTGTTCACATCCCTAGCTGTTATATTTTAATCATCTTGTAGACAAATATTATTTCAGCTTTTTTAAATATTGGTTATAGATTTTGTAAAATTCTAAAGTGATTAGATGTGAGTGTTAAGAAATACTCATAAAATACAGATATTTCTAAATATACAACAATAGTTAGAAACACACACACACACACACGCACGCACGCGCACGCACGCACGCACGCACGCACGCACGCACGCACACACACACACACACACACACACACACGCACACACAGATAAGACATCAAAGCAGCGGGCAGATTTACAAGACACTGCAGAGGGCCTTTAAAAATACTACTGCATAAATGTTTATGGAGCTCTCTCTATGTCAGGCACTAGGGGGAGAAGAGCGTGACCGAGCAGTGCAGGACCAGGCACTTTGGAAATTAACAACTGCCGTGAATCTGATGGAGAGTTTGCATTTCTGTGAGGGAGTCACTGTAATGGCTTTAAATGGTTGATGGTGTAAATCTGTCCTCCTTAGTGAGGCCCCAGCTCATCTGACAGGTGCACTGTGAAAGTACTTTAATACAGAGGTGATAGTGAATAGGGGTGTGAAGTTTACAGGACACATGAGAGCCCGCCTATACACTAACCCCCTTTGTTTAAGTCAGTCTTACATATATTTAATGCTAGAAAAATGTTGTGTAAACATCTGAATAACATACAGAGATATTCTTTCTCTCTACTCCTAAAGCCCATACTATTTACTCTTGAAAAATCTCTGAAAAATATGACACATGCATTGAACCTATTACTGCATTAGTACAGTACAACACAGTATAAATGAACATAAATGGCCAGCAATATACAGCTGTAATAAATGACCTCATGAAACGAGGGTGCCAAGAGCTTTTCTGCCAAGCAGGCAGCCAGTCCCTGTGCTGATCTCCAGATAAGGTTGCATGGATTATCTCCAGTTCATTGACCTTCATACTTCCCACCCTCTGCGTGTGTTTGTAAGCTTGTTTTGGTGCGCACATGGCAGCAAACCTCGGTCATTGGACTCAACCAGAGCGAGGATGGGTGTAGGAAGCTAAAACACTGCTTTGATGAGAGGGAGGGGCCACTGCTACAGTAGATCCATGCCTTTGTTTAGATATAAACTGTAGGGTATCCCAGGTGACATGTGCACGTTGGAAGAACCAAAGGTACAACATTTCACCTCTGAACACCAAAGCAGTAACAATACTGCAGCACTAAAGCAGGGACTGGGTGTAGTACTAAAAATATATGGAGTATGATTTTCTGTATTATTAATTCGTTTGGTCTTTTCTGAATGAATTTTAAAATATAAAATGCAGAATGTACATCAACTGAGCCACTTGAGGGCAGTGGAAACAAACTTGATCTCATAGTGTGATAATGAACAACAACAGCTGGTTCCTTCAAATCAACCCCAGTACCTCAAACTTTGTTTGTAATGTGGGAGATGATCTATCAGTGAGACCTGTGAATCTATATGAAGAACTGTCTCTTTTACAGTTATTTTTTTAAGAGCATGGCCTCAAATGGTCACCCAAAATTTAATTTAAAAAAAACAACGTTAATTTGTGGCCCAAATATACATTAATATAAAACTTTCTGCTGATGGCAAGCATAGTGAGGTGAAAGAACACAATAAAGAACAGAAGCTAATGAGCATGATTTTTTTTTTCAGAATCTTGAGAAGAACAGCACGGCAAAACGAAATCTGAATCTCAGGGTGCTTTTTGGGGGAAAATACTTTTTAATCGAAAATTGTCTACACATCTAAAATTATGAATTAAAGGTCACTCCTGTAACATATACATGTGCCATAAATGCTACTAATATGCAAGACATGCATCTGTCAATAAACAGCATTTCTTCTTTTTCTTTAATTTGTAAGAAACTTGATAATTACACACATTAAATAGCTTAAAATTTGTAGCTTAAATTAAAAAAAATCACCCAATGCTTTAATAATGTAATTATGTTTAATCATAATTAAATCATTATAATAGATCAACAGTCACTTGGTAATGTTCTATTGTTCTTTCCCCTCACCCCAGCTGATCCAACTTTGTTCTGCTGGAGACTTTTTTGTGTTAAAAGGGAGCTTTTTCCTCCCCACTTTTGCCAGGCACTTCTTCATTGTTGCTGTTGGAGTTTTGACTTTAAAACTGTAGAGTCGTTATTCTACAACATAAAGTGCTTTGAAGTGGCTGTTGTTTTGAATCAGTGTTATATAAATAAAACTGAACTGAACTCAATAACCATGATGATTTACACTCTTTTGCTAATTTCCTTAGATTTTAATCAGTAGATGGCAAAACTGGGCCCATCTAAATGCTAACTAAGCCTTAACAATTTCCTAACTATGAAAGCTAATGTAACACACCTCACTGATGGCTTGCCTACTTCCTGGTTTATTTTGAGAAAAAAATAATTGCTGTTCACCACTATTCTAAGTAGTGAAAATACTTACTCTTGTGCTTCTTATTTTCAGGTAAGCCATGGCAGTGCTACTTACTTACAACATGATTCCACATTTATATTCATTATTTCACTTATTTCACCTTCCACAGTCATTATATACCTTCTTTCACCATTTGAGCAGCAACATCCACCCTCCTGACCATTTGAGAGCACATGACAAATGCAAATGTCACATGCAATTTCATTCTCCTTGTATTGCCTGCTGAGATATAAAAAGCACTGTTGTAAGTATACATATTACTGTGAATGTGAATAATGTAGTCCTCTCTATAGTTGAGCCAGTGAGGATCAGGAGCTGTCAGCATAGTCCAGGCCACCCAGTGCGATGAATAAACCTAGGATGTCAAACAAGAAGCAAGGTAGGATAAATATGCCAAAGCCAAGTTGGACGGAAGAAGAAGAGAGCCCGAACAGGCTGTGGTGAGAAGGACAGTGTGTAATAACAAGAACAAAGAATAAAAGAAGTGAATTAGGGGAGAAAATGTGAGTTTCTGTGTGGTGAACCTTTTTATAAATACGTGTGAGTGTATGGCTGTGTGTATTTTAGAGGGTGTCTCCAGGGTTTTATGGCACAATACCACAGGTGTTGACATGCCATTCACTATGTCGGTGCGCATATTTGTTTATGTGTGTCTGAGGCTGATATTTGTTTTTATCATATCTAGCTATCAGGTTCTGTGTATACAGTAGAAATACAGGAAAGAACCAAAGAGTTTGAGGATGTCTCAAGGTCTCTCCTTGTGCTCCATCTATTTAACACACACACACAAACACACACACACTTGTGCCAGCAGTCTAAAGGCTGGTTTATGGTTACCAATTGGTAACCTTTTGCGTAGCTCATTGCTTGTGCTTTCACATTGTAAAGGATTAGGGACAATATATATAGAGAGAAAACCTTTCACCTCAGCAAGACCCATAGACTGATATAGACTGTATATAAAAGATGCACGTCACCAATTATTTCCTATACTTTGCACTTTCAAGACTATGTATCAACATTTTGCCCATGGGATAGCCTTAAAATGGTTGTTATCAACATTGCAACTAGCTATAGAGACTAAAAGTATTTCATTGGTATGTTCATGTTTTTTCATGGGTGTAGTTCGGCATTTTAACCAAAGATGGGAGTGTGTGGGGACTTGTGTGCAGTTTTTGACAATTCCTTGTGAGCTTAACTTTTCAGCACTAGAGGTGTTACTGCTAGGCATGGACCAATGTTGAGGTACGCACTATAAATAAATCTGTAAATAAATCAGAGTTGTTTATTCAGTGTTACCTGTATGATCTGTACTGTACATATACTGTTTGTGTGTCAGGAGCTTAGACTTGTTTAGTTCAGAGCTGTTTCAGGACTGTGTGAACCTGGTTGTTGTGTTGCTGCTAACTTCCTTTCTGTACCAGCCTGTTTCCTGTATGCTTCTATGACAGGACGCCTACGAGCTTCCTCCCCTGGATTAGTGTGTGGCTCTGCTGATAAAATGGTACTGTCCAAGTCTATTTCTGTTTTCCATGTTCTCGTAATGCAGTTTTTAGGACATACTAGCACATTGATGTCAATAAAATGCTTTGAAATCGATGGCTCTTGGAACATATACAATCTTCACATCTATCTTCATTGAAGTTGATAGAGATGGACAGAGGACAGAGGGCCTGAGAGATATATAGGACATCTATAACAGCAGCTGACAAGTGGACTGAAGATTGATTGGCTCAGAAGGAGGGGGCATAAAGGATGGTTTTGAGAATAATAGGCATGCTTTTGTCAAATTTTTCTTCCACTTGATACAGAAGACACCTCTATCACCCAGGCCTCTCTGCCTCTGCAGACAGATTGCTTGGCCTTGGATGGAGTGAGCGTGCTTGAGTAGTGGGAGCGTTGGAGGAGAGAAGCAAAGACTTTTACCCTGATTCATGCTCTGTTTCTAGGCCACGGCCTTCATCTACAACCATACAGCTTCTAATCTCCCTGTTGTCTGTGAAGTCATTTTTACTTAAAATGCCCTAAACCATATGAATCGTCTCATATGTTTCTACATCAAATTTTGTATGCAAATAGTTAAAATCTTGCGGATTGCAGAGATTAATGATTAACCATTGTGTGACTCAGTTACAATTCCAAACACCTTTAGGTCTCCTGGGAACCCAAACTAGAAACATTACTTGGAATTCCCAACAAAGAGATCCCTGCGTGTCCCTGACTCCAGAAATATGCTGTTTACTCTCTCACTCACCCTTCTCACCCTGCTTTGGCCCCATTGGCTGTCAGCGGGGCCATTCATACTGGGAGAAGCCAATGAGCAATAGGCTCAGACTCTGAGTTAAGCCAATCACACAGCACAAAGCGGTGACATTGAGGGAGATGCTGGGAATAGCTGGACTGTGTTTATGGGCTCCTGCCTGGCTGACAGAAAGCAGAACCCCTTGAAGGGAGGAAAAAAAAGCAATTAGGCAATTACACCATCTAGTCCTATAAGGATCCCACATCACACTGTTTTCTTAGCCTCTTTGAGAGCCGATAAGAGACGGCCGCAGCCAAGGCACAGAGGATGGCAGAGAAGAAGAATGGGAAGAGAAGGATAGAGAAAGGCTGGATGATAGAGAGCTTTAAGAGAATTAAAAAGGACAAACGCGAAAGAAGAGGGGAGAAGTATTAAAAAGAAAGGAAAATGAGTGCTAGAGTTCAGAGAGGGTGTGACAGGGTAAAGTAACCGGAGTAGAAGGGACAGAATGAAAGGTTAAATGCTAAAGGCCTGATGTAGTTTTGCTTTCTGAGGGTTATTAGCAACTTACTGTACATACTACTATTTTCTTATGGAAGTTGAGTTATGGTGGTTGAACACTATGGAAGGTAATCCAGATCCTGGTCTCCCCAGCAGTCTTTTCCAGCCGCTCCAGTTGGATTCAGTTGAGATGTAAAGGCTTTTTATGGACAAACCTCATAAAACAATACTCTGTCATTGTGGGGACCCTGCAGTGCCCAGGATGTATCCTGATGAAGTTCCCAAGCCAAGTCAATATAGACCCTTTGTGAAACAAAGGAGAAGTGGCTTTACTGCAAGTGTATTTCAAACACACTGCCAGGTGTAAACAGTTCTTAGTTCTTATAAATACTTTAGTTGAATCATTGGCATTGACTGTCAGCTTTAGTGATTCCTATGCAAACAACTGCAACTGCAAAATTAAAATAAGGGGAAGAAAGAAGATAAAACTGCAAGATTTCATTCAGATAGCTGAAAACAAGGCACTGTGGCAGGGCTCCACATGCTGATTTTGTTAATTGAAGGTTGCTGTAGAAATCACATAATTCAGTGTAGGAAAATGAATAGAAAGCATGCCTCTTTATGAAGGAGCAAATGCATGTCATTCATCTGATTTGAAGTTTTTATATGCAGTGTCACGGTTCTATACGCTGACTCACAGGAGAAAATCTGAAGTCGGCAGTGAACCAAAAATCATTCATCTGACTGCAGTGAGGAGCCTGGGTGGTCTGCAGGCATCTCTCTCACTCATTCTCTCCTTGTATGTCTTTCTTTTCCTCTTCTGCTGTTCATCAGTGCTTCTCTCTTTCACACTCTTCCACTGCTTTCTCTCTATTCTCTCTTCTCCTGCTCTCTGTGCCTCACATTTTGCTATTTCTTTGAGAAACGTGCCTCTCCAGCTAGCAAACCTCAACTGAAGAATCAAGATAAAAGTCGTAAACAGTTTTCTTCATTTTTTTTTGCCTCCCCACCACTTCCTATCTTTTGACTTTCTTTGTTTCAAAGCCAGTTATTCTCTCTTAAAATATGCCATTGAGAGACACATATGGCCCTCAAAGACCATTTCAAATCTAATAAACAATTGTCAAGTGAGAGGGAAAGCAGAGTGAGTATGGACCACTTTGAAAGCACATCAAAGGCCACAGAAAGGAGAGGCATGAGGATGGGGAAAGGTGGATGGTAGAAGATACACACACGTGCAGATATAAACTGAAAATCACAAGCATGTGAAATGCATCAAAGATAGTCAGCACTTTTGCATTATATGTACATTAATAATGATCTCTTAATGAGTTGATTTTATTGGTAGAGGCGTGTTTTATTCAGATTGGCTCTCTAAAGACAAGTGAGTTTTATCTCAGTGATATCAGCGTCAGTGTTTACTGTTCACACTCTGCAGCCATATCAGCTATATTCATTACTGGTAGTGGAATTTTTACTACTGCCATTGTTTCATATTAGAAAGTTAGTTAAACTGATGAAAAACAGGGAAGCTTTTATTGTGAAAAAGCCAAATTATAATGTATTTGGAAACAGAGTCAATGCTGAGGGGATGGATATGTTGAAAGTTAATGATGGAACACTGAATATTACTTCTCATACTTTTTTAAAACCATTGTTTCTGACAAAGGAACTTCTCAGTGAGTTCTGCTGCAGTACTCAATTACACCTGCTGTTAGCAAACTAACCACAAATTTCGCCAGACTCACTTTGAAAAGAAGAGCATGTGAAAGTTTTTAAGGTAACAGAGCACCACAAGTTCATCATAGTAGTGTGAGAAAAAACCCCCATTTCCCTTTCATTTCCTATAAACATGGAAAAGAGAAGGCACCATGTACTGAGGAGGTAACTAATATATTCAACCAAAAATATCAGACACTAAATTATTGAATAGTATCAAATAATAACACATGGTAAATGGCCTGATTCTTGGATAGCACTTCTCTACTCTTCTGGAGTACTGAAAGCCAAATCCCCTTTTCAGTGTTTCCTGACAGACATTCATTCTCCGATGGATGCATCTTTTGGTTAACGTCCTACCCAAGGATACCTAGCATGCAAACTGGAGAAGCCAGGGATCGAACCACTAAACTTCCGATCAGTAGATGCCCTGTTCTATCTCCTGAGCTACAGCCACCTCAGCCACATCTGTGTAATACTAAAAGTCATTCAACAAAGACATTTATTGACTTAAGGGACCCACATGGTTGTGTGCTATGTAGAGTGTTACCTACATAGACACAACTCATCAGCCTTATAATCAAGAAAACTGAGAAGCTTTAAACATGCTTTGGCTGTTAGCTTTCACCAGGGGGTAGTCTCACAATCAAATGTTGAACTGAAGAAGCTTCTGAGATAAGAGGTGAAACGTCTTCAAGCAACTTAAAGAAGTCCAGACGCTTTTCTTTGCAAGCTCCTTTGACTACGATGACCTGGATGACTGAGAACCTTCACAGACACGTTGATATATATGTTTTTGTGCTTCTCCCTCTTCATGATAAAGCCCACTGTTGCTCTCTCCCCTGTTCAAGCCTACTTTACTTTTCAACTAGCCAGCATTCAACCTATCCTCATCGGGCTAAAAGCTGTCCCTGTGCAAATGATGCAAACAGTCATTTGCAGGACTGAGTAATTGACATACTGTGAGGATCTAACTAATCAGCAACGTCCTGGCCTGACAAATGCACACATGTTAGTGCCAAAAAACTTCAGTTCTTCTATGGCCACTTGAGGCCACTGCAAGAATGAGTCAGAGCCTACAGACTCCCACATCAAAATGGCCAAGATTAAAAAACATGTTTGCAGCCTGGTAAAAAAAGTTTGGCCTCCAAGGATAGTTTTCATAACATTATGAAAGTATCCAGTATCCAAAGAGGTGAAGTCACCACTTTGCATTGTGGTAAGGCTTAAAGTTAAAGGTGTGGCTTCTTTGACTGAAAGGTGTGTTCTATCTCAGGCAGGTGTTGCTCTTCACCCCACATCATTCTTTGTATCAGGCTGTAAAAGTTCTAATGATGGCACCAATAGTGTTATTTATATTGTCTGCTGGAGATAAATAATGTTTTTTTTCCTCCACACTATAAGTATTGTAACTATTTTGCAAATTTTCAGGCACAAACTCATAAGCCTAATAACAGAAAATGGAGTGTAATGAATAACATGTGACTGACATTGTGATAAAGTGAATTTGAACCCTACGTACTTTCCTAAATATAACTAACTAAACAATAACTTAAGCCAAAGACTAAAACAGAAGTAACTAAACATTATGACAAAAAGCACTAAGGCCTGCCAATATGACATAGGTGAACTTTCAGAAAAAATGTCATACCACTAGATAATATAGCTACTGATTAAGGAAAACGTTTTTTTCCTATGTAACATAATTAAGAATACAGTACACTTGTATAGAAATACAAAGACATCACCTTGGGATGGCTGTGGACCAGGCGGGAGAGCGGGTCATCACCAGTCTGGAGTTATCCTCAATGAATCCATCAGAGAGTGTGTTTGTGTGTGTGTTTAAGCGAATGTCGGATACAGTTTCTTAGGTATACATAACAGCAGTGTATGGGTGAATGAGATTTGTAGAAGAAAGTGCTTTGATGAATACTAGTCCATTTACTATTACCTAGAACTTATATAGTGCAGTGTGAAAATTTAAGGATTACCCACCCAACTGTTCATATAATTTATATGCAAATGTTCTTTCAGAATGCTTTTCTTTTGCTCTTTTAGTGAAAGTCATCTGCAGACTTGACCTGTTTTTGACACAGAAAACAATATACTTGCACCGAGTGCCCATATAGATCCTAATTTAGGTGACAGGTGGTTGCTTGGGAGGGAATTTTTCTTTCACACCTCCACTAACCCCCCCCCCCCCCCCCCCACACACACACACACACACACACAGGGAAAAAACTCCTCCCAGTCTCTGTTAGAGGAGCCAGACTGGCTGAGACAGAGGGAGCCAAGTCTCTGTAGGGTGGAGGAGATGAGGAGGGTGGAGAGGGGGAGGGGACGAGAACAGGGGAGAGGTAGGGAGATAAGTCAACATCACTGCCTGTGGCATAAATCACATCAAGACATGACAGTAGGACATTGACCAGAACCACTGATAAAACCCAGCAGGGAGGGAGAGAGTGGGAGAGACAGACATACAGAGAGTGCAAAGTAAAAAGCAGAGGAGGAGGAGAAGAAGAAGAGGAGGCCCTTTCAGGTTATTATTACCCCTACACACTCCCAATCTCCAGCAAACAGTGACCACTAATGAGTGAGTCTGTAAAAGTTCTACAGTGAGTGGGTGGCATTGTTTAATACAGCTGTCTGCTGTTGCTGTCTTCCATTGTAACAAAGAGTTGGTTTTAGTGTTGTGTAAGGGTTGGGAACCTCATGAACTCATATTCTAAAAGAAATATTGTCTGTTAGGTGAACTGATAGTTTTGGGAGATCAGTGTCAATTGGTGCAGATGGTTTGCATAATTGGGATGGACAACCAAGGCTTCTTGGCCGGTGTCATGTTTCAGTAACAGTCCCTTTATACGTCTTCATAATATATATGAAACTCATTTTCTTGCAAGGCAAGAACTAAATACTGAACTGCTAGGTTGGCGAACCAACATGTACATGCTAGTCTTTGTAAAGCTTTCTGGGTTTACACCCTTTTCACCTTTATCTTCTAAGAAATAGAAATTATTTTATTTAATAGACTTTAATTGAGAAGGATAAAAAGAAAACGTTACCTGTTTGTTAAAGCATGCTGCATGCTTGGTGGTCTTTACTTCTGTCTGAACTTTTCTGTTTTTGCTGCTGTTATCTGCTTTCTTTGAAGTGGATCTAACATTGTTACACTCAGACAACATATACTTGCTCAGTGTGAGGATGTAATCGAACTGTTTATCAGAGGGAAAGTGGGACTTTTAGGACACTCGAGCCCAGTGTTGGTCAAGTTACTTGAAAAAAGTAATCAGTAACTAATTACTGATTACTTCCCCAAAAAAGTAATCCCGTTACTTTACTGATTACTTATTTTCAAAAGTAATTAATTACTTAGTTACTTAGTTACTTTTTAAAAACACGATTTACAACCTGAATAGGTGATAAAGAAATAGATCTTTCAGCCCAATTCTACTTTTTCTACATAATCCATCATACAAAATGTAATCAAATGGAAAAGTCTCTTTTTAAAACTTGTTTTATTAGTTTTAATCTTTTAACTTTATGCATCAAGCAAAAATTTAATTATATGCAACATTCTCTGACTGGAAGAAATTTGTTTAACATTTAAACCTATTTTCTGCACATTCCAGCACATAAAATAATTTTTCTGTGTGTTTACACTCACTCTTTCAAATAGATGCAAGTAAAACACAGCAGAAAATAAATAAAGTCAAAGACCAGCGGTCCTTTTGCTCTATTTTCACCTGTAAAGCAGGAGTAGGGTAGGCGGAGGTTTATCCTGGTGGTAAAAAGAAGTTTTCTTCCCACGCACAACGGACACTAATGTTTTTTCACTTTTTACTCAAAGTAAGGTCAGTACTTACTTTGCATCAGGGAAAGCTCAGTAGGTAGAGTGGTGGCCCCATGATCGGAAGGTCGGGGGTTCGATTCCCCTGAACATCTTCCCTGAGGTACCCCTGAGCAAGGTACTGTCCCTACACACTGCTCCCCGGGCGCCCAATGGCTGCCCACTGCTTCACTGAGTGAATGGGTTAAATGCAGAGAGGAATTTCCCCACGGGGATCAATAAAGTACACTTTCTTCTTTGTTTTCTATTTAAACGCTGTACGCTCACACTCTCTCCAACACTCGATATATTATCCATTGTTGATCTGCACACAGCTGTTGTCACGAACATCGCACTCGCTTACGTCACTGTCATGAGACATTCTTGCAAAAAATCATGGTTTTAGTAACGCAGTAACGCAGCGTTCCAACGGGAAAGTAACGGTAATCTAATTACCGTTTTTGCAATAGTAATCCCTTACTTTACTCGTTACTTGAAAAAAGTAATCGGATTACAGTAACGCGTTACTGCCCATCTCTGCTCGAGCCTGACATCAGCTGGCATAATGTTAGCTTATAACCGGCTGTTGTTGTTTAGTTGACTTAATGTCAACTGTCTGCAGAGAACATGTTTTATCTGCTCACAACTGTGATAACTGTAACACACTGTAACACATAACCACGTTTATGCGTGTTTCCTGATTTCATTTCAGGAAGAGAAGATGAGGAGCAGGTGGAAATGAGGGAGTAGACAGAGCAGTGGTAGAGATGATGGAAATGTACATGTAAAAATGTTAAATGGTCATATACAGTTTGAAAGAGCTATTTGTGATCTTTAAATTTAATGTAACTTAGTACCTATGTGGCCAGTCTCTAGCCAGACACAGAAAACGTCAATGTCTGTCTCAGCCACTGTATTCACAACTGTGGGCAACATGGATGTATCAGTTTGTCAAAGAAAGTCAGTCTACTCTAGACATATGTTTTCAAGTTGTTATGGTCTCGATTGCTAAATTTGAACAGTATCATAAATAGCATATGTTAGACATTTGCCACTTCTGTTTAAATGGTGACTTCCTCCTGTGTCTATGTATGAGTTACATTAGCAAAGCCTTCAGTGGATGCTATCTTGAAATCTACCCTCTTATATCAAGCACCTTACATTAGTGCAAATGTGAACAGCTACACTCAGTTGTTCATGTAAACTAATGACTGCTTTGGTAGCACGGGATGTTTCCAAAGTGTGAAAACTAACAACATTCAATTCAATTTATCTCAATTCAGTTTTATTTATATGGCGCTAAATCACAACAACATGAAGCCTGCCGTGACCAGTTAGAGGTGAGGGGTGTGAAAAAACACACATTAATAATAACTAATGATCAAATGTAAAGTGGTGTATAAACACATAGTGAGTGAAGAAGAAACAATACACCATGGGAGCCCCCCGCAGCCTAGACCTATACATTGCTTTGAGTGTGTTCGTGACTCCAAATACAAATTTCCTGTCTCTCATGTAAAATAACGGACATTGTAACAATTTCCACAGTTGTAGACACCAACCAACTGTCAGCAAACAATTCCCCTCTCAAGTAGCACTCTATTAAGAGTCTATTTTGACTTGAGTGACACCAGTGTCAAAGCAACTTAATGTTGATCAATGTGAAATTTCAACCAAAGTTTACCAAATTTAAGAAAGGACATGATAAATTCACATGACTTTGCCCCTGTAGCCAATCCACTGCTGCCAGTAGTTTCACTAGACTGTATCTATTTTGTCATCAGATGATATAATACTGGTCATAAAGAATATGCAATCTCAAGACACAAATTTAATGTCAGCTTTGTACAGCATTTGATAATCAACTACTTATTTAAGTTTGACTAAATCATCTGATAATTCAAGTAAGTTTAAACAAAGAATTACTTAAGAATTATTTGCCATTCCTGTTTGACTCGGTTTCATCCAGGCACTCCTCAAACTGATAAACAGCTCCTTTTTCAGTGATCTCCACGAGGAGTTCCTCCCTTTGCTTCTGTTCTCTCACTCTTGCGGGCACAGTGAAAGAATGGAGATTCATAAACTGTTTGACGTCTCCATATTTCTGCCGTGGGACTTAAATGAACTGTTTACTCAAGTGGCTAATTTGTTACAAAAACGAAACGTCTCTCTGTATACCGAAATGCACTCCGTGGTTGCAGAGGGTCTGTATCATCAGTGTGACAGCCACTAAAAGCCAAGCAAAGTGTGATGATAATAAATGGACAGTTCATCATTCCTTGGAGGAGGCCTTGGAGCTCATACTTGCAGACAGTGATGTCATCATTTTGGTTTTCCAATTGTTTTCAAAGCAACTGTCCACAAAGCAGTAGTGTAAGTCATCAAATAAATCAATAAAAACATGACTTTAAGTCTCAAGTGAAACCCCTGTCTGGATCTCAAACTGGGACAAAGGTTCATCTTCCAACAGGACAATAACTCTGAACCCACAGCCAAGATATCAAAGGAGTGGCTTTGGGACAACTCTGTGATCGTCTTTGAGTGGCCCAGCCAGAGCCCAGACTTGAACCACACTGAATATTGCAGGACAGATCTGAAAATGGCTGTGCACAGACGCTCCACATTCAACCTGATGTTCTGCAAAGAAGAATGGGACAAAGTGCCCTAATATAGGTCATACTCAAAAAGACTTGAGGTTGTAATTGTAGTCAAAGGTGCATCAACAAAGTATTGAGCAAAGTTTGTGAATACCTGTGTACATGTTACATTTTTGCTTTTACATTTATTACCATTTAATAAATTGGCAAAAATTTCAAGTAAGCTTTTTCACTTTCTCACTATAGGGTATTATGTAGAATATTGAGGTGAAAAAATTAATGGCAGCAATGTGGAGAGAAAACAAACGTTTGATGGGTATCATCAGGTCATGATACACTTTATGAACCCATTTGGTATTACATTTTCTATACTGAAATTACGATATAAAAAGTAGATAATTAATGTTACAATGTGTGTTTATATTATTTTAATATGTTCTTCATTTAACACATTTACAAAATATGTATCACTTTTTTAGTCATTAAACAAGTGCTGCAGACATAGTTTATACACTGCTCAAAAAATTAAATCTACACTTTTATTCAGAGTATAGCATCATTTCAGTTAAACTTCTGGTATATTGATGTGCTGTTCTGTCTCTTCCAGCACAGTTTCAAGAGCATGGAGGAGGTTTCAAGAGACAGATAGGGAGTGGACTCAAACCATCAGTACTACCAATGTCTGCTCCTTTGTGGAATGTTGAACAGGACCACCACTGCCACTGCACTATAAAATGATCTCCACTGATGTGAATATGCCTGATGAAACAAACAGAAACGGGCCTGTGCTCACTGCCCAGCAGCATGGAACCCAACTGGCATTTGTCATAGAATACTAGAATTGGCAGATCCACCACTGGTCCCCTGTACTTCACAGATAGGAGCAAATCCATCCTGAGCACATGTGACACTCGTGAAACGGTCTAGAGAAGATGTGAAGAATGTTATGCTACCCGTAAGATTGTTCAGCATGATGGATTTGGTGGTGCGTCAGGGATGGTCCGGGGAGGTATATCCATAGAGGGAACAGGGAATAGCACCCTGACTGCCATTAGGTATTAGGATGAAATTCTTCGGCCCACTGTCAGAGCCTACACTTGTGCAGTGGGTCCTGGGTTCCTCATGGTGTACGACAATACATCAATAATACCATTGACTGAGCTCATGCTCGCCTGACCCAAATCTAGTAGACCACTTCTGGGACATTATGCTTCGGTATATCCTTTGTTGCCAAGTCTGAAGGACCACCTGTCCAGGACTTCAGTGATGCCCTGATCCAGGTCTGGGAGGCGATCCTCCAGGACACCAGCTGTTGTCTCATTTCGATCATTCCCTTATGTTGTCAAGAAGGCACACAAGCTCACAAACTCCTGAGTATCATTTTGAATTGGTGCATTACATTGCTGCAGTCCAGTTTTGGCAAAATGCACTAAGCTGCTGTATAATTTTTTTTCACTTTGATTTTCAGGGTGTCTTAAATTGAGCCCTCTGTATGTTGATAATTTACTTGTCCATCAAATGATGTGGCACCTTTTTTCTTTTCTTTTTTTTTTGTGTCCCGTTTGGATCTTTAGCCATCAGAATTGTTGTCTTAAAGCCAAGAAAGATGCCAAGCGGATTTATTTTACCAAGTGGATCATCATGGCCTTGCCATATTGGTCCATTTGATTTACCTTTATTATAATTATGAATTTATTTTATTTTCAGTTGCTACAAACAGGACAGATGGCACCTTTTTGTTCCAAACACGCCCAGTCTATATCAGTATAGATTTTCAGCATGATTTTTTACCCAGTGAGATCTGATGTGTTTTCAAAGTGCTCCTCTAATGTTTTTGAGCAGTATTTATACATATGAAACATTTTAATATAAATGTTTGTTTTAATATAAAGAATAAAGAGTTGAGGGATGGCTCAAGACTTTTGCACACATATCCTATAGTGTAGGACATTTTCCTCCATTATACTTACAACGCAGATTTAAGTCATCACTAAAAATCAGCTGAAGTCCTTCTTTAAATGTTCAGTGGGTAATTGTTAAGGAAAGGCCCTGAAAGTCAGAAGAGATTAGTCAAAGCTTTAATGTTTTGACTGGTACTGGATATTAGGACTCCTTATCCTGCCTTGGCATTAATGCTGCTTCAGAAAGATGCACAGAGAATGTCCCTGAAATAGGGAGTGCTTCTTCTTCTTGGGAGGAACCATTTTGGTGCAGCAGCGAAACACTCCAGGACTAAAAGATTCCCACCACACAATGTTTTGCTGCCATAAACATGAACATGTCATGAACCATTAGCAGAAAGGATGAGCAGCTCAGTTATAAAGCTGAAAATTAAATTGTGTTGCTATAAGATGGCATGCTCAGTAATTCAAATGAATATTTTCAGACCCTGAGTTAAACAAAAGTCAGAGACTGTTGGGCAGTAAATCGTCCTCCATATCACACTGACATGAAAAATGTTTCAGTGTTTTTAGAATAAAGGGAATGAAATGCCAGAAGGATAGCCGGCTTTAAGCTCTATTTTCTTAAAAAAACAAAAAAGAGTGAATGGGTAGATGTCAATAGCCTTTCTGTTTGAGGCGATCCTATACTCAAAAACTAACTGGTTCAAGACATCAAAGTTCCAGAATTGATGATCTTCCTCTTCTCTGTAAGCCCACAGCACCATTGCAGACATTATCAGATAGCTGTGACATAAGGCTCTCTCTGCCAATGCTAAAACCCTCACAGTGGGACAAGTGAAGTAGGAATTAGCATTTTGTGTTTGCCAGACATGCAGCACTTTCACCAAGTTCAAAAGTGGAGGTGCTGGCTTATACGGTGCTGCACGTCAAACGTCAAACACTCACTGGCTGATTTAGTGGCTGAAAGAAAAATAGTAATTCCACGAGTCCAATATAAATGTGTGCGTGTTAAAGACAGAAAACGAGGGATGGATAATTGTAACAGAATGTGTGAAAGCGCATACAGAGAGCAAGTCTGTACAAATGTGTTTGTGTGATGTATTTGGGTCTGGATCCCTCTGGGCAGCGGGGCCTGCTGCCTGTCAGGGTGAGTGGCCTTATCTTCCCCAAACATTTACTTAACCCTTTGTCTTACAGGGCTCAGGACAATAAGCCAGGCATGAGGAATCCCAGCATGAACACACACACAAACACACCCACACACACACACACACACGTCGAGTTGTCTCCATCCTGTCGTGTTGTGGTTATATAATATTTTAATCAATTGTCAAACACTAAATCTTATAGTATATATTTATCTTTAACAAGGTTCATGGTTACAATTTCTTTTCACAGACAGTTGACAGAACAAATCATTGAATAATCTAGAGGAAGGTCATACTGAAGTGGAACTGAAGCGCACATCTTTAACTAAATTTGATTTGAACATGATTCTTTCAATGGAACTCCTTCCTCAAAGTTTTCCTCTGCTCCAAAATAAATTCATGCACTATAAACAATGTCTCTCTGTGTAGCAAAACACTGGCACTGAATTTATTTGCTTGTTCAGTGAAATACTCCTTGCTGTCTGTGTTCGCTCAAGAGAGATCAATAAACAGCTGGTTAGTACACAACAAGTGATAAGTGAACATCCAAAAGCAGAAAATAAATAAATCTTGGAACTTAGTTACTTATTTTGATAGCATCACAAGAAGATTTGTGGCTAACTGTGATGGGTTTGGTTTAAAGAGTGAGAGGGACACATTCGGTAGAAGGTCTTGGTGGTCCTCACCAGGAAATCTTGTGCATCACACTTCATCTGCTGCATCCTGTTCATTTAAAAAAAAAATCATCCATGCTGAGTCAACATACACACACTTTCTTTTATGTTTCCCCAGCTCCAGGAGTCCAAGTACCAGCTGACAGTTCTGTCTGATATCAGGCTACTTCAATGTCTTTCGTTTGGGAAGTAACTTGTCTAAATGTGCACTCACTCACTTTGATGATAAATGTAATTTAATTTACAAACTCCTGGACATTATTAGCTCAGCAACAAAATTTCTGTTATGTTCAAATGTGTATGTACTTACATTGGTCCTCTAGAATATCCATTAAAAATCATGCACATTTAACTAATTTATTAGTTAGAAAAATAGCAAATCAGTCAAGAAACTCCCCCAAAAGACTGGCTCCCAACTTTTTTGAGAATTCCTGCTAGAAAAATATCACGCGTTCTTCTTCCCTTTCTTTCCATTCCATTGCTTCAAAGGAGAGGAATAGACAATCTGCTGCAGCTGACTGCGATAACTGCTGTGTGTAAATGTGTACGACAGGAATGCTTTCCACAAACCAGGGACTGGACTCTACCTCTGACTGCACAAAGCACTACATTGCTGCAGGTCTTCATGTGGATGATGAACCAACTCTCATAGGCTAAGGACTGGCTAGTAGGTGCCTACCTTCAAACCTCTCACCCCGGCCATGGTCCAGAGTGAGGCCTTTGTAATGGGCTCTACATGGTTGCCTATTGGCAGTGCAGTGGCAGATTATAAAAACAATGTCCACTGCACTCACATGCTGTTTTTTCTTCTTCTCTGATGCCTTTTTCAGACTTCTCTCAGTAGTGGTGACTTCTGCTGCTGCTAACTTTCCAGTTCCAGCACAATCGTCATCCAGTCAGCATTCGCCTATACATAAACAAGCTATGTGCTGTTGGGCTTATGAGGGGCTGCACAAGACCACGTTGAAAAGGTTGGAACCCCCACTCTGTAGAGTGGCAAATACTGTCCAGTGTCAAATACCAATGCAAACAGATGACACCATCATAGCATAACAGAACCATAACTGTCTTCCAGAAAAAAGTGTAACTTCCCTCTGTGATTTTTCTTCTTGATAGGGATCTGTTAAATCACATTTATACACTTACTCATTGATAGTTTTAGGAGGAAATTCAGGAGAGGCTCTGATTAAACAGTAAAAGTCCTCTGCATTAAAAAGAGCTTTCAGAGGGGGTTGAGGCATCTCTCTGCCTCTGTTACCCGTTGCCCAGTTGAGTGGCAGAAAATGGTACCTGTCAATAGCAGATTTAGAAAATTCAGAAAAATATATGAAATATAAACACCTGACTCACTCCAGTCAAACATATGAACCAATACTGGTCATGTGTTACACAATTTGTCCAAAATATCTATTTTAGTTCCATCTGTAAGTGTACAATATTACTTCACTTAATTGACTAAAATGTTACCTACATGTAGTTTTAAATTTTAATTTGGCTTTAGTTTATCATTGTAATAACCCATGTTTTCACTTAATATTTAATCTGGATGACTTGTGCCCAAATATGCATAATGGACTGACTTGCATTTGAATTTATCCTTATAGTTAGAAATGTGACACCACTGTTATTGTTTACTGTTGATTCATGTTTCTGCTTAAGTCTTAAGGATTAGAAGACACCATCTGACACAACTGTTGCACAGAACTCTTGTTCTGGTCCATTTGACCAGAACTATTTATTTCTTCTTTGAGCCTCTTCTCCGGGCTGCTGTAAAGTTGGCCTGTTATCTGTATGTTTAGCTGATGAATGAAAAGAATGGTGTAATAAGCCTTTGTTTGTGTGTCAGCTGAGAGGAAGAGGAAGAGGATTATCTTTCTGCATGTGGTATAAAGAAGATGTATAAAAAATGTTCTGTGTATATCTATGAATGGGTCACATTTCTTTGTTGGTGGATGTGTTTAGTAGATTCTGTCCAAGGTGTATTTGAAGCAGAAGAAGAACTGACTGCAAACCTCTGCTGGTTTCTTTGTTTTTGTTTTATTCCCCTTCACCTCAGCAAGCTCACCGAGTGGATCATTATCATTGTTTCTTTTTCTGGCTGGCCTCAGGTACTGCAGCACAGCTGAGTAAAGAACCTGGAGTTTTGTGAGTGAAGTCCTAGCATTTTATTAGTGTGTTATGTTATCATTCATTAGCAGGCACATGTGTTGTTGTACAGTCTAAGTATGTGTTTGCTAACCACATTCATTAGCCTTATGCGATAGCTTATCAAGCCACCTTCTCTGGCTCCCATAAATTGAAGTTTCATAATACAGAGTCCAGAAAGCAATTGGTGACATCATGTTGTGCTCAACCATTTTTTATATATAGCCTGTGGCTTAAACACAAACAGAAGCTGGAAATCTTAAAAATAAGAAGGCACCAACAACTCAACTCTTTTGGTGTCAACCTGAAAGAAAGGCAGAAATGTGATAGGTAGAATCCCAATGTAGCTGTATTATTTCTCAAATATTGCCAATACAAACAAAGAAAGCAAATTGTAACCATAGTTTAAAAGATAAAAGATCTTTTTATGAAAGTTTGACCTTATTTGACCTGAAGAGGAGGTCAAAGGTCCAAATATGTATGACATTCCCCATATTCCTAAACAAACAATGTCAGTAAGAAACATAGTTTTAATAAATACCTCTGTATAGCATTATTATCACTTTGGCCTTCAGTTCCATCTATCTGCCTTAAAGGAGAGGTCAGAGACCAAATGTGATACAATATTTCAAATCTTTATATGCTGAAAGCACACACCACTCTTATAAGAATCACAATTGTAAGGCCTTTTGTCAGTTTAGTTTTTTTTCACCAATAAATCGCGAAGCTGACTTTTAAAACCTTGATGGATATAAGCCAAATTTTAATGGACTGTTAACATGACCCTACTATACACTCCTGCAAAGTTTTTTAGAACTCATCCAAAACTTTTCCAGCTATCATCTTTGCAGGCAGAAAGAGTGACACGCAAACGCACAACCACTAACAAAAATATAACCTTCTCGGCAGAGGTAATAACTGTTACCCAGAGTTGCAAAAATCTGACCTGGGTCTGACAAGCCCTGAGATTTACTCATCATTACCAGAAACAACTCACTACAAGGACTGATCACCCATTAAACCATTTCTGTGAACTTTTGATCCCAAATGAAGGATGAGCAAACCGAGAAAAGCAGTAGGATCAAAAAAACAAAAGCAGGAACTACCACGTCATCTAATCAAACAAATCACGACAAAAACAAGTTAAAAAAAACACAGTATGTCACAAAAGAGAAGATTCTGGGTCAAATCTCTTGTTCATTTTCTTTCATATTAAACAGATATGACCCAAAACATTTAGAAATGATTGCACAACAAATCTGCAGAGCTAGTTTTTAGCATCTCCCTCTCTCTCCCTCCCTGAGTAACCCATCGGCTACACTTGGCTAAACCCACTGCAGACAGTCAGTCGTTGGTCTGCGCATTCTTTCCCTCCTGAAAATCAATGAAATAAATAGCGTGCATCTCGGTGCAGGAAACGGAGGGGAGGCTGCTCTGCGGGTTATCCAGAGTGCACATTCAGAAGCTCAGACAGAAACAGATGAGCCAGAAAGACTGATGAAGGTAGAGACTGAGAAGTTAGAGAGAGAGAGAGAGGAGAGAGACGGAGGAAACAAGGCAGCTGTCAAAAGGCGGGGGAGAGAGAAACAGATGAAGGTAAAAGGAATGGAGAAAGAGTGTCCAGGGGATCAAGTTAAAATGACAACAGGGACTTACTTAGTCCAAAATGTGCAGTGAGGAATTGGGGAAAATGAAGATTAAAACAAAAGGAAATCAACAAACACTGGAACAAGACAGATGTGAATTGAATGAGATGCACAGCAAGCAAATCGGAAGATGAAAACATCAACATGAGTGATCTACAAGGAGTCTCATACTCTGAGGTGAACAGAATTTGATTCTGGCAGCTGGCAGAACACAGAGCTGAGGGGAAGGGAGAGATAATAGAGAAGGATGAGAGAGAACCCGACATGCAGCAGTTTACGACAGTCATAATGATCATTATTTAGTGCAGCGCTTAGGTGCAGCGCAGTGGCAGAGGGGATGACTTCACCAAGTGGAGCTTCGTCAGAAGATCAAACACAGTGCATGTCGAAGCTGCTGGCAGCACACAGTGCTCAGCTTAACTCCACTGATGTATCTTCAAAGCACGAGAGGAGCAGAGAATACACATAAGGTAATACCTCAACCTTGTGTAGCCTGGAGCAGACAAAGGAAAGAGAAAAAAGTGATGAAGCAAGACAAGAGTTTGCAGCCATGTTTGCAACTCTGACAATGTGTCTGACTTCCACTTCTTCTGTTTGCACACGTTCATGTAGATTTACACAGTGTTCTTACTGGTGTACTAGGACACGTTCCCTTAAAGGTGCCTTTTTCCAAACAATAAATAGATGTTAACTATGTGGTGCACAACAGAAAACACGAGTGTGTAGGACACAGCAGGTTGAGATGAATGCTATCTGATGGTCACTGCTTGAAAATTCTCTATTGCTGCATGTTTGAAATAGAAATGCCGGCATCATAAAGTGGCTTTTGGTGCTGTGATCACCTTGATACTTATAAAAGGTATTTTACTCCAATTGAAACCTATAAAAATGCCAATTTTTTCAGTTGTTTTAAAACCATCTATCAAAAACACAATGAAAATTTCATTCTGGACGGACTTGGTAGCCCCTCTTATAAAACAAGGTCCAATATACATTTCATTCTGCAATGCTCCTATCAGTTTCCATCCCAGGCTTAAATTAAGTCCGAACCTCTTTTCTTGTTACCAACCTAGCTCTACTCAGTTTGTTGTATGTTAACCATGGATATGATGCTCTGTGTCTGTTACAAATACTTGGGACATAGTGAGACACTTCTTAGAGAGGCTGTGCTAGCTTGTTATTTGTCAAATAGCTCAACTGAAAACACTCCACAAAGGACCAACAACACATGAAACATTAGAGAGGTCCAGTGTGGTGATTCAAATTTGCTACAGTTTCCTGTGTGGTGTTTTTTAAAATCATAACATCAGCTGCCTCAACGTGCTTTATATTGTAAGGTAAAGACCCTACAATAATACAGAGAAAACAGAGAAAACCCCATACGACATATGACACCTATGAGCAAGTGCTTTGTCGCCAGTGGGAAGGAAAAACTCCCTTTTAAACAGGAAGAAACTTTCAGCAGAACCAGGCTCAGGGAGCAGCAGATGGTCAGGGAGTGACCATCTGCTGCGACCAATTGGGGGTGAGGGGAGGAAGACAGGACAAAGACACGCTTACAGAAATTACATTACAGAAATTATATTACAGACAGAAACAACTGCAGTAATAATAATACTGCCAACAACCAGTGTTGGGCAAGTTACTTTGAAAAAGTAATTAATTATAGTTACTAGTTACTTCTTCAAAAAAAGTAACTGTGTAAGTAACTAAGTTAAAAGATTCTAAAAGTAATTAATTACTTGAAAAGTAACTATTGCATTACTTTGAAAAAGATGTTTAACCCTCTGTGGTCCAGGGTATAATTGGCAATTTTTAACTACGTTTGATATTTCCTCTACATTTCACTTTTAAAAACTATTTACTTTGCCTTGTTTGGTGTAATCCTTTTCAGCACAACCTCACGTGTCTGAATTTCCAGTTATGTTTCCATTTTAGCATACTGTATTAACATAATTGCTCTAAAATCAGACAAAAAATATCAATAGAAAAACAACCACAAACATGTTTAATGAATTATATATTTCATAACTTTAAATGCAAATATAAATTGTCAATTTTAAAAGCATATGCATAAGTTTTGCAAACAACAAAGTTATTTGGAGCCATTTACCTTTTACCCTTTTTTGTAACCATTTCAAACTATTTGCATAACAATCAGGTTTTCTGCATTCAGTAAGATGTCACACAAATTATTTGTGCCACTTCAAAAATTTCTGTCCTCTATAAAGGAGAATATCACAAGCCTGATACCTGCAGGTCTGACAGCAGGTGCATGATTCCTGTTTTCTACCTGGAGACAACAGTCACCTCATTGTTCTGACACACAACACAAAACTATCCACAACACTGAATTAGTGAATTGGAATTCAACTTTATTGTCATTGCACATGCACAGGTACAGGGCAACGAAATGCAGTTTGCATCCATCCAGAAGTGCTTTACTGCACGCTAACTACACAAGACAACACATTAACTACACACTCCAAACACGCTAAACATCACAAACCTCTCAAATCTCAAAACTCGCTCTTTCTCTTTTTCTGCTGTCTCTCTCTCTCTCGGTCACTCCTAAAACTTTCACCTCTTCCTAAACAACCAAATGTCATGTTGCCATCTTATTTTTGATTGGTTGACATGGTGTATTTTCCCACCAACACGAAAGGGCTGTTTTTATTTATTTATTTATTTATTTTTTGGTCATATGCAGAGAGTGCTGTTAGCGCTGTCCTTAGATACTAAACGTGGTGAAAGTATTCAGGAAAAAACACGCGTATATACAGTATTGTTTATCATGACTCTGGTTTTACGTGGCCTATCAACACAAATTAAAAACTGGTATATGTCACCTTGTTGCTTTATCACCTTGAAGTGGTCATGTGATTGGCTTACCACGACTACTTTATTCTTCCTCAGTCAAACAGCAGCACTCGTGCGATTGTTTTGCCCCCCTGAGCTCCAGGTGTTGTGCCAGACAGTGATTACTGCCCGCGGGAGTGCGCGGAGCTGCTGAAAGCTGTAACGCCCAGACTACTTACAGCTACTTCCGTGCAACTGATATAAGATGCGATAAGTTGAAGACAGCTTCAACCATCTGCTTGTTGAAAAATAGTAACGCGACCGCACCGCATTTACTTGTTCGGAATGTTAACGTAATGTTAATGTTTCTTGTGTCATTCTTAAAAAAAACTATTGCACTGTCACATAATTACCATTAACATAAAGTTTTAAGAAAAGGCTTAAAGTAAGTAAGTAATGCAAAAGTATGCAACAAGTAGTGTAAAAAATTTTTCAAGACATAATTAAATAATGTGCTGCATTACTTTCATGAAAATGTGCAATACATTGCTTTTTTTCTCCTCCCCGTCTTTAACTGGGGATCTTTCACATGTATGGTGAATAACTTAACCACTATTCATTTCGTGAATCACTTTTTCTCCTGTAAGTATTATATTTGTATAAGTCTCAAAGCCAGGCCCCTGGCATTCTACATACAGCTTTAGAATAACCTTATCTTTTTTTTTTAAGTTCCATTAGAATCTTTTTGTTTTCAATTTTTTTCCTTTTATAAAGTTGTGGAAAATTAAAGTAGTTATGTTAGCTTCCAAGGCCGAAAACAGCCACAGTGGAGCGTGCTATCAGGAGAAAACCCCCCACAAAACCAGTCCTGGAGATCAGGCAGAACTCCATCTCTGATGAGTCAGTGACCTGCAGGCCAAACAAGAGGTGATAGAATGTGTGTGAGACTGCATCCATGAGTGTCAGCATGTGTGTGTGTGTGTGAGAGAGAGTATTTGTTAAAAATTCCAGCAGACCCTTGGAGCCTCTTTGCTGGCCATCTGTGACGCCACCCTGCCATCGACTTCGAGGTGGTGCTCTGAGAACGCTTGTTATGCCCACTCTACAGGTTTGTACCTGGCACCCATCACTCTGCACCTCTCTCTCTGTCTCCCACTCTCTCTCTCTTTACACTTTACCCTTTCTTTTAAGCTCATCATTGTTGTACCCGTATCTATTTTAAATACCCATTTTTCTATCTTTCAATCCTCTGGTTCAACCCCCAGATTTTACTGTCAATATCTAATATTAACAGTATAATTCTATAAATAAATAAATAAATAAATGAAATAAGCTGAGATCAAAGATACATGAAGAAAAGGACATGAAAGAATTGAAGAAAGTCTAAAGTAGGATAGTCATAGCATTTTTTTTAATGTGATAAATAAAATAAAATAAATCTTTAAAGAGACATGACATAAATGTATGGTCTAAATTTTACTTTTTGGCATAGTGGTGGGTGTAATCCCATCATTAAATTGTCATCAATTTAAACTTGAATTGTCTAGATTCTAAAAAAAAATTATTTATCTTTTACAGTAAGTTTTTCACTTAAAAGGCAGTTAGCCACATCATAAACCACTTACCTAATATTATTCATTATTCTTTCATATGACCAAAAGATCTTTGACCTTTTTGCTCATGGACACAGGACCTTTGGGATCATTCTTTGGTATCTAGGGTGGGACGTTTGCAGTGAATACCATGTCCTGTTGCATACAGTAGACAATCAGTATCATTGGGATCTGGGGTGTTTGGAGGTTGGGCCAACACCTTAGGCTGTGTTGTATTCCTTGAGCCATTCCCGTGACTTTGTGAAGACACAGCTGTCATAGACAGCAACTGCCCGAAAGGTGGAATGCTCAGTCTGAAGCAATGTTTAGGTGGGTAATATAAATATAAATGTGTGTGTGTCTACTCAGTGGATAAAATGCGATTTTTATGTTGGCCCTGAGAGCTCAAGACACCGCAACTTACAACAAAGTAAAGCTACATGATAGAAACACACTAAAAACTGATGGTCAGTTGTGAAACTCATCAGTGAACTTCACAGTAACTCTAACCTACATGGATTTTATTATTACATACACAAATGCTATCGTTTATTTTGACTCACTTTTGGAAGCTGACAAATCTTACCTTATCTTTTAGGAATATTTGATTGAAAACAAAAGAAATTGGTTTGTTTTTAGAAATGTAAATCTCCATTACTATGAGCAGTGAAATAACTAGATGAGTTTATCTTTACTATCTCAGATGAATTTGAGGTCAAAAGTAAGAATGGATGATATAGTCTCAAAATTATAAGATTATATTCCAAGAATATTTGTGACAATGTTTTTTTTGACGACATAGAAGAAAAATACTGAGCAGAATTTTATCAATGCTTGCAGCTGGGAGGCAGCAGCATTTGTAAGTATAAGTAAATTCCATCCATCATTGATGACACATTACTTCATTAGAAGTGTGACTGTTATGAAACAAGGTGCCAGCAGAGGCAGCATTATAGAGCAGTAGCAGTGACACAGCATAATGAAGTAGAAGCAGAAAATAGCCTGCACTGTGTTTTCCCTGCCCAAGGCTATTAAAAGTTTAAAACATAACAATTTAGCTTAACAATAAGTAAAGGAGCTGCACAATAGCATCACAAACTAAAACTGAAATATATTTTCTACCTGGGATGTTCTATTTTTGCTCCACCTTATCAGACAGTTGTGTAAAGTGGTTATATGGTTCTTTACCACCAAGTAACCGCATCAGTAACTTCCATCCTTTAGCATCATGTGGAGCACACCTAGCAAGTTCCCCAGTGACACTCAGAATCATTTAACTGCTCCAGCTGCTAGCTTCTCCTCCTTTGTAACCTGTTGCATGGTCTGAATCTGAGCACTTGGTGTATCTATATGATACAGCACCTCCCTTGGTGAAAGCATAGAAATGACCTCAGTATTTTCTCATTTCCTTTCTTCTTTTTCTTCCTTTAATAAATGAAAGACATTTGTGGTCCTTTTTCATATTGCTTTTCCTTTCTGAATTTTCCTCATCAGTTCTCCAGTCTCCACATCTATCTCCCCACTTCTCTGACTTCATACATCTGTTCCTTTCACCAAGAGTAATCTTCAAACCTATTTCTCAAGACTCCCCTCTCGCTCCTTTTTTATTGCTCCCTCTGTTCATAGATCTCCTCCTGCTTTCAGCTCTTCTCTTCCATTCCATCCCACCTCCCTTGACTCCCCTGTTAACTCAGCCCCCCACCCCCACGTGTTTGTCCCTCATCTGAGAGGTGATGGAGAGAGGAGAGAGGAAAGTGGGAGGAGGGCAGCAGGGATTGTGTAAGCCTGGACTTGACCTCTGCTTTCTGGGCTCCAAGTAGTCTCCTCTCCACCATGGGCTTATGACAGATGGAGAGCCAGCTAGGCACACACACACATACACAAACAGGGAAAGTGATTTCTCTTTACCCTACTGCACTCCCAAGGGTAAAATACCGATAGCAACCATCCTCATCAAGTTTTAAAAACATATAACTTCAGTCTTGCAGGGGTAAAAAAAAAAAAGCATAATCATGCCTGCGCTTACATGTCTGTAAATGCAGACATGTAAGCACATGCATATTTTCTGTACAACTTCTATACAACTATATATCTTGAATTTTGTGTATATGGGATATTTATAAATACAGTTACTTGTATTTATTAGAACTATTTTGTTATATTTTGCAACTTTGTAATATAGTGTATTATTTAGTTTAGTTTAGTTAGTTACTGTTCTTACTGTCTTGGAGCAGCTGTTACTATGTAATTTCCCCTGGGATTAATAAAGTACTCTGATTGTGTATGTGTTATTGTAGGGCCTACCTTACAATATAAAGCCCCTTGAGGCGACTGTTGTTGTTATTTGGTGCTGTATAAATAAAATTGAATTGATTCTGATTTATTATTCCTCCTCAGCACATGTCTAAACCATTTCAACCTTGTCTTTCTATCTTTGAAGATCTTAACATCTTCAGCACTTCCATTTCCAATTTGGCCTCCTGCCTTTTTCTTACTGACACCATCTCCAAACAATCATATCAGATCACATGACTTTGTAAATATTCCCTTTCACTATAGTCACAAATTACCCTGGCATTTGGCTCCACCCATTTTACCCTGCCTCCACTCTCTCTCTGCTTTCCAATACCCCCGGGTATTTAAACTCATCTACCCTTACCATCTCATCACTGTTACACCTGTATCCCTCTCATACTCACATATTCTGTATTCCTTTACTGACTCTCTTAGCTTTTTTCTCCAGAACATACTTCCACCTCTCCAGGCTCTCTTTCATCTACCCCTTACTCTCACTAGAGATCACAATGCCATTGGCAAATATCATAATCCATGAAGACTCCTGCCTGACCCCATCTGTCAACACGTCCATTACCATTGCAAATAAGAGGAGGCTCAGAGCTGATCCCTAAAGCATTCACAGTCTCACCTTAAACCCATCTGTACTCCTATCATACACCTAATCACTGTGCTGCTGTCTCCATACATGTCCTGAACTACCCTCAAATAATTCTCTGCCACTCCTGACTTCCTTGTGCAGTACCAAAGTTCCTTTCTTGGCACCCTATTAGATGCTTTCTCTAGATCCACAAAGATATTCCTTTCACCTTCTCAGCAAACTTTTTTCATTCATTTCCATTTCCATACTTACTCTATACACTATACTGTCTGAGGCAGAAAGGCAGATACATGGAAGTGAACCCAAAAGCAGAGTGGTCCAGAGATCCAGAATGAAGTGGCGGACAGGAGGGCAGGCAGGTGAGTCGGATGGGCCAAAGCATGTAGCCTGAGTGGATAAGTGATGATTATGCAGCCTAAACAGGTGGCATTGTAGCACTCTGTGTGAACATGCATCTGGTGTTCATGTAGGGATTTTTGACACAAAGACAAAAATGTTCAAGAAGTATCTCAACACATTGTTCACAAGTGCTTGGAGGACCTCCCGGGCATTGGTAAGTCCAAAAGGAATCATGGATATTCAAAATGACCCAACGGGATATTAAACACCATCTTCTATTCATCCTCCTCCCTGATGTGTTGCAGAGGTCAAGCTTGGTGAAAATGTTTGCCCTATGGAGAGATTTCAATAGTTGAATTGATGAGAAGTAGGGGGTATTTTAACTGTGATGTCGTTTAATCCTCTGCATGCTTGGTCATCTATGCATGGCCATAGTGTCTTATCTTTCTTTATCACAAAAAAGAAACCTGCACCTACACAGAGGCAAATAATGCCAGCTGCCAGTGGCTCTTGAATGTACATCTTCATTGCCTCCCTCTCAGGCCATGACAAGTTGTAGTGGCGGCCCTAGGGTAGTAGGGCTCCGGGAAGGAGGTCAATGGCACAATGGGCCTGTGGGGAAGAAGTAACATAGCTTAATCTTTTCTGAAAACTTCTATCAGGTTATGGTCCTCTGGAAAGGAGGATAGGTCCGAGGGTTGGTTGACCAGTGGCAATGAGTCAGAGGAGCAGTGATTGTAAGCAATTTGCCAAACAGAAGAGACTCCAACTTGCTTTTTTATTGCAAGTTTATTAATCAATATGTGGATCGTGCTTTTCCAACCATGAATAGCAGAGGATCAGAGGAGTGTCAGGTGAAGCAAATGTGAAAAATGAAATGGATTCCCAGTGAGACTAGTTTGGAGATCACATTCTGCATTGGGTCTGCTGGGTCCCATTCTTTTAGGCCAGTCTGTACTGTTAGAGGCCTAAAGGCCAACACATAGAAGTAGACCCAAAAGCAGAATCAAGGGACAACTGACTAGCAGTTAACAATGCTTTATTGAACACAGGAAAATAAAACTGGAAATGTGGAAAATGTAGTCTCTGATGTGGGAATCACTGAAACAGAGGGAGAGGGAGATTAACTTCTGAATGAAAGGCAGTTTGGCTCAAAATTTGAGCAGTGAGTTAATATAATGGCTTACTTTCCAACCTAAGGGAAATAAGCCCCAGGAAAGGTGACCAAGTCAGTGTCCAGCTGAAAAGCAGGATGAGAGAGAGATGGTTGATCAAATTCTTCATTTCCAGAGATCCAGAGTGAAGGGGCGGGCAGGCAGGTGAGGCTAATGCGGCCGAAACTTGTAGCCAGAGTGAATGTGTGGTGGCAGATACTGTATGATGCTGCCTGAGTAGATTTTTCCCTGACAGCACCTCGAGGTGTCGTGTTTCTTTCAGACTGCATCTTTTGTACAAGTTATTGATTTTTGTAGAATATAAAATATAGATATAGGTAAATATATAGGTCCCTTGCCTGATAAAGGATTGTGTAAAGGGTTTAGTTCACACCCTTGCAAAACAGCCATGCTCTACTATATTTATTTTTGATTAAATATTGTAATTTTTCTTGGCCTTAATATTGTCACATAGGCACAAACAAATCTTACACCAGCAGACGAAACTTTCAACATCTACCAAGGGAAGAAGCAAAGTTTATGTTCAGAACACCCATTTTATTCATCTGCTTGAACACCTTCGAAAAAGGTGTTGAAAAGCACAATGCTAAAATGTTTGAGACTTTAATGGAGAGCAATATCTTGCAGTTTCTGAGGTTTTATTTTAGCCTTTTCTCTTGTTTTATGTTGCAGTGTATGTATGAAAACAGCCAAGCATTCTTAGCTGTGCAGCTATTTGCTTGAGATCTTTCTAATGCCTGATACATCACAGAGCAGGCAGCTCCAAACCTTTCAACAACCTTAAAGAGACAGCAAGAATGAAAAGGTCAGCACCGAGGCACACTAGTCTTGTCATCTTCATACATAAAATCCCATTCACCTCTGAAATCTACACATGGAATCAAAGTTTGCAAAATGACTCCAGCTCATAGACAGTTTTACTCAGAGCTGCTGGTGCCAAATAACAATAAATATCACAGCAGTGTATATAGTTTAGACATAGTTTTCAGCTAGGGATAGATGTCTGTGCCAGGTGCTTTAGTTATGGATGTTAGGAGCTGGTTTGTGCAATGAAGTGATATGGAATGATATGGGGTGCTACAGAGCAATGGTGCTAGGTGTCAGGCAGTTGTTTGGGACCAACTTTAGAGTAATTGCATGAGTGGAAAGCATTAATGTATTATATGTAAGTGCACAAATAGAGGAAGTTTTCTCTACAGATTTCCCCTTCAAGGCTAGATTTTTGTGACCCCCTCCTCCCCTCTTCCTGTAACCTTTTTTTTTCCTCAAGGAAACAATCAAACCCACAGTCACGGAAGTCATCGTTCTCAGGTGTCTCCGTGTAATCCATCACCCTGTTGTTTTCCTGTCTTATTTTAGGCCCTTCTCGTTCTTGGCTGTTGTCATGTTTTGTGTTTTTCTGCCTAAAAATGGAAGATAATGTCTGTGAATAGGCCCTGTCTGAGTTAAGAGCTAATAATATCAGTAGATTGTGTGATTTATGGTTTTTGCACAGAGAAAATAAATCCATGTGCATGTGTGCCTGCTCAGTAAGGCTTTCTTTCTCACTCAGCTATCCAAGGAACAAGGTCATCAGACACATGATAAAACATTTACCAGTATGTAAGCGCTCTGCTTACAGGTCTGTGCTGTATTCCTGTTGTGCAAGTTGAATGGTGTTGGCTCTAGATAAAAGTGTGAATAAAGCATGTATCACTGAAGTGGGCTCAATTTGACCCTTGAAATAACTGAACAATTTAGTATTGGCTTGTTAGGGTTGGGCTATTGAGTTATACGTAGGTAGGGCTATGTGATTAGTGTTTGCTTTCAGTGCTTTCATCACGTGGGCCTTTTGTAGATGTTAATCCAGTTTAAAAGAGCTCTTTTTAATTCTAGTCAAAGCTCATATTTATTTTTTTCTTTTGAGAAATTTGCTCTTATATAAAGGAAATCCACGACATGGCATCTAGGTTGGTACATATTTCCCAAAATGAGGATTGTTCTAATGTCCACAATGTTATATGAGCAAGGTCCTTCACTTACCATACACTAAATGTTCTTTCTGGGTTATTATTTAAAATGTTATTAATCCCCCGGGATTAATAAAGTATTCTGATTCTGAATCCTATGACCTCATTGTTTTATCTTACCATACCAACCTAACCAACATACAAATGTACAACAATTACACAACAGTGCTGTGCAGCTGGAATTGGAAGGACTCTAACATGCAGCATATGCTTGCCACTGCCATCTCTGCAAATCTGGTGTGCACAACACTTATAATATAATCTTTTGGGGCATGCCACCATTTGCTTTGGCATGTTTGTTGTCATTTTGGCAATTTTTGTAACCTCACACATGCATCCGGTGCAGTTTCTTGCCTTGCTGGTTTGATTTTGGCTGTTCCTATTCCAGTGTCAGTAATGGGTTAAAACGTGAGTATAAATGGTTATAAATGTGTTGACCATAACTGCGGAATAACAATGCAGAGCTAGAGCTTTGTGATATGGTTTTCAGTATTTCAATAGTAATTCAATAGTATTTGCTCATGGGTTAGTAACTGTTGGTGCAAGTGATTACAGTGTGGAAATTCTGTCATTAGTCTCCATGGTTATGAGTACCTGATTCTGACCTGATTCCTAATGAGGGGGAGGGAGCCACAGAGAGGTGAGGAATGAGGAGCCTTCTGAAAAACAATGCTTCTTTCACCTGCCTCTATAGCAGAGTGGAACAATGGTGACAAATCAGACACATCCATGCTCTCAAAGCACAAGTCACACAGAGCTGAAGTAAATGGTAGTCTCTGCTAAACACCAATTCTTTAAAAGAAGTTGAAATCATAATTTACTAAATTACTTCGCTTTGTCTGCCAGCAAATGAAATATAAATCAAGGAGGTGGGATGATTTATTTTTGCACAAGTACATATTCTTTGAAGTATGAGTAGAGATTACAATGTTACTTTCAATTGTAAGGAGAAAAAAAAAACAGTGTGTTTTTCTCCTGTGCACTTCTCCCTAGATAACATGTACTTTGGTTTATGGGGCCCTTGTTGTATTATAACCTTTGCCCTGCTCATTGTGTGACCTTTAACCACTTGAGGACGTGTTCCTCTGTGAACAATAGTAGTCTTTATTCAGCCTTACACATGCACAGTAATTGATATTATGTCAGATAAATACATTTCAATGACTTTGGTTGTAAAAGCGTACCTGTAATTAGTTAATATTCATGAATGCTGATCATTGGTTAGTAGAAACAGATGTGACTCTGCTGGGAGCTCATCAGTGAACAGAACAATAAATCACAAAAGAATGGGGGTTTCTGGGGTGAAACAAATCATGCGATGACATGCAGCTAGCCCCCCTCAAACGTTTTCTACCACACCAGCATGACAGTGTAACCTGCCACTTCAGAGACAGAGCCAGAAAACAGGAGGATTTCTTTCTACAACAGCAATTAACAAATCAGCCGTAGAACCTACCAAAATACTGTATTCTTACTATAGTCATCGTTTTGTCGTACAGATACACTATCATTTTATCTATATTTTATCTGGTTTCCTCTGGCTTCTGACTATACAATTATGTTTGTCTATTTAAATGCTCCCTGGGTCAAATGAACTCACAGATTCTCTGCAGAACTTGGCCAAGACACAAACAATACCTATAGCTGGCTTTCCTTCAGGGAGAAAGTACTATTAAGTACAAAAAGGATCTCCACTCCATGTGTTGATCCTTGAACTTGATCAGAGCAGTTTTGATTTGCACATGTTTCAGTAATCTTTATTTACACTATGGACAAAAGTACAGGGCCACCGATACATTTGCTGAGAATAACCTTAACCGTATATTAAATGTCATGTGGCAAGTTTCAAAATTACCACAAAATATCACCCTATTTATCTTTGCTTTTAATGTAAGCTAAATATAAATGATTTAATATGAACTATACCATGTTGTGTTAAAATTTTCATCAGATGTAAATAATTTAAGTTTGAATTAGCAACTATCAGTCGACCAACATTTTTAAAAAAAAGAAAAAGAGAAAGAAGAGGTCCACCAAAACATTATCTATAGCCAGTGTTTCCAAAAAGTATTTGTGGCAAGTATTAAGCAACACTGTATTAAAACTTTGTGAAACTGAGTTTGTGGTTTGCTTGTTGTAGATCTGAGACCATTGTGTTTGAGTGACAGGCCTCTTGGCATTACGCTGTCTCACTTTTGTACTGAGGAAACAGTGGAAAGGGCTCCACAGCCAGTAATTACAGTTATGTGAAAAAACACATCCCACAAGGAGAACGTCAGGCTTTGGCAAGGGAAAAGTTGTAGATTACATGAGATATTCAAGTGAAACACAAATACACATACACGTACAGCTTTTTGGTCCTGTCACAGTGAAGAAAAAATAGGACCTCTGGGCAAACCACTGACAAGACAGCTGGCAGAAATTTCGATTTAAAGGCCGGAAATTAGTTCAATAAATGTGTGTGCTATTCTCAGATTCCCTGTCTCGTACACACCCACATACACTCACACACACACAAGTAACACAAATGGACTTTAAAGTAGTGCAGAAGAGAATATCCCGTTAGTTAAAGGCAGCAACTGAACGGTCTGTGGCCATTTCCCCCATGTCTGTCCAGGAACTGAGCTGCAACACACACACACACACACACACACACACACACACACACACACACACACACACACACACACACACACACACACACACACACACACACACACTCTTAGCTGTCACAGAGCCGACCAGGAAGACAGAACGGTGCCAAGCTGATGAAGGAAGAGGAAACGTAGAACTTTTAAAAGCATCCAAAGAGTTAAAAAGGAAACCGCTGTTTTGAATAATGAGTCAGGTTACGGGGAGCTCCGACACACGAAACTTAAAAATTGTTACAGAAACTGAGCAGTCATCATTGCCTTGACATCACTATGACCCCAGCCTTGATGCTTGCAGTTTCAAATCAAACCCAAGGTTTCTTTGTCAGCACTGGCTGTCAGGTGAAATGAACACATTAGATTATTTAACCTAAAAGCATTAAATTAGACTACATCTGAGGAAAAAAAAGCAGAAGGAAACACTATATATTTAGAGACTTTACAAAAATGAATAGTGTGTGGAAGATATGAGGAATTAGAAGCAAGCTTCTAGCTTTAGTAGAATTCTCTTGATATCATAAAAGAAGCCTCTCCATTTTTATTCAAGACTAAAAACTGGATTGCAAAAAAATAACACAAAATTCAAAATTTTCTGGATCAAACTTGCCGTTGCATTTTTGGGGAAGATTCATCCATTTAGGCAGCAGCAGGGAGAATTTCATGGTTTGAATGTAATTCTTGTACAATTAGTTTTAGGAGCATTTGTTCAGAAATATAAGATTTCCACATGACCTGATGATTGTGCAAAAAGAAACTTCAGGTAGTACCACCAGATGTACCACAACCACGAAGATTCTTCATGGCAGTCTGAAAAGTATTTGAGAGATGTAAGTATTTTTAGAAGCTTTAAAAAAAATTTTTTTTTAATGTATTCAGATGGAAACACGTGATATTGTTGTTCACTGTGTGAGATATTCTGAAAAACACATTTCCTTCTACAGGCATTTGTAATTTACAACTCCTCCTTACAGGGAATAAAACAAAAACTTACTAAAACCAAGAGGCACTGCAGTGGAAGGTCGATGTCACAGATGAGGGGTTCCTCAAACATCTTTACCCCTCATCCTCCAGTCACACTCCTGTGGTTTTACTCTGATACTGTTGTAATGAAGCCCCTCAATTCACAGACAATTGAGTGTAAACGGGGATTGTTTTTATGTGGTGAAGCTGTCTCTTTAGTACTTAGGTGTCAGTGGAAGAAAGGAGGTGGTGCTGGTAGCACTGTGTGTGTGTTTGTTTTGGGATTATGTGGGTATGAGGGGAGTCCAAGTATTGACTTTGAGATTATATCTATTTCACTCACACTGCAGTTCGGGAAAAATGAGGTCTTTCAATATAAACCCTCAAATATCCATCCTAAAGATGGAATACCAAGTGTACTGTGTTGTACTAGACAGCTTTTAAAAAAGGTTACGTCTTTAGCGTATAATTTCTGATATTATCCTAATATTAATTTAAGATGACCCTATAGTGCTCCAAAACTTATTTTACCATCTTGAACAGAACAGAAGGGTTGCGTATCTTATGGCTGAGTAAATATACTTGAATTTACAAAATGCTGATGACTGCATTCCAGTAGTGCTATAAGAAAGCCTTTGTTTTACTCCCTAGCAAAGTAGAGGCATTCATTACTTGCAATAAAGTGCAATGCCTGTTGTGCTTCAAAAGCACAATATTATTTAGAGAGTTGTAAATAGACAGCAGTGGTAGTACAGGGTAGAGCTGGGCGATATATCGAGTTTTAAAAAAATATCGATATATTTTTATACGAGATATAAGATGTGACCATATCCTTTATATCGATATAGTCTATGTTACGTTATAATTATACTTGCGGAGCCGCAAGTTTGCCTCTCTTTCGTCCACTTTCGTCTTTACGCAACGTTACTCGGCCTCGCCTCTCCTTCACTGAACACAACTCCCCCTCCTCCCCCATCGCTTCACCTGCAGGAAGCGACAAGATGGACACGGCAAATCTCCGTTAACGAGTTACTGCGCATCGCCCTGTGCGTGGGGCTGGACGGCGTCAACGTGTTAGCTAGCTAACCACGCTAACGAGCTAACCACGCTAACGCCATGCAGCCCAGAGGTGCTGCACGGACTAAAACCCTTTCATTTTCTCAAAAGTTGACAGCGCGCCTTATGTATGAATTCTGGTTGTGCTTGATGGCCGCGAACCGATTTTATGTGGAACACGGCGCTCAGCAATCTGTCAAAAAATGTTTTAGTACGACTTTGGTACGCTACGGAGCTGCACCGCTTGATGGATTGTCGGAGCATTACGGCTGAGCCTCGCGGAGTGATAAGTACTGTGCTTCAACGTAATATTACCCTACTGTGTATAAGGACCATAAATGTCATCTGTTAAGAGACGTGGTTGCGAAGCGGATTACAAACTCCAGGCTGTCAAGTCAAGCAGTACAAGTTGGGAACAGAGTAGCTGTGAAATCTGTCTTTGTTATTGTGCTCAGCGTCTTTTAGTTTACATTTTGACTGCACATTTGTGAGCTTTTTGTTATGCACAAAAACAACATTGTTTTCTTTTATTTATGGAGCATTATTATTTAATAAATGCTCATAATTTATTTTTGAGTAAATTTTATGTACATCTGCTCTATGTTAATAAAAGTGCCTGTGTGACATCTGGGACACAGCTTTGACTAAGAACTCTCTTTTTGTTCTTACTTTATTGCTTTAAAAAAATATATCGAGATATATATCTTATATCGCCAACCAGCTAAAAAATATCGAGATATGAATTTTGGGTCATATCGCCCAGCCCTAGTACAGGGTATGAGTTTACAGTTTTACTGCCATGTCATGACAGTCCTGACTTTCCCAGGTTCCAGTTGAAAATTATAATGAATTCCAACTTCAAGAGGAACTCGGCATAATAATGGCAAGTAACCCTCTATCGTTCACACAATATCTGAAGCTTTAAATGTGAGGCTTGAGGTAATATTCCTGTGCTGGTACTTTCATCAAACAACAGACCATTGTGACTTTATACTCTAATGCATTAAATTATACACCAACTTTGACTGAGATGCAAAAAGACTCAGTTTAACAAATTAGTCATCTTGCACAACTCATATTTATTTGCTATCCAGTTCTGTTCATCTGCTGTTAGAAGAGCACCTAGATTTTTTTTAAAAAAATCTATAAAAATTCTTAAACCTATTAATATCCTCTTTTAGTACAGAAGCTCGACTGTGCTAAACTAACTCTAGAAATCAATTAGTTTACAGTTTCAGAATGTATTTGGACAACATGAAGTTAAAATGTTATTCAACACTCCTTTAAGGTGAAATTACACAATAATAAATTACATTTTTATATATAAGAGAATAAAGTAACAACACTTCAAAACAAGCAAAATTGCCACTTTCTGTGGGTAGAATGCCCTCCTGTTCTCAAAATCTCCTGGAATTCATTTTAAGCACCCAATTTATTCTTCTTCCTCCCACACTTAGAATTCATGTGTCTGCATCTTCGCATCACACTGTAACAGGCCTCTCCCGGCAACAGATAAGACAGCAAAATCTTGGCCAACAGTCATAAAGCTGGGCATTGCTGGTGGTGCCTGGATGTCGCCACGACAGCAGTAAAGCAGCAGCCTTGTTGCTGACATGTCTGTAATTTCCGAGACTGTGCAGCTAATTCTGACCCAGCTATCATAAAGTGGAGTTGGAATGCAACCTTTGGTCGACAGTGCTGGCTTAAGCAACTAACAGGGGAACACACCCTGCTTATATACACAAAATTAAGTATTAATGCAAGCATATACATGAAAGTATACAGTAAAGCCTAATCACCAAGGCAAGCAGTATTATTAGAAATGCACAATGACAGTGGACCAGGGATCTGAATCAAGAGAAAGTTACCTGATAGTTTTAAAGTCCATGTATTTAGAAGTTAGCATGGGGCATGAAATGTCAAAAAAAATTGAATTGAAAAAGTTAAATAAAAAAATAAATAAAAAGTAATCATAAAACATATGATATGGTTAACAATTATCACCTTTGCCCTTTGGAAGAAAGACTGTTGTGATCCCAGTATGGGAAAAATTTAAAATAAACATTAACCTGACTTTCTGTTGCAAGTCCGTATGAATGAAGTTCACATGAGCTGGCAGAAATAAATAAAGTTATAGATTATTAAAACTAGAGCAATCCACATTTGTGTGTGCATTTATAAAGATCATAAGAAATAATCAAAGCAATATAGCTGTAAACCAACTCTCAGTTTTCTGACACCTTTTATAATGAGCAATTCACTGCACTGGTGATCCAGCTTATGTGTTGAATATGGTTCTCTGTTGGCACTGCATTGGCAGACAGTAGGGAGCTATGGACAGGCTCTTTTACCTGCAGAGAACATCTCTTGCCAGATGGAGGCAGTGTCTAAAGTATGTGGTACAATTAGTCTTTGGGATGCTGTTCCTCAGGTTGCCGTTGGCCCTTCAGGCAGGCCTGGAGAAGAGCTGAAGGGAAACAGTGTTTAAAAACAATGAAGTGTCCACTGAAGCCACTGTCTGTGCTTTTCATGCTGTATTTTTGTGTTTGTTTGTTTGTTTTTCTTTTTTTCTTTCTTCCATTGTTGGTTGGTTTCCGTCTCTGTTCCAGTCTACTTTCAGCCAATCAGCTTACACACAGTTTCACGATGTTGGGTTTTTAGAGGACTGCACAGGAGCATGTGTGTGTCTGCATAGGCCCACTGTAGACTAATACCTGCACAAATACACACAACTGCCTACAACAAGTATTGCAAGGCAGTAAAAAAATTGACATGTATACCTAAAGTGTGGAGTGCTCTTTGCTAAAATTAAATCTTGCAATGTGGTATAAAATCCCTGGCCATAAAATACCTCTTGGCAGTTCAGTGGATGGTTAATGGGCAAAATGTTTCAAAATAACTTTTCTTTTGATGGTCATTGTAACAATAAAAGGAAAAAAATAAAGTCAAATCAGATTAAAACAGCTTAAACTTCCCAATTTCTGCTTCAGTTTTACTAACACTTACTTTACACACATTACTTTATTAATATGGACCACAGCCTGAAATACTGACCCAAAAATTGATGTTTATAAAAAAGTAAAAATATCTACAAGTATTGAGATTGACTGTTGAAATAGCTGGAAATAATAATGGTAAGAAATAAAAGTAATGGCTAACAGGCTGAACTGCGACTAAAAATAATACATCTGTAAGTAGTAACACTTTCATTAAGTAGGTAAAATAGAGTAGGTTCAATTATTTTAATTAAATGTTTTAGTTGGTGAACAGTTTCGCCAATATGATTGATAGTTAAAAGTGTTGAAAACATTTTCAGAATATTCACCTACATGAATAAAACTGGAGTGATGCTGAGCAGGCAGTTCGCTTGTACAATAAAGATTCATTCAAAAATCATTCCATTCATCAGATTTTCAAAATTTGAATCAGTTTTATTAAATTTAACAGATTCAAAGACCCAAAACAACTCCTAACAAAATGATAGTTCCTTACATATTAACAAAACACAGATAATAAATTTAGATAATAATGTTTACAACAATTTCACACTTTGTTTTGTCTTCGATTTTTGAAGAAAAAAAAAATTGCACTTTCATTAAGATCAAATTTTAGAGCAGTAAAATGGTAAAAATTCTGATATGTCATCATGTCAGAATTAAAATGACTGCTCCTGGTTTTCAAATAACTCTTGCAGGATGCATTTTATCTCTTCTGTTTCTTGTAAAAATAAATCTACCATAATCTAAGCATCACCACTTAGAGACATAGAGCACAAAAGCCATTCTACATGGAGAACAGTGGGTCATAACTGGCTGGTTTTAGTGTCTACAATGACTTTTAACAGTCCTTATCTCAACACAAATAATGTGCCTATAAAAGTTAATTATCTACAAGGGAATGAGACATGTTCAACAGCCATAAAGGCATTTTCTGGATTTCTTTCTTGCAGTGACAACAACATGAAAACATGTTCTTGAAAACCTTATAGAAAACCATGACATTTTATCACATTAGTGACAGTAAGGAACATGAATGAAACTGTTATGAGTAGTCTTTGCAAGTTGCTATGACCCTTAGGTTTTAAACTTTAGTAGCATTAATAGCTATATGAATAACTGCATATAAAATGTGCCAGGTGTTTCTTACCTATAGAAGAGGTGGAACTTGGCACCCGAGAAACAAAGTCTGGAGCATTTTTTAAGCAATAAAAAATATGATCTTGACCAAAACTAACCAAGTTGTTTTGTGCATAACCATTAACAACAAACTTTGCTTTCCCCTCTGACAATTTCAGACTGAAGCAACGAATGACCCACACGAAGTTGGATGGAAGTCATAAAAAAGGGGGCTAAAGGAGTTAAAGCTCATAAAATCAAACTCAATCATCCTTGCATTGGTTTGCTGTGTAGATTATTACCAAAAACAGCAATATCTTTTAGCAATAGGTAGTAGTTGTTGTCCCTCTGAGGAAATGAAGTTGCTAGATATGAGCTTAGAAAAGCCAGGGCCAGTCCAGAGTCTTTGGAAAGCTCACATGCATCCTTCAGAAATGCAGTCCAGGAGAGCCGTTTATGCTTCCATTACATAGCCAGTGTGTTACAATATATAATATAGAAAATACATTAGATGTCCTTAGAATGAAATTGTACAGTCCCTCTTGATAACAGTGGGTCATAACTGTCTGGTTATGACCCACTATGTTGGCCCTCCACAGCTTCAGAGTTGTTAAGGAGAAGTTTCAGGATGGTGGGATAACCTTACTGATCAGTCAAGTCGGGTCAGTATTGCCCTTGTGGCAGAGCTTGTTCATGCTTGAGACAGCGCACACCAGGAATTCTGTGGAGCCAAGGAGGTCGGAGTAAATGGAAAATCCTCATATTTAATGTCCACGTGTCCTGAGGCTGTGCTGTCCAACTGAGAAGCAGTCTACAGGAATAAAAGACATTCAAAAAATTACTAAACCTTTTTTTTGTTTTTTACAAAATGAGCATCATATTTTGCTCAAAATTACCGGAAACTAGTCATTTCACACACAAACCTATCAACAAAGTGTTTGGTGAGGTCTAATAAGGGCAGTCAGTTTTCCCATAGATTTCTATACAACCAGATGTGTATTTGCAACCAGAGAAGTCGCTCTCTGCTGACCATTGGAATGGTCAGCAGAGAGCTTGAAGGCCTGTGGCTATGTACCACAGGCCTTCAAGCTGGCTCTAGTTAAACCTTTACTCAAAAAGCCATCTCTAGACCCAGCAGTCTTAGCTAATTATAGGCCAATCTCCAACCTTCCTTTCATATCAAAAATCCTTGAAAGAATAGTTGTCAAACAGCTAACAGATCATCTGCAGAGGAATGGCTTATTTGAAGAGTTTCAGTCAGGTTTCAGTTCATCACAGCACAGAAACAGCTTTAGTGAAGGTTACAAATGATCTTCTTATGGCCTCTGACAGTGGACTCATCTCTGTGCTTGTCCTGCTAGACCTTAGTGCAGCGTTCGATGTTGACCATAATATCCTATTAGAGCGATTAGAACATGCTTGTAGGTATTACAGGTACTGTGCTGCAGTGGTTTGTATCATATCTATCTAATAGACTCCACTTTGTGCATGTAAATGGAGAGTCCTCTTCACACATTGAGGTTAATTATGGAGTTCCACAGGGTTCAGTGCTAGGACCAATTCTGTTTACATTATACATGCTTCCCTTAGGCAGCATCATTAGAAGACATAGCATACATTTTCACTGCTATGCAGATGACACCCAGCTCTATCTGTCCATGAAGCCAGATAACACACACCAATTAGTTAAACTGCAGGAATGTCTTAAAGACATAAAGACCTGGATGGCCGCTAACTTTTTGCTTCTTAATTCAGATAAAACTGAGGTTATTGTACTTGGCCCTGAAAAGCTTAGAAATATGGTATCTAACCAGATTCTTACTCTGGATGGCATTACCTTGGCCTCCAGTAACGCTGTGAGGAACCTTGGAGTCATTTTTGACCAGGACATGTCCTTCAAAGCACATATTAAACAAATATGTAAGACTGCTTTCTTCCATTTGTGCAACATCTCTAAAATTAGAAATATCCTGTCTCAGAGTGACGCTGAAAAACTAGTTCATGCATTTATTACTTCCAGGCTGGACTACTGTAATTCATTATTATCAGGATGTCCAAAAAACTCACTGAAAAGCCTTCAGCTAATCCAAAATGCTGCAGCAAGAGTACTGACAGGGACTAGAAAGAGAGAGCATATTTCTCCTGTTTTGGCTTCCCTTCATTGGCTTCCTGTTAAATCCAGAATTGAATTCAAAATCCTGCTCCTCACATACAAGGTCTTAAATAATCAGGCCCCATCTTATCTTAATGACCTTGTAGTACCATATCACCCTATTAGAGCACTTCGCTCTGGCTCTGCAGGCCTACTTGTTGTTCCTAGAGTATTTAAAAGTAGAATGGGAGGGGGAGAGCCTTCAGTTTTCAGGCCCCTCTTCTGTGGAACCAGCTTCCAGTTTGGATTCGGGAGACAGACACTATCTCTACTTTCAAGATTAGGCTTAAAACTTTCCTTTTTGCTAAAGCATATAGTTAGGGCTGGACCAGGTGATCCTGAATCCTCCCTTAGTTATGCTGCAATAGACGTAGGCTGCCGGGGGATTCCCATGATGCATTGAGTTTTTCCTTTCCAGTCACCTTTCTCACTCACTATGTATTAATAGACCTCTCTGCATTGAATCATATCTGTTATTAACCTCTGTCTCTCTTCCACAGCATGTCTTTTATCCTGTCTTCCTTCTCTCACCCCAACCGGTCACAGCAGATGACCGCCCCTCCCTGAGCCTGGTTCTGCCGGAGGTTTCTTCCTGTTAAAAGGGAGTTTTTCCTTCCCACTGTCGTCAAAGTGCTTGCTCATAGGGGGTCATATGATTGTTGGGTTTTTCTCTGTATCTATGAAGCGCCTTGAGGCGACTTTTGTTGTGATTTGGCGCTATATAAATAAAATTGAATTGAATTGAATTGTAGGTTGAAGGCATTGTGTTCACTTTTCATACCCAGAAATTTCACCTATCTTTATATGCTACTGCATGTCAAAAAATGTCAACATTGTCAAAGTTCCTGTATTTAGAACTTCATTAAAAAAGGCAAAGTTTCATATATTTATATATTTCAGCCTTTTGTTTTGAATTTTGATGATTAAAACTATTCAAAAATCAGAAACACAGTATCTCAAATTACCAGAATATTTCAGAAGATGAATCAAAAAAAGGATTTACACCAAAAATTACAGAAATATTCAACCTCTGTTGAAGGCTCCTTTCCTATGCTTTCTATCAGAGCAATGTGGAAAAGAGGCAATCAACTTGTGGAATTGCTTGGATATTAATTAAGCCCAGACTGCCTTGGGAGCAGCCATCTTTACTTTTGAATTTTACTTTTGGTATTCATCTTCCTCTTGACAATACCAGTGATTTGTGGTTAAGGTCAGGGGAGTTGGTTGGCCAATTGAGCATAGGCAAACAAACCATTGGGAAATAGTTTTGGCACTGTGGGCAGGTGCTGATTCCTTGTGGAAAAGAAAGTTGGGATAAAGCTTCTACAGTGTCTGCAGATGGGACATGTTCTAAAGCAAGTGTCTAAAATATTGTGGCTGTGTCCAATTTCAACTAACAACCACCAACATCAACCAACAAATCAAGAAAGACTGAAAACGTCACACTGCACTTTAAACACCATCAGTTCTTCGGCATGTCACTCTTTTTATGAGTTGTAAGCGATATTCATCAAAACAAAAAGGATTCATTTATTATACTTCATATAAAATGAATGTGGAATATATAATAAACCTTACATGTTTAAATTACTACTAAACAAACCACCATAATCAACACAACATTATTTTATTAAAGAAAAATACTAGTAAATTCTATGGATGTAACTGGCTAGCTGACTGATTGGACTGGGTAGTGCTAGTATCCCCGGAAGTAACGATGTTAGTCAATTGCAGACATGCTCTTTCCACCCCTTTAAATTTATTGATTGAAATCTAATGTTTCTTTAAGCCAGTGGTTCCCAAACTTTTTTCGTTAGGCCCCCCTTTGTTTTACAAGAAAAATCTTCGTGACCCCACAACACCTAATCCCACCCACCTGCCCCCCCAGCACAAACACATCCTCCAGCCACACACACCCATATTTTGTTTTCAAACTCCATTGCGGGTTATTTCACACCACAAACATTTAGTAAACAATTACATGAATAAAAGTAAACTGCAATAAATTACAGGTAGCAATGAAATAAATTAGCCTACTAACTCTTTTACACTACGCCCACACCTACACGGGTATTTTTGAAAATGCTGTTTTTCTATGCGTTTGGGCCTTTCGTCCACACATAAACGGCTTTTGAAATCACCGAAAAATGCAAATTTTTTTTAACTCCGTATTTGCGTTTACGTGTGGACGAGGAATACAGAGTTCGTCACGCAAGGTATGTGCCTTTTTTCACGTTACGCTGTGCGTCACGTTATTGTTTACATGAGATGAATTTCTACAATGGCAGATAGAGACAAAATACTGTTAATCTACCTGCAGTTTTTACACGCTTACATATACACACGCAGTTACTGTCCCTCCATTTAGAAAGGCAGGGGCGTCATGGTGTGATTATTTTACATGTAGTTGTTTTTTTCCTGTGTAATAATGTTCAACATTGCTATCAATACATTTTTCAAAAAAATGCCTCTCTGTGCAAAATGGGTTTAAAAACATAAACAGCTGTGGGATACTGTTTGTCCTGATTTAGACAGGGGGAACAAACTGTGGCAGGATCAGCCTGATGTTATTTGTATCCCACTGTAACTTTACTGTATAAAGAGCAAACATCTCCAAAATGTCAGGAGTAGTTAGTCATTACAAGAAGTGTTTGTGAACTAAAAATCAAGAATCTGGGATACTGTCTGTCCGTGGTTTGGAGAGCCCAGCGCGTGCTCCCCGCTCCCCGGAAGCGTTCTTTTTTTTCCTTTTCATACGCGCCCCTCCTGCAATGGCGGGCCCCACACTTTGGGAACCTCTGCTTTAAGCAATCTAGGCAGAACATTTCCTTAAAGTAACTGAATGAATGGAGTCATGTCGATGAATGCATGTGATTATAGCACATTAGGCTCTATATCATCACCTTCATTGACAAGTTAATTCGGATCCAGTGGATTAAACTCCAAAAAGAAACCCGTGAAGGTTTGGGAGTAGAAGAGCAAGCAAAATCCTTCAGACTTAAAACATTTATATGCTCATGACCTGGAATTTTTAGTCACCTCTTCTTTCACATCTCTTTTTGTGAGTATGACAGAGCTTAACGTCTTAAACATGGTTACTTCCTACAATCACTTTTGCACCATTGCTCTTATTGATGTGGTTTTAGCATGTTAGAATCAAGCTGAAAAGAGCATTTTCATAAAGGTCAGACATTTCTGAAGGATCTTTAACAGCTTGAGAAATTCCAAATATTGACAAGCCATTGCCAGAGGGATATGGGAGAGACATCTAGACAGATATTTTTCACAGATGCTTCAGCAAATTTCATGTGCCACTTACTAGCCGACAAGGAGTACAGAGGTCTAACCCAAGACTTTGTGGACTGGTGCCAGCTGAACTACCTCCAGATCAACGCCAGTAAAACCAAGGAACTGGTGGTAGACTTCCGCAGGCACAAGCATTCTCCACTGCAACCACTGAACATCCAAGGTATGGACATTGAGGCTGTGGACATCTACAGGTACCTTGGTGTTCATCTGAACAATAGACTGGACTGGACTCATAACTCAGACGCCCTCTACAGGAAAGGGCAGAGCAGGCTGTACCTGCTGCGGAGACTCAGGTCGTTTGGAGTGGAGGGCCCACTCCTGAAGACCTTCTATGACTCTGTTGTGGCTTCTGCTATCTTTTATGGCGTGGTCTGCTGGGGCGGCAGCATCTCTGCTGGGGACAGGAAGAGACTGAACAGGGTGATCCGAAGGGCCAGCTCTGTTCTAGGATGCCCTCTGGACCCAGTGGAGGTGGTGAGTGACAAGAGAACGGCGGCTAAGCTGTCATCCCTGATGGACAACATCTCCCACCCCATGCAGCAGACTGTGACAGCACTGAGCAGCTCCTTCAGTGGGAGACTGCGGCACCCACGGTGTGGGACGGAGAGATTTCGCAGGTCTTTCCTCCCCACTGCTGTCAGACTCCATAATAAAGACTAACTGATCAAGCACACACATCCATACATATGCAATAATACTAAGTGCAATAATCCTTTCTGTCATCGTTGTATTTTTACTCAGTTGTATATAGTATTCGTATTTGTATTCTATTTTTATCTTATTGTATATTTATTTTATTTTATTCTACTGTATATAGTATTTTATTTTATTCTATTCTGTACAGTTGTGTACTGTATTTATTCTTATTGTATTCTAATTTTTGCCTCATAACTTTTACACTGTCCACTCCTGCTGTGACAAAACAAATTTCCCACGTGTGGGACTAATAAAGGTTATCTTATCTTATCTTATCTTATGTGCAAGGAGAGTTTAAAAAGAAAAAATAGATGCATTAAAAAAACACAAAAGAATAGCCAAAACTAAAATCTGTTGAGCAGTTGTTTAAATAATTGCTGCTCAATTTAGTTTCTACACAGTCAAACATAGAATTTGCATGGAAAACCTTTTACCTGAGTGGCAGATGTGACAGTCTGTCCAGCATAGGGTGACGGGGCCATGTTGGGTTCACTCTTAATAGTGGAAGCGTGCTCTGAGACTGACAGGGAGGTTGGGGAGCCGGTGTCAGAGGTGATAGATCCTGAAGAATCAGCAGGATGATAATATGAGCTATTATTATGTTAATACACTGAGATACTTTTCAGAATGGTTTGCAGATTCTGAAAAAGTTTTAACCCAGAAAGGGTTAGAGAAGGCAGATTCTCAAACAATTCTGGCATAATCTTTTTGTTTTTCTTGCTTATTTCATTTCTTGTTAGTAGCTACTCACATGACTGACACTGCTTTCATTAACCAGCTTTTTCTTCTACACAACATCCTACATATTTTAGTGTCTGTTTGACCTACCTGTGGATGTTTTATTCTTGGGCATCTTGGGTTTCCGCTTCCTTGTCTGAATGCTCTCTTTCTTCATTGCGAGAGGTCTGGGCACCTGGAAGGAATACAGCAACACAAATAAGTTCAGTCTACCTCCCAGGCCCTAATACAACAGAGGCTACAGTGTCATGACAACCCACACAACCTCTCCTCCCACACTCTGATAACAGTGACCACAGTGCCCTTGGAGAGGTTTTACGCTGTGCAAATAATGAGCTGCTCCCTGCTGGAGCAAGAAGCTTGCTGAAAGAGCCTTTTAGCATGGCCTACCCCATGTAGCTTCATGTAGAGGCCACAGGCATTACAGACAGGTTCTCCCTCAGCGTTGCGTCTCCACAGTGTGGTGGTGCTGGTATGGCAGTTAGTGCAGCACAAGCCGGCCCGGCGTGATGTGGTCTGCTGCAGGAGGACATATTTGAATGGTAAATTATCAACTGTCTGAAATCACAGATCACATCTTGAAGTAAGGTTTGAGAAATTGGCGTTAAGCTGTTCCCTCAACTTTTCCAATGAATTGCAGGATGCTGGTATGTTTGGTATAACAATGATGAATGCCCCCAGGCCCATGCAAAAGAGAAAATAATAACTCATTAGCTGGGCAACATGTAAAGGCAACATAAATAATTCTTTCATGTGTGAATATCTGTTTGGTTTGGGGCAAAACAAAAGCAGCAGCAGAAAATCCCGTTGCTAAGCAGAAACTTGTCTAAAAACAGCTCGAATCAAGGGCAAGGTCAGCACAGGACAAATAAAAAACAGTAAAAAAAAAGCCTTGTTGTGGAAATAGTTTGTTGAGTAGCTGACAGTCACAGTTGCTTTGGAGCTGGAAGTTCCTGGGAAATACAGAGCCTTTGAAGCCTCCATGCACTAACATTGCCGTTCACATTTTCTGAATTATTACTAATTAATATCTCCTTTAACTTCCCAGGACCTAGCGTCCACATATGTGGACATCACATTTTGGGTTATTTAGACCAAAATACTCAGTTTTGGTCTACATGGGCCTGATATCCACTTACGAGAACATTATACTGCTACTGTTCTGTCAAAATTGTAAACAAATATGTGGCTCTCATTTTTCTTAAAAACAAAAATAAGGTTAAAAAAATCTGGTAATTCTTTGTTTTTACTTTCATCAGGCCCCAATGTGACCAAATATCAAAGAGAAATTAAAAATGCATGCCGTGGAAGAGTTCGGGTCTCAGGAGGTTAAAACAAGAAACAAGATGTATTAGCTCTACCAAAGAATCTGGGCATAAAGACCTAAGTCACATGAGAAAAGTAAAGTGTTCAATAAGTGTCTTATTGGAGATTTAATACTTTGACAGTGATGCATTTTTGCTTATCTTGCTGATTACCAGTAATTCATTTCAACATTTAACTTTATACACTAATAACAATATAACTTGGCCATTTAAGGAAAGCATGGGTGTTATCTGAATCCCTGCTTAGCTGCTTCAGTCGTCCCCTGTTTTCTCCTCATTGTTATCAAGTCTTTGCTTATTTTGGATTTCTTTTCATAATTGTGCATTAAGATACTTTCATTTTTATTAATGAAGTGTCACTGGAATAACTGTTTTTAAAAAAATATAATATCAGATTACAAAAACAAACTGAACAATTTTAAAGCAAAAATTTTCTTTTTCTTTATCCCAGCTTCCCCCAGAGTGATGATTTGCTGTATCAGTATAAATAGAACATGGTTGGTTTTAAACTGTAGACTGAAGAAAAACAGTCTTAACATAACTGCAGGTTCAGTTTGTAACCAGCTTGTCAAAAGCTATAAAAGCAATAATGTGCAATGTAATTTCCATTTGATGAGTAAGCCATGAGAGAAAGTTTCACAACAGAGTGTTTATTCTCATTATATTACAGTCAAATATGGTTGCAGGCACTTAAATAATAATTGTTGCATGCAGTTACCCCAGTTTGATGGAGGAGATGTTATGCCTGTTCGAAGATTTTAAGGACAAAATAATTTCAAAAAGATGTCTAGAAATGAGCCTCTGGAGAAAAAAAATGGAACACAACAGCTTACAGTACTAGAAAAATGTATAGTTGTTTAACTTTGTGGTAAAAATATAAGTGTGTCAGAGATGAAATATGAATTTGCATCTTTATGCTTTTTGATTATCTGCTGGTAAATTAAGGTAGTTGAAAAAGTCTATATTTTTTTTTTATTTCTTGTTAGAATGAATAATAGTCTTTTATTTTCAAGACCGTTGCTTTGATTCTTTTGCTGACTCTGCTCTCCTTTTGCAACATTAAAGTGCAACACACAATCCATGTGTGTGTACAATCCATTGAAAAAAAAATCGGAAAGGCCCCCTCATAGTAATAGTTTATGTATTTTTTAAATTATTGAATATTTGAATATTAATGAGGATTACATTTACTGATGATTTCCAAATGATTTTATAGTTTAAATTACACCAGACGATAAATTCAGCTAAAAGGAATCGATAAATAAACTATTTGGAGTCTGTTGAATGGCAGAGTGGTTTGAAAAATGCAAATCATGAGGTAGGCTGACTCGGTATCGCCCAAGTGTAATATAGGCTACATAGTTATACTATGTTTTTTCGATCTATCGGCGAGTCTTACCAGCCGTTTCTGCGGCTTGATGAGGGGCCTGTTGATGCCGTTCATCTTGTGATAGAGGCCGCAGGCGTTACACAAGTAGTGCCCGGTCCCGTCTCTGCGCCACAGCGGGGTCGACACGGAGCCACAGTTGACGCACTCCCTGCCCTCCGTGGGCATGTCGTCTATCAGGTCTGAACACAGACAGGGAAAACGCACATTAGACTGAATGCATGTACACATATACCATAACTCTGCACATTACATGATTATTTCATGGCTGTTGGCCAGTTTATTTCATTTGAGTTTAGGAGATTATTTAGGCCTAAACGTTTACATGGTACTCGTGTTCACTTCCAGTTTGTCCAACGTGACCAATCTCTGACAATCTCTAACACTTCTTATCTCCGTGGTTTCACGACGTTTTGGTCTCTCTGGTACCCTTAGATGAATACATTCAAAAGACTACATGCCTTATTACAACACCTTCTTCTGAACTTTTACAGCGTACGCGGGCGTGCGTGGCGCTGTCGTGGCTACGGTCCAGTGCCTGATGAATAGCCAGGGAGGAATGTAACCCGCCACCACGCAACCCCCACCCCCCATCCCAGTCCGTATGATGAAGGGCGCTCAAACGCATGCGAATGAATCAAATAGAGGAATCTGTTTGGGGGGTAGCATTTTCAGCGGCCACCCCCCACCCCGCCACCCCCTCCGCCATCACCTCAACCTCCACATTCATCACTCTCTGACACACTACGGACTCCTGGCATTAATTGCTCAAATACCTAATCCCTCCATCGATAAACCAGAGAAAGAGAGACAGAAAGAGCGAGCCAGACCTGAAGTAGACCACGTCCGTCGGGACAAAGCTGTCCCGGACTCACCCTTTGAACTTGTGATTGTATTTCTCATCGTTTCGGAAGAAAAGAATTCATCACAAAATAAAGGGCGAGTAAAACTGAAAAGGGTCATTGCGTTTTAATTACCAAACACTTTACATGAATAATATTAACCGAAAGATTTTCTGAAATACTAGTTATTCATATTTAAGATGACTGAGAATAATTAATGGGTTTATGTTTCCGTAAACGGTCCAAATTAATCTTCACAGTCAGCCTAAAGATAATCATCATCTCCAATGCTTAGGGTTGGAAATAATGACATGAAAATTTGGATTTGAGATCAAAACACAAAACATTAGATTGCTTTAGAACATGAAAACCCTTAAACTAAACACATATGTTACATAAAAAATACATGCGCTTAGAAAGTGAGTTAGCAGCGTTTATAGTGATCTATGAGTAGTAAAATGATAAAACTAGCCATGATGAGATAAATGAACTCTGTAAAAAAAAGTTAACGTCCCATAAGTTGAATAGCCTCATGGTTAGACTTATCCCCTTGGCTGAAAACGTTTCTTTTTTGTTCAAATTAAAATAATTTATGCGTTCAAGTCCCCAAATGTTCATTCGGTTAATGCACTTATAATAAGTAATCGGCTCTGCGCTTCATTGCTATGGCATTAAACTTTAGCTCTACCCAGTGATTATTTAATCGTTTTTGAAATATTTGAATGCAGAATCACAAAACATCAAAGCTTGTTTCGTCCCCGTCAATCAAATTAAAAGAAAGCAGGAAAGAAGCAAAACTGCACCAATAAATGTTTTTTTTATTTCTTTATAGGGGCGATGGAAACTTTATTGTTAACACATTTTAACTATCAAGACTGTTCTGACCATAAACTCTGCCCAAGTATTTAAGGCCATAAAGACCGACTAGTTTTGTTTTCCTTTGTGCACAAATTTAAATGCCTGATATGTAAAATATCCATGTCAATCTTGGGACCTAAAAAAAGGGCCCACTAACAAATGTGGGCCAGAGATCCCCCATTCGTTTATAAAGATATTAATACTTTACCACTAAGAATACTGCAAGAGATCCTTGTATGAACATTTATGTTCAATTATCATGTTTACCTAATGAAAAGATAAACCCATTTGAACTCACTGTTGATCCTTTCTATAATAATGGACTCTTTAATTAAACCAACAATACACTAAAGAGTTAAATTGGGTTTCATTTATCTGTTAACATTTTTAAGTGGTGTCAAACCATCAAACTCTTCTAAATCATGAACTTCAAACACTCCTGTCTCCCCGATCCAACACGTGGCCTCCAAATAAATGCTGACGGCTACACTTAGAGACGTTTCGACTGTCTGATCAAGGTGATAACCGCTCTTATTGTCACGGCAGTGGCCCTTTTCACTGGGCTTTTCTCTCCCCGTGTGAAGGTCGTGATTAAACCAGGGAATTAAATTAACATTTTAATTGATCCCTCTTTAGCGTCACTCTCTTCTTGATGAATGTGTATTGTTTAAATCTAATGTGGGATTGTTAGGGGACTTTGATTCAATCACCGACCGCATGACACAAGCATTATGTTTACAGGCCTCTCTGTCAGCCGCTGTAATAAATAACTGCCTGGCCTTTACAACCGGTAAATGAGGTTTAAAAAGAACCTCTGCCATGTTAAAAACAATAACAATGATTGTGGAGCAACAACAACACCGTTTTCACGAACAAAATGTTCAGAATATTCAATTCGTCTTATTGATGCTGACATTTGGACATTAAGCAACCAATAATTAGAAGACATAAAGCAAGCATAGACTGACGTGATTGTTATTATGTTCTTAATATTTGGAAGGAAAATGCAACAATTTAGCTTACGAGTGTTTTCAAGCGGTAATATGATCTTGTGGCTACAAAAAAACAGAAAACATCAACCCCCCCGTTGAAAACATATTAAAAATGATCAAATTATGAAAAATTATTTTATGAATAAAAATATATTTACTGTCAGTCTTTCATACTTCGTTAAAAAAATAATTTTAAAAATTCCAGTAAATCAGAGGGAACCGGGATTTCGCAGTAGTTTTAGAAACTTGATTTATGTGCTTACCCAGACTGGATCTTCTCCCCGACAGACCACCTTGTCGGCCCTGCAGGCTTATCACCCCGCTTTCGAAATGTCCCGGCGTCCAGGAGGATGTCGCCATCTCGGGGCTCATGTAGGCGTACGGGTTGGAGTAGGAACCTCCGACTGAGCGCACCAGAGCGCCTCCGTACTGGTCAGAGCGAGCTCCGTTTCCGAGAACCAGCGGGCTCTGGTAGGTTGCATCTCGCCCGGTGTTGGTGCTCACGGGCGGGCTGTGCGAGTAGGAGAATCCATGTGAGGGATGGGGGCTGCTGGGCGTGAAGGAAGAGCCGTCTGTGCCGGCCTGGGGCCAGCCGTGATGACCACTGAGGCCGTGAGACTGATGGGGCGAGTCGCAGGTTTGCAGGTAGGGCAGGGTGGGCAGCATGGCAGGAACTCTGGTGGAAGGGACGTAGACGGGAGAGCTGGCCGAGGGATGGATGTAATTCCCGGTGTCATGCGTGTAATGGGACTGATTGGAAGAAAAGGCCAGGCTTTGATACATTTTTCTCTCTTTAAAATCTACTTCCTGGCGGAAAACTGGAAAAACACGGGGAGGGCTTCCTCAGCCAGTCGCAGGACTGCTGAGATGTCCACAAATCTCATCCACACTCTCCTGAGGAACTTTTGTGCCTTGATGTGAATCCTGCATTGTTATAAATGTACAGAGAAAGAAGATAGCTGAAAAAAACACTGGAAAGGTTTCATGGGCAACTGATCCACCCACCCAGCCTTAAGCTTTATTGCGCAAAAATAAAACCTATTTTTCCCCAATCAATGAGCCATGCCAAAAGGAAAGTTCGACAATCCGCGTCAGACATATTTCACCTATATCACCTTGAGACATGGAATGGATTAGAATGACATTAATGATCAAGGATATCTGCACACTCGGAGGCGACTATCAGCAACCCCACACATCCTGCGCCTCCGCAGTTGGCTCATTAAATCAGAAACGGAAACTCAATCAAACACCACAAAAGATAGCGAGCTCCCCTTCCATATCTGTGATGCATATACTTTCTATCAATAGTAAATCAAAACACATAAAACGTTGATAATGGTTCTGCGCCGTGTACAAGAGGAACGCAGTTTCTTTCCAAGGGCTCTCAGTGCATTATCTCACCAGATAAGGACGGTCGGGTGATAAAGCAGTCTGGTCTTTTACCAGTCAAAATTTTCAGCAGACAAGCGCAGTAGGCAAACTTTCTCCCTCCGTACCCACGCAGACAGACGATGGAGCTCAGCCGAGCCTCTCCAAATAGCTCGGTTTTAGTGCGTTAAAGTTGCTCACAAGTGGTGGAAGATAAATGTAAGCAAAAGTAAAATGATTTTTTTCCAGGGGGAGGGGGAGTCCGGGATCACTGGAGCGCTCTTCTTCCTCTGCGTATATCTGGAGATAGGTACTGTCGCTGATAATTGCTGTTATGAGTGTGCGTCTATTCGCTCTCCTACTGGAAAATTTGTACGGGAGTAAAACACGTGACACAGATCGGCGATCTGATGTAGACCTGGGTGGGAACGGCGGAGGGGAGGGAAGGAAGGCGCTAAGGAGGGAGGACCCCTGGGTATGACAGGGCAGGAGAGCTCAAACCTGAGAATTGAGGACTTCTAAAGTGTAAACTAATAAAACCCTGTTCTGTTTGATAGGACGAAGGATATGGAGGCTCCATTGGCGCTTTATACACAGCAGTATTCACGATCATTGCCTTTACGCTTCATTCTACAGGGGAATTTAATGCACGACTTTTTTTTAAAATTCACCTGGAAAATCATGTTTTAAGGTTTTCCACATTTGAAACAAATAAAAAAAATACCCGTCTTACTGCTCCCAAGGTTTCCATTTTCATAACAATTAAATCAGCTCCTCAAGGTATAAAAGTGCAGAATGAAACTGAAAGATACTTTTTTAGATTAAAACTATTACGTTTACCTGTCCATTGGAAAAAGAGAAAGAAATAGAACTAGAACAATAACCTACTGTATATAAAACAATCACTTTAGGCGTAGCTGGTAGCTCACAGAAACCAATGGGAATTATTGGTGATTTAAGCGTCAATTAACCTTTGACTAAAAAAAAATAGCAGGTTAAAAATACAAAATATACAGAGAAATATACGGAAGTTAATTCCGTTATTTGTATAATTTACATTTCACTGCAATAATAATAATAATAATAATAATAATAATAATAATAATAATAATAATAATAATAAAAACATGCATGAACGTTTCATTTTTAGAACAGGTAGGCGGGGTAAACTGGTAAATAATATATATCAAATTAAAACAAAACAATGCAAAATCAACAACAGGTTGGGAATAACACGGGGCTAATTCAGTTAAACTCATAATGAAAATGTAACATACAGCAAATAAAGAGAAAAATATATTGTATTTGACAGCTTGTAATTAACAACTATGTTTTCAATTTAGAAACCAAAGCTTGTTACATCAAAATCAAAAGTAAATATTTTCAAAGGGCGTCTTTTCTCCGTCTCCTGTATGGATATGCTTTAATTTGATCAGCATCTGAGACCGTAACAGACTTCTGTCTGGTGTCTATTAATTAATCCTTCCTCTGGTCTTCTACATCCGTCGATCTGCGCAGAGCAGCAGTGGAGTGGAGTGGTCTCCTTCCTTTCGTCTTCTAATGACAGAGCATTTGGTGTCGACATCTCATCCTCAAACTCAATGTCTGTCGCCTGCTGAGAGCATATTTTCTCATTTTAAATATTCAACGAAATAAAGGATAATGGGACCATTTTAGAAGCGCAGGACAAAGAAAGATCATTCATTCAGTGTTTTATATTGAATGAATAATGCAGGACTAAGATAATGTTTTCACTTTATCGGTAGTTTCAAAAGCTAATTTCCTTTAAGAAGAAAACAGAAGAAAAAGAAAAGAATGGGTTCCTTGAGCAGCAGCCAAACAGCGCTCGCTTTAAATAGAGTGAGTTCTGCACAAGTCTAAGCTCGGCCTCAGATCACATTTATAAGCTGGTCACGTCTTATCAAATATAACCCATCACCATTACATCATTATTCGGTTCATGTTTACTGTTTAAGAAGAGGGTGATATAGACACTGTGATCAACACTGTGGGAGAGTCCTCTTCAGCTGTGGTAGGATAGAGTTGATGCTGCTTTTTTTTCGCTAAACGACTTCTTATATCACAGCATACATTCACTTTAATGATTGTAAAATAACATAAACAACCCAAGTGAAGTGAAGTGAAATTTATTAAGTACCGTGAGATTATCAAATAAATGCGCTAAAAGCTAAGGAACTCACACTTTCAGTCAAACAGCATTCAGGTAATTGCAGGTAATACCTCAATCCAGCAAAATATGTCTGATCAAGACAGGGCCCTCCTCTCTCCTGCTTCTTCTTAGAACAGCTCCTCCTCCAAATATATTCTCCACCACTTTTAGGTAAATTTGTTGTATATGTAATTTTCATTTACCTCATCTAAGATATTATTTCATTAGTGATAAAAATTATCTGTTATCATCTTTATCCAATTTAGTAATTATTTCACAACTTTCAAAAACGTCTTGGCAAATAAATTGCATTCATGTAAAGAGTCAGCAATATAATGATGAGGTTATCAGCATCTGGTCCCTCTCCTTTTCCTTATCGGTGTTCAAAACATTCTGTGGGCCTTGGCTTATCTGGCTGCTTCTTGATCATACAGATGTTTCCTCAAAGACTAACATCTTCCAGTCATCTAGGGACAATTATGTGAAATTCTCTTCATTTTCCAGCATGATGGTGACTGCATCACAAGGCAAAAGTGAAAAGTGGCTTAAAGATAGTCAGTTTAACATTTTAGGCTGCTTATTCTGATCGAGAATCTATGGTCATGACATTTCAGGGTCAAAAATTCATTCACTTCAGGTTAAAAGAGGAAAACCTTTAACCAACAGATGAAAGTATTATACAGAATATGTCCATAGTTGATTACTTTCACTCAGACATGATTTGTTTATGTTATGTTGCTTCCAGGATTACCCCAACTGCATTTCGCTCACCAATAAGTATTGTAAAATACTATTCTAGTATTTAGTTGTAAACAATTTAGCCAACACGTATCACAACAAAACCTGAACACCTTAAATTAAGAATATTTTTCAATATATTTCAGTATATATAGTTAAAATGCAAATGAGGCATTATCACAGAAATGTCAACCAACTTGCATGAATAGAAAAAGTGAATGTCACTACCAAAGAAAAAAAAAAAACTAATCAATGTCTTAAATATATCAAGCATGTATCCTGTAAAGAAATGAATGCTGCAGAGATGTAGGCTTCAGGATTTGTAGCATTGTGTAATATAAGTATGTTAATAGAACAAAAATGTGTCGTCCTTCTACATGCAGCACATGCTTTCTTTGAAAGACATCCTTTTTCAAAAGGTCTGTTGGGGCCCTAGGAAAAAACTCACAGGGAACAACTTCAACTGCTATTTGTTAACATTATGTTATAAATAATTTGACATAAAAATAAAAATATGATATCTATCTATCTATCTATCTATCTATCTATCTATCTATCTATCTATCTATCTATCTATCTATCTATCTATCTATCTATCTATCTATCTATCTATCTATATATATATATATATATATATATATATATATATATATATATATATATATATATAAAATCAAAATGAGTATTTTTAAGATTAAAAAAACATAAAAAAACCCTTCATTTTAAAAACAAACACGAAGAACAATAAAACCAGCCTATAGGAAAAATACAATAAAATACACAATAACACAATAATTAATCATTTACACCAGTACCCCTTAGTGCTTGACTAAATTTCTTTTAGTCTAAATTTCATAACTTAGCATTCATAACTTGACAGTCATTTTGTCAGACACAGCTTTACTGGTGTACTGCAAAATTCCTCTATATTTATTTTTACAACAAAACCCAGGACCAAGTTGACTGATCATGAAGTGTTATTACTGTAATTACTAGCTTTTGCACACAGTAACAAGTAAACTGCCGATGTCCCAGCTCTGACTTTTGGCTGCACACACTCGAATTAGTCACCACTGGCAGCAGACGTGGACCGACCAGGCTGCTTTGTTAGCTAAGCTGCTAGTGGAGGTGACAGGTTCATTTCCCCCACAGCTAAGATAAAAATAGCGTGATTTAGTTATTGAAGCATTCATTTTTGTTCCTTAGTTATTTGTTTTAATTCATCATGAACACTTCTTTCCACTAACTCAGTGGTAGATAGTGGAGTCAGGTGGCTCCCTGTTGGGTGGGTTAAGTGTCTTCTACTGTCATTACAACTTTGCAGGATACCACTGCTGCTCCTCCTGCACCTCCCCTGAAGTAGTATAAATTATATAGGCATTATAAATATGTGGGGCTGTGCTGCATGGATTTCACCACCAGGTAGTGCATATGAGTAGAAATAATTTTAAAGCAGGATTTGTAGAGGAAAAATGTTATATTTAACAATAAGAGAGAAACAAGCAGCAAGACTGGTGTCATAGAGAAGAGACTTGTATTGGTTTGCTCTATTATAATAACAGCAGCATTTATGTTAACACAACTATACGTTTAACATGATCGTACTTCAGAAGTTATGTTAGAAAATATATGAGATGTTTAAATAGTTGCAGAAGCTGAGAATTTCTCTAGATAAGTATTAATGCCAGTTTAACACTGTCATACTAAACGCTTTAATGGTAATGTTAATAGATTAACAAGCTAGATGGCATTTATTACATAATGTCAAATATAAAATAAAATAAAATATATGGCCATTTCATGGTACTGATAACAACTAATTGTCACTGTGATTTTTTTTTTGAATAAGCAAAGGTTTAACCATTAATCTCCAGTTAATTTGTTTTAAAATATTATTTCAGTTGAAATTCTGTGCAATGTGGCAAAAGGCTAGGAAAGTAAATGTGGCAAACACATTAAAAAAACAAGACTGGAAACAAAATGATAAAATTAAAACATTAATTGCATATCAGTGTATTACTCTAAATGCTTTTGGGCTCCGACATTCGAGTTAAGCTTTCTTTAATTTTGAGGCCAGTGATTGGAATGACTATCAATGGCAGTAAAAGATATGGTTGATTGAGAAATAACAGGGTGGTAAATCCATTACAGTGTTACCCCATCAACTGGAGCCTTGAATATCCACTAGCTACCAACTGCCAGAGAGTGATGCATGACAAGTGAATCGCTTCCTGTGTGGACAACCTGTTGGTTAAATTAGAAGGCTATACCTCAATAGAGGGGCATGTTTGTCAGCTTTCATTCATTCTACCTGGTATCTCTCACTTACTCACTTACTAAGGCTCCTTCCCCACCAGGGAGGTGGCATTCAGTGTTCCTGCAGCTAGCCTCAGTAGCTGGGGATCAGACTTCTAGGACCTCCACCGTATGGAGTGATCACATTTATCATTAAGTAAATCAGAGCTAAATAGATCATGTGAAATCACTGGAAAATTAGAACTTGAATATGTAATTTTATAATTAATAAAAGAATCTCCCAGCCTCTGTGGGAGCTTTAAAAACACGATTGATGTTCCTGGAAATCTTTCCTCTGGCTCCATCTTCAACTAATAGAAAAGATTTTTGTGAAGTTTTATTTTATTGTGTGGAAATGATTATGATTATGATTATTACCACTACAACTAGTAATAGCAATGATAAAATCATTAATGAATAAATTATTAATTATTCAAATAGGTACACTGGGGTGTGACCACAGAAAGCTAAAAGCTTTCTTATCATCATTTCTAATTTTGAACAGTTTTAAACTCACAATAAAAGCTACAAGTTGTTGGGAACTGGATGAACTAGTGCTATAAAATGAAACTGAATTAAATAAAAAATGTAATCTTATAAATTTATGACTTTTACATTTTTGTTTTGTTTTTTGACAGGTAGAATTTTAAAATGTGTAGTTTTTTAAAATTGATCTATTTTTCCACATAAATAATTCAAAATAGAATTATAAATAAAATAAATATTGGACTTCCATCATCTTGAACAAAACTATAGAATTAATTTATCTGATTTCCCCAACAGTAAAAGTATATGTCACTGCCTGCTGTAAGACCACTCTCTCTCCCTTGATGAAAAGAAGGCAATGAGACGGTTTAACACATGGAGTAATTCTCATCTCTCAGTATAGGAGTGAGATAGTGGCCTTATGAATGAGGTGATTGGTGAGGGGCCTGCTCCATCACAGCTTCTTTCTGCTCCCCCCAGTCAGTCCATGGTTATGTCCACAAAAAACAGAATTCACAAATATGCCACATTCCCACCACAGGCTGCATATCTGCTGTCAGTTTTTGGTCATGTTTCTACAGGCTGGCTGATAGGGTGATCCACCGGGGAGGCTTTGTGTGTACATAGAAATGCCTTTTAACTTTGATCACCCTATAATGTGACGCCACTGTCCTTTACAGCTGCATTCCATGGACTGGAATGGAGTTTTAGCCTCTGTCTTCATTTTGCATACACATGGCTGTAAGATAAGTGAAGAATTTTACCAGTGGTATTTATTGTCTATGTAGCAAGCAGGCTACAGTGTGTTTGTGTGAGCTGTCTGTCTGTTTTTAGACAGTAATTTCTTGTCAGTGTTGCAAATTAATGGCATGATCACTTCAGATAAATTCTTCATTCATCATAGACTAAGCATTACCGACTCAGACCTACCCTAAAACTATAATGAACAATTGACAGAGGCATGCTAAAACAGCTCTGATATTGCTGGTAATGGTGTAAAAGAAGGCTGACAGAGGAGCCGGTGCTCAGACAGGATTGAGGCTCAGATAGGTGCTATCGCCACAGCTGACTCCAGCTCAGCAGGAGGTCAGAGATGCATTTCTCCTCTTGATGGCAGATGAAGAGTCCCAAGGTTCACATCTTGTTTGTCTTCTGGAATTGAGATATTTAGATATTTAGCTCTGGTCTGAAGATACAGCAGATTGTGAAGTATAGTTATAATCATTCTGCTCTGTGTGCTTGTGTTGTGGATCTGGAGAATAAATGTACACTCTAGTCAACCACACACATTCACACTTACGGCCAGTTGAGAATCACTAATGAGTAACAAGAATGTGTTATGGCTGTAGGAGGAAGACCAGTACCCAGCAGGTCTGCACTCTTGTAGTTTCTATATACACATAGTCGCTACACACAGAAACACAGATATAGCCCTTCCTCTTTCTGCTATACCTGGGTTTTCCGAAGATAGCAGCAGAGAGAGTCTGTGGGCACAGGTCCATACTCAAAGCATTAGTAAGATGGTGTAATTATTCTGTCTGTGAGTCCAAGGATCCAGACCTCATGGTTTTCATTGGCTTTGCTTTCTATTGACTCCATATACATATATTTCATATACATATATTTCATATACATATATTTCATTATTGGTACCTTTGACTCTACATACCTCATATTTATTTGTTCTCCTCTTATATATAAATTAATAATCGGCCTCTTCACGTATCTCATCCTCCCTCTTTGACATCTGTGAGCCACGTAAACCTGAATAAATAGGTAGAGAACCACATCTGTATTATGTATAAAAATTCCAGGCAGGCTCTGTTGATTTTATATGAAGATGGCAAGATGAAAAGAGATCTGAGTGGCTTTGAAAAAGAGTTCATTGATGGGGCAAAGAAGTTAGGAGCTTCTGTCACAACTACCACTTAACTAGCTGCTGTTTCCATATCACTGATTAACAGTGTTGGGTAAGTTACTTTAAATTAGTAACTTAGTTAAAAGTAACTCAGTTACTTCAAGTTACTCGTTACTTTCAGAGTAACTAGTTACTAGGGAAAGTAACTTTGGTTTTACTCAGAATTCTCTTGTTAATGTGTTGCTTCCGTAACTCCCCGTAATCCCCAGCAAGATTGCCAGTCTTCTAGCTTGCTTACGTGCCACAAGTGCACTGTGCCACCTACCAAAGGAAAAAATAATGTGCACATTTCCACGAGAGAAATCCCACACCTGATTCTATCCTAGCCTGCTTTTTACATCCAACACAAAAACTGCAGTCGTGGTGCTTTTGATTGTACTCAGAACTCAGAAATTCTGCCTTCTGAACAGGAAGATGTAGGTAATACCAGACTGCAGATGAGCTGCATACAGGGCTGGACTGGGACAAAAAAATCGTCCCGGGCATTTTGACTGACCGGCCCACCATTATAGGAAAAATCATAAAGCCTTTGAATGAAAATAAACGCTGTTGTGACAGTGATGTACACTGTTCTGATGGTATATATGTATCAATCTATCAATTGTTTGTTGTAAGACTCAGATAATTTTTTTTTTTTAAAAGTGAGACATTTTAAATGAGAATAAGAAAGTATTTCCTTGTGCCCCCCTTTCCCTTTTAATGCTCTGCATGGACCCCTGGCAACACTTTGCTAGATCTGCCCCTGCACAGTTACCAGCTGTCAGCTACATAGAAAAGGATCCTGGTGTTATTTGTCTCTCAGAAACAGTTCATAACTTCCCTTCAACTCATTCATGTGACCTAAAAGGTAAACCTGTTTCTCCATCACAGCTCTGATGATTCAGTAAGGACATCTCCTGGTTTCATCTTCATGTTTCCCTCTCACCACATAACCAAACCGATATCATGACCAGCAGGTTTACAGCTGTGGCTCCAGCCAACATCAGCTGATACTAGAAAGTAATATTAAATAAATTCTAACAACAGCTGATCAAGCTTAAAAGTGCTGCTGTTTTTTACCGCGACATCCGTTGGTTTCCTCTTTCTGGCGCAAAGTGGGCGATAAATAAACGAGAGAGAAAAGCCAATCAGCTGATCATTGATCAGTTTCATGATTGAAGTAGAAACAGGAGAGGGAGGGTGAGAGAATGAGAGAAGAAGAGGCAGCTGTGCAGCGTAAAGACGCAGAAAAACTCCAGCTTTGTGTCTTTTTCCATTCTAGCTGAAGTCCGGGACAAACTGTGTTCCTTTTCACCTCAATACGAAACGCGTAATATTTTCTCTGAATACGAGACGATTCTGTTTTTTACAGGACGGTTGGCAACTCTAATAATTAACCTTATGAACAAAATAAAGTTCAACATCAGTAACATAGCACCCACCCAGCTGTATAGAAACTCCGTCATGCTAGCTAGCACGCAGTACGAAAAAGTCAGCATAACGAAAATAAACTCCAGCTAAACTTGGTTCATATCTGACCCAGATGGACTGCAGGTTATAACTTCTTACCTGAAGTTCAGTTCACCTGACACTCTCGGACCAGTGGCCTCCCTTTTCCTTCATCCACCTGCTGGCTTCCACCACTTGCTAATGTTATTGAATCTGTGGAAGCTCCGCGATAGCCACCACACCAAGTAACGAATAACGAGCCTATCTAAATCCCAGTAAGGAGTAACGCGTTCCCGGTTTTGGCATAATAACTAGTTACCGTGCTCGTTATCACAATAATAACGTAGTTACTGTAACGCGTTACTTAATAACGCGTTAGTCCCAACACTGCTGATTAAAGTCTCATCTTTAAGGTAAGGGACAAACTTTAGAAAATAAGGTCAGAAATTATGGCTGACAGCACACCTTTGATGAGTGGAATACTCATGCAATAGTCTGCAACAAAGAACATCCAGGTAACATTCCTTTTGGTGGAGGAGAATGCCAAAACATGATGTGATCAAACTATCAGCAAGAATAATTAAATTAAATTTAGTGCTCTCAACGTTAATCTCGTTAAAATGACATTAATGCCATACAGCACTAACGCGTTAACAGCTAACCGCGCTAATGTGTTGACGCTGTGCAGCCCCATGCTCGGGGCGATCCGCGCTAACTCGCTAACAGAGATTTGCTGTGTTAATGTGGTTATGACGTTAACGTTATTTTAACGAGATTAATGCTGACAGCACTAATTAAATTTGATTCATGTAGTGCCATTTCCCAATAACAGTTGCTGCAAGGCATTTATAGTAGTTAGCAGAGGTGGGACCAAGTCATTGTTTTGCAAGTCTCAAGTAAGTCTCAAGTCTTTATCCTCAAGTCTCAAGTCAAGTCTCAAGTAATGTCAGGCAAGTCAGAGTCGAGTCTCAAGTCACTGGTGTAAAAGTCCGAGTCAAGTCACAAGTCTGAAACTTTGAATTTCAAGTCTTTTCGAGTCTTTAAAAAAAAAAAATGAAAAAATAATGTTGCAGTTATGCTAAATGTAAATATTAGACCATGTAATTTTTAAATCTGTGTTTTTCTCAACACATGACAAAATAGTGAACTTAGAAAATATACACAAATTGTGAAATTGCACCTCTTTAAAATGCAGCTCAATTAAACCTAGCTCCAAGAATAATTTTCACCGACAGTTCTGAGATACGCTGCATGTTATTCTTGGATGCGGTTGTAGGACCAGCTTTAAAATCGCATGACAAAAATATCATACACATTAAAAAAAACTGTATCACCAACGTAGCCTGGACAACATTTGCTAGTTAGATGAAGTCAGCTATCTCATCGTAGCATATTTATATGCATATTTATAATCATACGGTTCTTGGAGTGAGTGCACACACTCATGAAGTTTAGTAACTTCAGGTCACTGCAACAAGCCCAGGTACAGTTTACCGACGGATGGGTGCAGGACCTTGAAACGCACCGTGTAGAACGAAAGACCATTGTACCTATCATAAGTTTACCAGTCTCACAAATCGTCGTCATAAATACACATTCATTAACCGTTTATTAATATAACCTTTGAGCTCAACGGTAATTAATTAGCAGTGGAAATAATTTCTGGTAGCATCACAGAAATGTAGCAGTGACAATAATATATGCTGTAATCGTACTGGACAATTAGTGATACAAAAAACCTGTTTTATCCTGTGAATAAAAGTATATGTTTTTGTCAATGTACCATAATAACAGAAGCGAAACACAATATTGTGTCAGGACAATTCACTATTTATGCACAATAAACAAAGGAGCATAGCGCGAGAATTTCTGTTCAGCGCCAGACTTGCTTGTAACCTATATCACCAATTATGTTAAGAAAAATGACGCATTAACTACTAAAAAACACTGACCTTCGTGTAAATGCTTGGAGCAGACTAACCTGTGAGCTGGAGGGTTCTGGGACGTTATAATTGGTCTTTGAATGGCTGCAATCCAGGCCATCCGTCGCCTCTTTGTTACTTCGGAAACATGGCTCGAACAATTTCTCTTCAACGACGTAATCCGATAACAACCGATCTCTTTACCCGTCGGCTTCCCGTGGCTGTCATGCGACCGGCTATTGCAGTTAATAATACAACGGCTTCTTGACATTTTTGTGTTTCTTTTTATCGCTGTATAACTGATTTTAATTGAAAGCCTGCGTGCGCTAGTACCGCTTGACCGCTTGCCACGAGTTCCCAGAATCCTTTGCGGTTCTACCCGTGAATGACGTCACATTTTCAATCTCTATATAATATGCATGTTAAATTTTATATTTGGGGTAAAATATCAAGTCTTTTCAAGTAAACCGGTTCAAGTCCAATTCAAGTCCCAAGTCATTGGTGTAAAAGTCCAAGTCAAGTCACAAGTCTTAGAACATTTTTTCAAGTCAAGTCTAAAGTCATAAAATTAATGACTCGAGTCTGACTCGAGTCCAAGTCATGTGACTCGAGTCCACACCTCTGGTAGTTAGCAATCAAATCCGTATATGCAAGCACTTGAGACCAGTGGGAAGATGAAACCTCCATGAGGTTCCGGGAGGGACAGACAACTGTTGTGACCGGCTGGGGGTGAGGGGAACGAAAAGAGAGCAGAGGTAGAGAGGACAAAAGGCACACTATGGGAGACAGCCAAATTTGAATTATTACTAACGCTTGTTTAAACCTCTGAAAGTGTTGTATGAGGAAAGGAAGTGCATAACATAAAAAGCATTGGTCAAAGGCCTGTGGAACTCAGGTCTACCAGCTTCATATGATTCAAACCATCAGAGTTCCTTTAATATCTACTGTATGTTCCGATTTCTGTAGTACAATATTGTGTAATATTGTAATATTCTGTATAATAATATTGTATTGAATGATGCACTGAGGTCTAATAGGTGTGAGAAGGTCATTTGTAACCTTTACTAATGCTATTACTAATGCTGAAGCTCTTCAAATAAGCCATTGTTCTGCAGATGGTCACTCCGGTGTTTTATAATGACTGGTTAGAAACTGGCTTATAACTAGCTAAGACGCTTGGATCAAGTATTAAGTTAGAATTTTAAAGTAGTGGTTTAATTACCACTATCATAAAAACCTGTGGTGTTTAATCCACAGGCAATAATAAAGATAGATTGATCATACTTAAAAATGAATCATTATTTATTGGTAAGACTTCTTTGAACAGTGTTGTAGAAATAGCCTCTAATCAACATACTGATCATTTGGAGGAAGTAAACATAAACATTAATACAGAAAAAAGTCATTACGAGTTAATGGAATACTTGTTTCAACTGAGATCTGATTCTCTGTCAGTCTGGTTAGAGAGCTGACATGAGACCTGGGGTTGTTTCTGTTTTCCTCTATCAGTGATACATATTAAGTTATCTTTACATAGTGTTTTTTTTTTTTTTTTTGTAAATAGAATAACTGGCCAATTAAAGGTCTTCTGAATTAGTGAAATGTCAGTTCCTCTCCAGTTCACAAGGTGTGCATTTGTGAATTATACCTGCAAGTCAAGTGTCTCTGAATTGCAGTGAAGGAGATAAGTGTAGAAGAATTATCTCCTTAAACGTATAGTTTAGAGAAGTACTTCTTGTAGGAATGGAGTCCATCTATCAAGAAGAAATAGTTCTTTGTCAATTTCATATTGATGCATTTTATATTATAGTAGCAACTGCACCGCATAAACCACTCATTACAAATGTGAATGCACATTTGAGAGTTAATGATGCAGCATTGATCATCATGAAGTGATATGTCAGATGAGTCATCACTGACCACATTCTCAGTAAGTGGACAGTTGCGTATGTGTCGTACATCTAGGAGAATTTGAACAGATACAGTATCTTAGACTGTACTCTCCACCACAATCATGAAGACACCAAATGAGGAAATATACTTTAGTAAATCCTTTAATAGATGTAGGTACTCTTCCTCTTTGGTAGAGTTGTAGAAACTTTGATGCTGATGCATAAATGCATGCCGAAGTGTATTGAAGTTGCCCAGTTCTGATACTGCATCTACTGTCTATTTATATAAAAACACATATATACTGAATGAAAATCTAAGGTCAGTGAATGCAAATGATCTGCTAAAATCCAATGATTAATTCATATTTAATGATTGAATGTCTAATGTATGCAAGTGGCAACCACATGGGTAATAAAAGGCTGAAACCTCCTAATTACCCCTTCACCATTTCATTAATTAACCATAGCATTAGTTCAGGCAGCCCACACAGAAATAAATTGATCTTAATCCCAGCAACTGATAGCTTTGCTGATACCCTTCTACATAATTGACTAGCTGCAAGCCACTTTGCAACCTTCATCTTGGGATTGTTTCTTCTAATGACAGTAAAAATAATTAAACCAGGCTTAAGGTAACTTTGTTAATATAGTTCTTTCAGTGCTACATCTCTTGACGATGTTGCTTGATAATGAGATTCCTACTCCAAAATGCATAATTTTGAAGTCTTGGCAAGAACGAATGTTGCTGAAAATTCTTATTCAGTCAGCTTTAAAACAGATACTATGATCACAAGCAAGACTTTTCCTGGTGTTATAATGTGATATGTGCATAATGTATGCTCACTGTCAAGAAATTAATTCTCTGATCGCCAGGGTGTCATGGCAGATAAGTCACACAGAAGCTGAATTTGTATGTAATCGTGTATTCCCACCGTGGTTGTTTTCTTTTCAAATTAATCATTGTTTCAAGGCACAAAAATTTGCCAGACCTTCTGCATGACTGCTGGCAGCAGGCCACTTCCTCTCTTTCCATCTGTTCTATGCAGTGGTCAGATCATCACAAATATGTGAGCTCTCTTCTCTTACCAATTCAGATTCAGAACATTTCCACCAGAGCACAGACAGAGTGGGAAGAAAGGATTTAGTGGGCTGGATGGCCCATGTTCCTGGTGCTCTGCTCACTGGGGAATGTAAAGCAGGAGTCAGCCTAATCTCCAGCGCTTATGAGAGACTGGCTTCTATCTGCCTGTCTGCCACTTCTTTATCTGTGTGTTGCATTACAGCCTGTCAGGCCCTATCTGGCTAACCCTAACTCTGCTACTTCTGGGTTCAGGCCCAGGGACAGTGGGGTAGAATAAACAAGCTCAGAAGTAAGACTGGACAGTACTTGTAATGGTATATTATAATCTGTCATTGCAATGCTATTTAATTAAATCATGTTAATGGTTTTAGTTTTACAGTAAATATTTGCTTGGGAATTGTAATGAACAACAAAGAAACATCACTTATATACAAAGCGCCTGCTGATTTTAATGACATGTAAAATGGTTAAGATAAAACTTTGTCACTTTGTTCATTATCTGTGATTAGAATGCTTAGTTTTCTTTCTTTTTATCTTTTAAATATTGATTTTTATTATCATCCTTGCCATCCCATCCCAACAACAGACTGTTCTCTCTGTTGAGGTCAGGAAAGTGATTCCGCTCCCTGAAGACCAACACAGAGAGACTGAGGAGGAGCTTCTTCCCGCAGGCGATACGGTCTCTCAATCACACCACCACACAGTACTGACCCACACATACAGTTCTTACACACACACTGGACATTCTGGACATTGTTTTCACTTCATCACTTAAATCACTTTAAGCATATTTGCACTGCAGAAGACATAATGTGGATTGCACAACACTGGACATTATATTCTTAATTTCCAGTTAATACTTGTACAGCTGCTGTTATTGTGTATATATTTATTTATATTTCTTCATACATTCTTATATAGTTCTATACTGTGTATTGTGTATTTTGTTGTACAGTTATTTTATTTTCAACTTTAATTTATATATTTTATCTTATTCTTTCCCAGTTAAATTTACCCTTCATTCTAATTTGTGTTGTACAGTTATTTCATTTTTAACCTTAATTTATATTTTATTCCTTCCTAGTTAAATTTACCCTTTTTAATTTTTCATATTTATTTCCTATCTTATTCATAGCCTTTTCCTTTTTTGTTTTCTTTAGGTCACGAGCAGTTGTCTAAGCATTTCACTGCATATCGTACTGTGTATGACTGTGTACGTGACAAATAAAATTTGAATTTGAATTTGAATTTGAATTTGTCTTACCCTTTTTCAAATGTCTCCTATGTTCTTCGTCTTCCCCTGCTCGTTGTCATGTTGGACCCTCAAAATTGCCTATGTCTTCTGTTTCAAGTTCTGTTCCTAGTCTTACCAGTTAGTTGTCTGTTTTGAGTTGCCAGCAATAAAGCTGAGTTCTTTAAGTTTACTTTTGCCTCCATGAGTCCTGCACTTGGGTCCTTCATCCTGCCTGCCTGCACATAGCCATGACAGAATTTTTGTGCTGTTCTGAATCTTTGCTTGTATAGTTTTCCCTTGCTGGATTATTCCATTTTAAATGGTTTCTGTTTTCTTTTGGATGCTATTATTTCCTTGGATATCCCTTTCTTAGCTTTTGTTTATAGCATAATTCTAATGTTTTCTACCTAGCTGGTAGTCCCTCTTCTCTTCATCATGAAGTCCTGGTTATTGCTAAGATTTTTTTTTCCTCCTATGAGAAATTTATATATTAGTGTGACCTGTATTGCATGTGTCTGTCATATTGTATTCCTCTTTTTTTTTTCTTCCAACATTGTGGACTTTGACTTTCCCCTTATCTGACATCCAACAATAGTGTTCACTATGTTGTGTGGACTAAAAAGCCTTCTCAGGTAAATGTGCAGTTTTAAGGTTTTCAATAAACTGGAAGAAGAAGATTTATTTATGTTAAGGAAGTTAAATTTCATTGTACTATTAGAAGGCTTGCTCAACTTCACGCAACTCCAGAGCTGCTTGCCTGCTCTGTGCTGAGTACTGTGGTACCTTGTAATGCTGAACAAATTGCTGTTACTTGCCATTACTCTACTTAATCTCCTGCAGATTGAATCTTTTTTGTCCAAACAATGATGAAGAGTTAAATAGGGTGTGAAACATCTTCCTCTACAGTCCCATAAAAGGCCAATTTACACAGACCATTTACTTGTGGTTCAATCGCATAACACGGAGTCTCCCAGCCAGCTGTCACCCAGGCTGCAGGCAAACATATATCCAATGAAAACATGCTTTTCAGGGCTTGTGTGTGGATATGTGTTGGTGTTTTGCTGCTAATGCAGTTCTGCTCGTGTATTTGTGAGGATTTCTATGCCCACAATTAGCTCTCGTAGTCTCCAGAATGGAGGAATTGATCCACATGGGCTGTCTTTCCCATCTCAAAGGTCAAACAGCACAAACACAGGCCACATGAGATGAGCTAAACAAGCATTGAATGGTGATTATGTGTGCTAGTGCGTATGTTGGAGAACACAGTTATTGATTTATGTCTATGTACAGATGAGCCTGTGAGTACTCAGCAGACAGTGCTCTCATAAAATTTGTTTACTCATAAATAGTGGAGTGAATAAAACTTGCTTTAAAGAAACAACAAAAGTTAAAATGCTGAGAACAGTTAATTACAGTTTTTCTCGATTGCTTAAACACTATAACCAGGCCTCTAAACTAAAATTTCAAAACCGTAACGCTATTGTTCAAAAAGCTCACCCATTTCCCTGAACTATAAACACTATTCCCTGCTTTGACACATGACTCAAATTTGATGAACTGCTACTGCAAAACTCTACACACAAATCCCTACATTTTACAGTGCTTACACCATGTAGTCATTTAGAAAGCACTAGCATGCAATAATGTTAACTTAAGTCAGCATAGCTTGAGCTCAATTAGCACACAATTAACCAGGTGGAAACACTAGGAGTCAAAATTTAGCACACACCAATCAGAACCTGCGATAGATAGATAAAAGGGCCAAAGTCAGCTCATTCAGGTTTGAAACAATGGATCCAAAGAGATGCAAAGGAGAGTGATTGAGGATGATCATCTTTTTCGAGGCATAAATGCCATCAGCCTCTCCACAATTGACCGCATCCTCCGAAAGAATCAATTCCGGATGAAACAGGCATACCGAGTCCCTTTCGAACGAAACTCTGACAGAGTGAAAAACCAACGTGTGGAATATGTTCAGGTATGAGTTTTGATACTGTATAAAGTATTGTGTACCATCACAGCATGGCAGTTTATGCTGCCATTTCAGCACTCTTGAACTGTGGTTCAGGGTACCGATTGACTCTACTGTGTTATGTGTTTTGCAGAGAATCTTTGAGATTGAAGGACGGCCTGTGCGCCATGAAATAATCTTTGTGGATGAGGCAGGTTTTAACCTGACCAAAAGAAGGAAAAGGGGGAGGAACATAATTGGCCATCGGGCTATTGTAAATGTCCCTGGTCAGCGTGGGGGGAATGTCACTATGTGCGCAGCCATCAGCCAACGAGGGGTACTCCACCGCCATGGCGTACTAGGACCCTATAACACTATGCTTCTCCTTGCTTTTCTTGATGGTTTAAGACAACATATGTTCCAGCTGGACTACAGGGAACCAGCACAGCCAGAGCAGCCTCACTACGTTGTTGTGTGGGATAACGTCAGCTTCCATCGCGCTGCTCTGGTTCGTGACTGGTTTACCAATAACCCAAGGTTTTCTAATATCTTTCTGCCTGCATACTCTCCCTTTCTAAACCCGATAGAGGAGTTATTTTCGGCATGGCGGTGGGAAGTGTATGACCGAGAACCTTATGTCCATGTTCACCTCCTTCAGGCCATGGAAGAGGCCTGCCTAGACATATCAGTAGATGCATGCCAGGGGTGGATCAGGCATGCAAGAGGATTTTACCCCCGCTGCCTGGCTGGGGCCAATATAGCCTGTGATGTGGATGAGATTCTCTGGCCTGACCCAGACCAAAGACAAGATGCTGAGGTGGGATAATGTTTCTGGTGTGTGTTGTACTGTATAGTACATGAATGACAATGTGCCACTGTACATACATTGGTTGCGTCTTTTGTGTTTATCATGTGACAAGGGTTTTGAAGGGGAGAACCATAAGCAACCTATTTGTTTTGGAACTATTGTTTTGAATTAATTGTACCAGTGTGCAAAACTCTGTTGTAGTGTGTGTGTTTTTGAGGGCTTGTGTTTGATGTCTGTGGGCAAAGTTTGGTTTTTCAGCAAGAGTGAATAGTTTTGGGTGTAGAGCTTCATTTTGACCTGGAAATAGGATGTTTGGGAAATTGAGTGAGATGTTATGGATTTGTGTTTACTGTTGTGAGGATATGAGGCGTAGTTTCAGGAAATGTGTTTTAGCAATCGAGAAAAACTGTAATACTATGGAAGATGACAATGAAATAAACCCTTTTTTTCTAGCTGCTTACATTCCCAGGTAAAAAAATAATATAAGAATTACATTTAGAAATTCTAATAATAGGATGTTTTTTTAATTATGCATTTTGAGACAAACGTGGGAATGTTGAGAATTAAGTGAAATTTTCAAATTATTTCCTCCTGTACAGGAATTAAACCCAATAATCGAGTGATGGTAATGCATCATACAAAGCAAAAGTAACAGATGAATCAAGTGCCTGGGGGCATTGCTAAGATGGCTTCTGAGTGGCATGGCATGATTCTTTAAGAGAATACGCAAAACAGCTCCACAACTTCAGGATCAAACAGTTTGCGTCTTATTATAAAACATACCTTCTAGGACACATCCTTGCATCTGTCCATTAACAGCTACTGCAGTTTGCACAAATGCGAACACCCCTTTCAAGGTTTTGTGGATTTTAGTTCTCAGGTTTATCAAATTTCTAAATCTATTTAAAGACTAAATATTTATTACCATTCTGAGTGTATGTGCTAAAAGAGAATTTCTGTATCATGTACTAATGGAAGTTTAATCTTTAGCTCTTATACAGTCAGTGTGGGCAGAATCTAAAGGTCACTAATGAATATTTCTTTGATGTTGATGTTGTGGTTAACAGGACAGCAACTTACAGGATAGTGAATATGAAAACTTTAGTTGTCTATAGAACGAGTCAGTCACTTTGTAGTAATGTTTGGAATCTCAATTCTAAATCATCCACTATAAACTGGGCTACAAATCTGTAGCACATGAAAAAATTGTACATACGGTAAAAATATATATACAAGTTTTAAGAACAACATATGCTTCATTCAGATGTCTTTTTCTGGCAGTGATACATTTCCATATTTCATATTTCAGAAAGAAAATACTATATCACATATTGCATCTGTTACAACAACATCATAGTAAAAGAGTCCAGCCTACCAGCAATTCCTTCCTTCCACCAATTAAAAACACTGAGTCCACCATAAAATAAAAAACACAGCAGTTAAAGTCCTATATCACACAAGAATGGGACAACATCCCTCTCCAAAAAGTCCAGCAGCTGCTCTCCTTAGTTCCCAGTTGTTTATGAATGGGTGCTAAAAGAGATAACTAAAAAGGGCTCGTCCTAACTTTTACCAGTTTAAAATTTGGATCTGTTTTATACTTTATTGTGAATTCTATTTTTATCTACAATTGGCAAAAAATGGGATGCCAGTTGTATAGAATTGGGTTTGTATTAATGTAATAAATTCATATACCAAAAATCAGTCACAGATTTGTTGTGGCCTAAGACTTGCATAGGTGGGACAATTTACCCAAGTGGGACTGAGATACGATGCCCATTTTCTGTATCCGTCTGCTACCCCTCTAAGCTCCAGTGTGCTTACATAAACATGACAGTAGGGATATTGTACTGTAATACTGTAGAAAGAGATCATAATAAAAGTGTCAAGAATGTGTTTTGCTATCTTTTACAGCTTACACTGATGTACTTAACAACATGTAACCACTGAGGGTGTGAACCAATAGTGATGACTTGCCACCTATAGGAAACAGGAAAGTCCTGTTTGATGGACCTTACATAAAAGTTAAGTGGTACACACTTCAATGTTTAGTTTCTTCCAGCAACAGCAAGACTTGGTAGCTGACTACAGTAGTTATATAAACCATAAACACTCTGTACGTTGTACATTTCCTAAAGACAACCGCTGTGAACATAGATATATTATACTGACATTCACACTCTGACAGATGCATCAGAGAGCAACTTGGGGTTAGTATCCTGCTGAAGGATATTTAGCATGCAGACTGGGGGAGCCAGGGATCAAACCAACAATCTTCCGATCAGCAGCTCTACCTCCTAAGCTACCGCCGTATAGACATGCACAACTAAACAAGCACAATATACTCTCAGACACATAACACAGTGTCATTATTTACTTAATAAACACTACTGTGAATCAAACCACTCACTTCAGAACCTGTGTGTGAAAAACTAATTACACCTCTTGATTCAACAGCCTGTCGAACCACCCACAGCAGCACTAACTTCAAGTAATCATTTTCTGTATGACTTTGACAACCTCGGACATCTTTGTATAGATATTTTGGCGCACTATTCTTTACAATATTGCTTCAGTTCATTGAGGTTTTCAGGTATTTGTTTATGCACAGCTCTCCAAAGGTCCCACCAAAGCAGATTAGTCAGGTTTTCTGGACTTTGGGCGATTGCAACACTTTTAATCTTTTCTTTTTCAGCCATTCACTTAAAGATTTGGTGTGCTTGTGATCATTGTCCTGTTGCATAATGCAATTTCAGCCAAGATTTACTGCTTTCCTTATGGAAGCAGTAAAGGATTAGTTTGTGTTTTTATACCTGTGGCAACTCCATCTGGGCTCAGACACTAGACTTCTGTTTTCATTGCAGCAGCACTCCTTTTCCTGGCATAGCCATTTTGGCTCTTCTTGCTGGTGATGGCTAGATAGGAGCCCAATGCTTCATCGGTTTTCAGGGCTAGCTGAATTAGTAGGTGGGTTGATCATTTCTCCATAGCAGAACTTCTTTGACCACTGTCATGCTGTCTAAATCAACCAGCAACTGTTTCTGACGACTGTTGTCATCAGGCTCCTTATTTCCAGTATTTAGTTCATACAGCAATGCCAGTTCTGTTTCCCACAAGTAGCCAGCTGGACACATTGACATCCATGCCCAGTTCCAGGCCAGCAAACCTTTTATCCATTTAAAAGTTCACAATAGGCTGAGATCCTTTCACCTGTTACCAGATAAAACTGTAAGAATTGAGTGCCAGCTGCCAGTGAAACTGCTATTAGATGGTTTAATTAGTCTTTTGGCCCTGATCAGGTGGCCTGTTTATATATCAGGAACACAATGGGGCTCCAACAGATTTTACTCTGGCTTCGTGATGGGAATAACGGCGTTACAAGTAACGGGGTTACTAATGGCGTTACTTTTTCAGTAATGAGTAATCTAACTAATTACTATTTCTATTGTTACAACGGCGTTACCATTACTAACAAGAAAATGCGGTGCGGTCGCGTTACTATTTTTCAACAAACAGTCGGATGAAGCTGTCTTCAACTTACCGCATCTTATATCAGTTGCACGGAAGTAGCTGTCTAATCTGGGCGCTACAGCTTTCAGCAGCTGCGTGCGCTCCCGCGGGTGGCAATCACTGTCTGGTAGACGATCACTTTTTTGCACAACACCTGGAGCTCAGGGGCAAAACAATTGCATGAGTGCTGCTGATTGACTGAGGAAGAATAAAGTAGTCGTGGTAAGCCAATCACATGACCCCTTCAAGATGACAAAGCAACAAGGTGATGTATACCAGTTTTTAAATTGTGTTGATAGGCCAAGTAAAACCAGAGTCATGATAAACAATATATTTGCGGCGTTTTTTCCTCAATAGTTTCGTCACGTTTAGTGTCTAAGGACAGCACTACCAAGCACTCTCTGCATTCAGCTTCTGCTCAAACTGCACGATTGACTCGCAGGGGTTATAAGTTCGTAGGTCACGATGCAGGGTCTCACACTATACGGCCCGATGCTCTGATGCGACCTGAGTGCTCACACTGTGCGTCCATAAAATGAAGGTTATAACAGAAATTCTGTCGCTCGTTCTCTCTGTCTTTCACTCACACAGACACACCACCACCATCAACTTTGCTAAATTTCTAATGAAAAACACTGATCAGGCAGCTGTGATTGAGCAGCAATGTAAATCCAACTATTTTCATGGTTGTTGTGGTCGTGATAATTTTGTGAGGCCACATCGAAAAGGCTCGGATGAGCTTGCCAAAGTTCTACAAGTTGTGCCTCCATCGCTTGTGTCCAGATCACGAGCTGCACTGCCGTGCTGCTCAGTCTTTTTCACCGACATTTATGTGTTTGCGCGTGCTCAGTGTGAGAAGCTGCGGTGACACCCTCACAACGGTCGTGAGGATTTCAACCATCCTCAAGACCAAGTGATTGATGATCAGGAGCTGGTTGTGAGGTGTTAATCGCTTCTCGTTACCCCCACGTATACTACACGATGCACGATGAAGGCCAAACTCGTCCGATCACCAAAACAGTCGCACGACTGAAAAATCGTCTCAAAATGGGCCGAAAACCATACAGTGTAAGCCCAGCTTTATGAGTAAAAATAAAAAACAAAAAAACAAAAAAATGCCCTTTTGTGTTGGTGGAAAAATGCACCATGTCGACCAATCAAAAAATAATATGGCAACATAACATTTGGTTGTTTTGGAAGAGGGGGAAGTTTTAGGAGTGACGGGAGAGAGAGAGAGAGAGAGAGAGAGAGAGAGAGAGAGAGAGAGAAAGCAAAAAAAGAGAGAGCGAGTTTTGAGATGTGAGAGATTTGTGACGTTTAGCGTGTTTGGAGTGTGTAGTTAATGTGTTGTCTTGTGTAGTTAGTGTGTAATGTTGTGGATAGTTTTGTGTTGTTTGTCAGAACAATGAGGCGACTGCTGTCTCCAGGTAGAAACAGGAGCAATGATACAACTGCTGTCAGACCTGCAGGTATCAGGTTGTGATGTTCTCCTTTATAGAGGACAGAAATTAGTTTTTGGGAGTGGCACAAATAATTTAGGTAGCATCCTATTGAATGCAGAACAGCTGATTGTTATGTAAATAGTTTGAAATGGTTATTAAAAAAAGGGTAAAAGGAAAATGGCTGCAAATAACTTTGTTTGCAAAACTTATGCATATGATTTTAAAATTGACAATTTATATTTGCATTTAAAGTTATAAAATGTTTATTTTCATGTTTATGGTTGTTAGAGTAAAAAATAGAACTTTTTTCTACTCGAATTTTATGTTTTTTTGTCTTTTTTTTTTTTTTAGTTTAGATCAATTGTGTTAATACAGTATGTCAAACAAACTGAAAACATTACTTTGAATTCAGACACGTGAGATTGTGCTGAAAACAATGATACCAAACAAGGCAAAGTAAATAGTTTTTAAAGGTGAAATGTAGAGGAAACATTAAAATAAGCCAATTATACCCTGGACCCCAGAGGGTTAAACATATTTTTTTAAAGTAACGCAATAGTTACTTCTCAAGTAATTAATTACTTTTAGAATCTTGTAACACAGTTACTAACTCAGTTACTTTTTTGAAGAAGTAATTAGTAACTATAATTAATTACGTTTTCAAAGTAACTTGCCCAACACTGTCTATCTTAGACCAAAACTTCTGGTCTCAGATATGCTTAAAACCTTTAAATTGATTAGAAATCCCAGTCTGTAATTAATACAATACAAAATACTACACAGAGTGCACTGATCAATTGATGTTCAGGATGTGTTTTACGTCTTCTAACAACTGCTCACACTGACAAGGCAACACACCTGACAATTATATCTCTTTGGTCCTGTCCACCTGTTCAGTGGTTTTGGCGCCTGATATGTGAAGACCTTTTGACAAAGTTTCTGAAATGTAACATTCCAGCCTCCCGTTTAGATTGCTTGTTGGGCGACTTGGATGACGTCACTACAGAGATGTATACAATCCACATGGTTCTCACCTCCCTATGCATTGCCAACTGTCTTCATGAACTGGAAAAAAACATCTTTATTCCATCCAATATAGAGACCATCTGATAGATTAAATTAGTTTTGATACAGCCTCTGTGCCATCTCTCCAATCTCTCTGGGCTCCTTTGATTGGCTCCATCACCCAGTGGGGTTGGGGCGTTTTGTCCCATCTTCATTATCGTAGTTGATGTGGGGGGTGGGTAAAGGCTTGGGGTGTCTGGGGATTCCCTAGGGACAGGTTTCTCAGGGGGCTCAACCCATGGGCTGGTAGCTGCACTGCTCCTGGGTGGGTGCATGCACGGGGGCCCAGCCCTGGCGGGGGAGGCCTCTGGTGCATCGATGGAACTGGGGGCCTCTTCAGCTGACAGGTCAGCTGCTGATCGGAAGGTTGGTGGTTTGATCCCTGGCTCCCCAGTTTGCATGCCAAATATCCTTGTGCAAGATACTAACCCTGACTCACTCTCCAATGCATCCATTGGAGTATGAATGAGTATGAATGATAGTTAGAAAGCACTCACCGTGTAGATGGTAGTGCTTGTGTGAATGGGGTGAATGTGGCGTGTTGTATAGAGCGCTTTGAGTACTCCAGGAGAGTAGAAAAGCACTATATAAGAACCAGTCCAATTTCTGTGTGTCTCTATGTTGGGCGAGTGCTGAGTATTTGTATATGTGTGCCTGAGGGTGGGAATGCATGTTTGCTTCTGTGCTCAGGTATGTACTAGCTCACTCCCAGCGGCTGCTTGGCATGGTCAGACCCCCATGGGTCGGTCGCGCCCCTTCTCGATTGTGGAGGGCTCAGGTTTCTGGTCCTGGGGCTCAGTCTGCTCTAACTGGCTGCCGGTGGAGCCTGCAGACTCAATGCTGCAGTCCCCTGTGGCTTCTGCACAGTGGCTGCTAGGTGACCCCCCATCCTTGGCTCTCCTCAGCTTTTTTGTAGGTGGCACAACTGCCCCTCCAGTGGTCCTGCTTGGGCTCTTGTGCTCTTCAGGGCCTCTAGATGTCTGGGGCCTGGATCTCCTCCATGCCTGCTTCATGTCCTGGGGGGCAGGGCTATGGCTCCCCACACCTACCTACTATTAGACAGTTACATGAAGAAACCTTGCGAATACAAGCGAGCTTACACCCACAGGTGTGCACACAGGTGCTCACACAAGTGTTCATACCTGAGTACCTGTTTGTATGGGTACTCACAGACACACGCTATTTTGGTTGGCTGCTGCCTCTAAACATATTTTGCATTGTTGGTCTTGTGTGCTGCTGAGTAAGTGGACCAGTATGGTGAAAGCCGTAATGGTCCACTTGAGAAAATAAATCTGCTGAACATTTCTCTTGGCCTTCAGACAATAATTCTAAGTGCTGGGCAGGACAGGCATTTTAAAATGTATGCCTTTTAAAATCAAGTGAAATGAACCAAGTGATCCTGTTTAATAGAATTTTACATATGATTTAGTTATGCCTGTGGAGCCAAAGCAAGATGCTCTTCAGACACTTTAAAGGAGCATAGGTGAATATTCCTCACCTGCGTGGACTTAAGTGCGTACCAGGCAAACAGAGAGGCAGGGCTTCATGTTCCAGCTATCAGTATCTTATCTTGAGTAAATGCTACTCCACACATTTGTCTGTATCCCTGCCTGCTGGAGAGCTGTTGGAATGCTCCAGTAAGCACTTCACCTGGCTCACCTTACAGTTTACCTCCTGCTCACTTCTCTTTTCTGGGACTACTTATTCCTAATGTTACACTCTCTTTTCCTAGCTTCCACTACTACTTTTCCTTTCATACTTTGTATCTCCTCTTTGCTGTTTATCACAGAAAGGGTTTGAATGTCTGTCATACTTCAGTATAATTCTGAAAAAACATTTTTTGCAGACCTTTGTAAGTGGCATTGTCATCCTTCATTTCTAACTGCCATGGATGTAACTGGACATTTAAACATAGTTCCCACCAACAATACTGTAATCAAAATATTTCTGTGGTTTTGAATGAATGGTAAGGGCAAATACACTAGAGTGGGATACTTTCAAAAAGTCACAACTTTTTCTAAATAAACACTTAATTGCTTAATTTTATTTTTATTTGTATAGAAATAGTCTATTTTACTTGGCTGTCATAATTAAAAGAATTTAGGACAGAGTTCAAACTGATAGATTTTATTTTAATATATCTTTGATCAAAAACATTAAGTTAGCAGCTTATTGCAACAGCCTCAGCCAGAGGGCAGTCTTACTCCCAACTTGTTCTGCAGTGCAGACTTAGTACATGATGCTGTTTTCTCAATTACTGCCTAATTCTAAGTGAATAAGGTGCTCTTTTTGGCAGTGCTTAATGGACCAGACACAACATTATTGGTCACTAAGAGCTAATGGCCTCTTTTTATAAAGTAGCTGTGCATAGTGGTGGCATTAGTTTATCAGCCAGGATACTGGAGGTTTTTTCACTTTATTATTACGTTTAGGAAAAGACTGTGAGTTGGGTCATTTATTTTTCACTATGAAGGGCTGTCTGATAGACATAATGAGATCTTAGGGAGACAGATAAAGAATCCCTTCTAATGCAATAAATGTTATGAAGGAGTTTATTTGAACCAAAATCCAGTTTTGGATCCTGAAACTACCTAACTGGTAAAAAAATAAAATCAAAGTTAAAATTTAAACAAAAGCCCAAAACAAGGATCTCCAGGTGAAAATCTTGTGGCTGTGACAATCCCACCTTTTGTTGGTTGTTACTCTACATCCTGACCATTCATCAGTATATCAAGAGTTGGGATTGAGAATGTGCTGACTTTGGAAACTGATATGTCTCTAGCAATCCCCCCCCCCCACCCCCCCACCCCAGAAAAAAAAATCAATTTGGAAAAAAGGACGCAAAAAATGAACTCAGTTAAAATGATAAATTACACCGTTATAAAAGTACACCATTCACAAATGGTTAAAGACTGAGTGTTGAGAATTTTGTTTGTGGAGGCACTCTCTAATCATTAGCTGAAGTTATGCAAGAGCTATTACCTGGATCAGTGTTACCTGGGTAATTATGCTGACCGTTGGCTTCTCTTATCAGCAGCACATTCAAACATAAACACAGATAGAGAGAATTCAATTCAAAAGCAGCGTCACTATTTGAACCTATAGGAGAAAAGGAAAAATGTGAGAAGTTTCTCCCATGCTAGCTTCTTTTTATTGGCTCCCTGCACTGAGTGTTTCTTCTTCACTCACCTTTTTTCACTTTCTTTGTGTTCATACACCATTTTGCATTTAGTCATTAGTCATTGTTAATCTCTCTTCCACAGTGTGTCTTTTGTCCTGCCTTCCTCCCCTCAACCCCTGCTAGTAATGGCAGATGGCTGCCCCTGAGCCTGAGAAACAGGTTTCTTCCTGTTAAAAGGGAGTTTGTCCTTCCCACTGTCACCAAGTGCTTGCTCATAAGAGGTCATTTGATTGTTGTTGCTTTGTATTTTTGCTCTGTATTTACCTTATAATATAAAGCACCTTGAGACAACTGTTGTTGTAATTTGGTGCTATATAAAGGAAAGTGAATTTATTCAAATTGAATTGTAACCCCTTGGGGGTTTTTTTCTTAGTTAAATTGTGTTTCATTTTTAATTCCTAGTATGTGTTCATCTGCTTTTTCTTCCTTAATTTACCACATTGTTTCCTAGCCCCGAGGAGATTTTTGTCCCGCCCTGGAAAGTCATCGAAGTTACTATACGACCAGGGCACCAGTTTCAGAGCTGGGGACCAGGAGTTACAAGAAGCTTTCAAAGCCCTCCATCTTACCCTAAATACCCAGCTAGCAGAAGATCAAATAAAATTCCACTGTAACTCACCTAGCGTTCCTCATTTTGGAGGCTCCCAGAAATATGAAAACAGGTCTGTCAAAGCTGCCCTGACTGCAGCCCTGTGTTTGCAAGTCATCAAAGAAGTGCTGGTTGAGATTGAAGGCATTCTTAGCTCAAAGCCCTTGAGCTATGTTTCATCTGATTTGGCAGTTCCTAATCTATTGAACCCCAATTTGTTGCCAGCCTGCCCACAAGGGGGCAACCAGATGAAGGCACTTGGAACTGTTTTTCACTAGTTCACTGAAGCTGCTAAACTGCTACCCATCAGGTAATATAGGTACAGGACTAGTTACTGCTATAACAAGGTAAAATGTTGACATCATCGCTCTGCGATATAATAGAGTACACTGGCCATTCATCCAGTGGCAGCTTCAGGAATGCAGGTCCCTGGAACCAATAGCTATCTGGTAATATCCAACAGTGCTTTTCTCTGTGAGCTCATCTGCTGGGTTCTCTGATGTCTCCACATAAAGCCAGGCCTGGGTATTAGTCAACTCCTGAATCTCTGCAATATATTCCCACAAGCATCTTGAACCTGCAGATATCTGATTGATACTGGGGTCAGGACTGTCGTGGAGAGTCTCCACATGACCACTCTGGAAACCTCTGATGTGAGTTAGCAGTTTAGCAGATCGGCAAGTTTGACAACTCAACTCATGGCATAGAAAGCTGGTGCTTTGAGGGCACTCAGGAGTGGGCTGTGGCATAAAAACTCAAAATGCTGGGTCAAAGACCCAAAACCATGACAACATGAGTTTCCGCTGCAGCCATTATATAACATAAAAGTTAAAAAGGAAGTTAAATATTTCAGTATTATTATTTTTAGGGATAAAGCGGTGACTGGGGTGAAAAATATTTTGAATATTTAAAATTGACAGTTTGTCTAGGATTATTTATCTAACATTTTTCTTGCCCATGTCACCTGATTTTATTAAAGCTGTTATGAATGGACTTTTTATGATGCTGTGACTGTAATAGGTTGTCCATTAAACGTTCATCAACAGGTTCTTCTCTACTGAAAATTGACTTAGAAACATAATTTCACAACATATAATACACCAGTCTGGAATAATAGGTATATTCTTCTTAATAGAACATCTATATATGGAGAATCTGCTTTCCAAAGGTGTTTGAGCAGTGTCAGACTTCATGAATCATCTTGGTGAGATGATTCATGATGTGTTACCATGTCAAGGATTTTGTTTGAAATTCAGTCTCCGATATGATCCCAAAATCTATTATAAGTTGATAAAAGCAATGCCAGTTAATCTAAAATCTATGGTTAGTTAAGATCTGCTGCAGTCAGAGGTTATCCCTGGTCTAAGACAGCGCCACATTAAAAATATTGAATTCAATGACAGAAAAATCTTCAACAAATTCATTAGAATTATCTTACTGCAAGAATTTTGTTGGTGGTGCTATATAAAGAGTCACCAGGAGGGGGCAGTATGGACGTTCTCATGAGTGTCTGTGGCAGGTCCCTGCACTGCGTCTACCAGTGGAGAAACTGCAGTCAAGTTATAGTAGCTTCTCTGGACTCAGTGTTCTGATTCAACATTACTGCATATTTACTCTTGCAATAGGCCAACAGTTCATTTAAACAAAGCCTGCTGAAGTGCTGCTGCCTCTCAGTTTTCCTACAGATAGCTGCAGAGGGAGAAAATCATCATAATTTACAATATACATAGAGTTGGATCAAATAACCATCTGATGTATGGAAATGCTAAAAATGTTGCAGTTTTTCTTTAAAATACATAAAGTATACGTATATGCATAAACTTAATATGCAAACACTGAAAATAGAGAGGAGTGCCCATGACTGCTTGAATGTAAAGCTTAATTTTACACCGAATGAGTTGAAAATGAATGTGTCTCATGTGTTCAGCTTGATCACATGACACCTGGTTATCATGTGAAGCAATTAGACCTATAAAGACACATTTACTATTCTGAAAGGAATTCAACTGTCCCATACAACATTACCAAGAGCTTTAATTCTCTATCAGGAAAGACTACAGCAACAACTGTGCTGAGCACAGAGGCAAAAATAGAAATCTAAGGGAATGGGTCTCATAATTGGTCTCATAACAATGGCAGAAAGGTTGGTGGATGTCATTGGCCTCTGCAATTTCTACAACTGGATGTGTACACACACCATGGACAACACATATTCAGTATATTTATCTATATACACAGGCAGTGGAATTCAGATATATAAATCTGCAGTAATAAAAGTGTATCCATTCAACAATATGAAAAGTAGTAACATGTGCAGTAACATGTGTGGTCTCTTCAAATGATGATTATAATTGGAGTTGTGAATGCATACTTGGCACTATACTTGGATGTTGGCCAGTTGCATGACACTGGCACACTTGTAAAACAATACTGAATCATTTGTCACTACACACTGTAATAGGAGCAATAGTCTATACTGTGACATGCCATACCTCCCAGCTCTGTAGCATTTTTATAATGCATAATGCTCTCTCCTTATTGGGCATAGACATCAGGGCTGCTGCATGCCAATATCCCATTAAATGTGACCTCTGTGTGACAATGACAGATAATCAGTTATGGCCCAGTGCAGACTTGAATGTTTGTTTATTCTTGATGAGGTGAAGCCTATTGGCTTCTTCTGAAAGCTGTCCTGCAGATATCTGACTTACCTTTTTGTCTCTCCAGGAAAGGGGTCGGTCAGCGGGGACTTGGGTAATAGTTCCCAGTGTGTGTGCTCCAATGTGAGACAGAACAGGAGGCATGCTGACCATAATTATGGGCTCAAAATGTGGTCATAAATATTTTGTACTTGTAAAAAAGATTTGTATGTGTAAAAAAGATTTGTGTGTGCGTAAAAAAGATTTGTATGTGTAAAAAAGATTTGTGTGTGCGCAAAAAAGATTTGTGTGTGGACTTAGAAAAAAAACCCCTGCAAGTTACAAGTACGGATTTTTGACCCTATTTTTCTTCCCTTCATCTGATTGGTCAATGTCATGTCAATCACAAATGTAACAATCCAATCAGAGAACAGATGGGTTTGGCGCTTTTTTGAACTGCAGGTCCTTGAAGGGTGATACCATTTGAAGCTGGAGGATCGCTATATAAATATCCGATAGCAGCTAGGTCCCCTAACTTTCAGTAGCTGTTGAAAGGAAAAAGTTGTGGTATATCAGTGGTTAGAAATAACATTATTACTTTAGGATTAGTTTAACACAAAGTCAGGGCTGACCCAGGACCATTGCTGTGAGTCACAGTGCGCAGCATAAAAGTCCTTTCACATCGGATGCAGGATACGCTGCTAATGCTAACTGCTAACTAAAAGCAAAGGATCCAGAATTTGTTACGCTGGCTGCTGGGCTCTATGGGTTTTTGCAGCAGCTCTACCTGTACTAGATGCACCTGCTCCTTGTCTTTTCTATCTCTGACTTTATGTCCTCTACAAGAGTTTGTTTTTTTTGCTAGTTCTTCAAATGTTCAATAAAAACATGTATGCTAATTCATAACGAAGAAAGCTTTGTAATGAAGACTGTCATTTCCAAAACACTGCCCGCCCCCACCCCGCGGTCCGCAGCGCTGTTGAAAAGGCTGTGGAAGTCCCTGTATTAAACACGTAGACCTGTGACATAAAAATCACCAAACTCGGACGACCACAGACTGTTTTCCTTCGTGGTGATGAAAGAAAACGCTGGGTTGGCATGTAAAAGGGCATTTATTCCCTTCAAAGACCTGCAGTTCAAAAAAAGCGCCCCTCGGCAGCCAAACCCATCTGTTCTCTGATTGGATTGTTACATTTGTGATTGACATGACATTGACCAATCAGATGAAGGGAAGAAAAATAGGGTCAAAAATCCGTACTTGTAACTTGCAGGGGTTTTTTTTTCTAAGTCCACACACAAATCTTTTTTACGCACACACAAATCTTTTTTACACATACAAATCTTTTTTACGCACACACAAATCTTTTTTACACATACAAATCTTTTTTACAAGTACAAAATATTTATGACCACATTTTGAGCCCATACATAATCATATTAGGCAGCACTTCACTAAATAAAGCAAAACAGCCCTTCTCATCAAATCCACACATCCACTAAGTGGGCCTCTGAGACACTACGGCACCCCTGTCAGGTGTGTGTGTGTGACTGCCTGTGTATGTGTCTGATGGAAAGACAGATGTAGGGAGTAAGAAATGCATATCTTAACAGAACATGGCAATTTACCACACAAAGCAAAATGCAATTTATTTCTTTGTGTAATTCTGTCTTTGCATTTAATCTACAATCCTCTAAGAATTGTGAGCAATTTATGTGCTGACATGGTATGTAGACACATAGACACACACAGACAAACTCCCTGTCTATTAATAAATCCTTCATCGAGTTTTGAGCAGCATGTCCTTGCAGCCCTGGGACTTGCAGGTTTGCTGTCCAAAGCTGTTTTTGACTACAGGGAATTTCTGCATGAGGGAAATTTGAGCTTGTTATAAAGAGAGAGAGAAAGAGAGAGAGAGATAGAGCAGACAGGCGGGAGGTTTGCATACATACTGTCCTAGAGATCCCCGTGCTGTTTATTAGAATGTGGCTCTAGGGGTCCTGACCAGGTAGCTATTCTTGAACAGCACTAAGGTCAGCACATCATCAACAACAAGACCTTTACAGACCTGAGACCCAACCAGCAATTGCAAACTCCACTTTTTGCAGTTGTATATTTTTTATGGATTCTTCCACGTTAAACCCCAAAAAGATTGCAGAACTTAAAAAAATTAGAGCAACTTAACTTTTTAAAGTTCATGAACTTAAAACTGAAAGCTTAAAATGTCACTAATTTAATTTTATTTGACATGCAAAACATGTAAACTAAAATTGTAATAATTAAATTTAAAAAAATCAGTTTACATTGATACCATTTCAAAGGAATAATTACAAGAAAGCCACTTCTTTTAGGTTAGCAACACTTAGTATTTATTGTTCACATTTCCACTTCACTTCATTTATAAATCTTTAAAATTAAAAATAAGTAAGACAAATCATGTACAAGGACAATATCTACTTGGGAATATCTGAATAATGCTGATTAAATGACACTGTGAAAAAATATATTGTCCTCTTATATGGTGATACACTGGGCAACAGTTTTTACTATAGTCTGGTCAATAATGTATTGATTCAATCTCTTGGGATAAATCAAGTGTAGTATATAGATCAGTCCAAACATTATCAAGAAGTCCATTGGGAATTCTTGGGAGACCCCAATGGCTTGATTACTGTTGTGGATTACTATAACAAGGGCTACAAGATCATTTTTTGAGAAATCCTCTCTCTAGTTCTATTAAAAACAGCATTGTTTTATCAGTAGGGTAATTTATGGTAGCTTTTTTTAGTTGTAGTTGAGCAACTGAGAACACACTACATCGGGACAAGTAAAAAACTAAGATTTTTTACCACCTGTGGTGGTGCTCGTCACATTGAGTTTCTAGTAATAGCCAATATTTGATAGAGACTGATTTCATAAAAAGTTTTTTAAAAATTCCAAAAAACTGGGGGTTTTTTTGTGGTTTTTTTAATTGAGCAGCCATGTACAGCAACAATACCAACAACTTACCCCACCCCACCTCACACACACACACAGACACACACACACACAAATACGCAAGATTGACAGCACACAATGTGCTTTGAGGTAGCAGCCAAGAAAGGTGTAGTTTGTATCTGTGAACACCCGTGTGTACACCTGTGTGCATCAGCACGCTTGTATTCAAAAGGTTTCTCCATGTAACGATCTGCTAGGGAGTGTGGGGAGCCATAGCTGCGTCCCCCAGGGCATGAAGCAGGTATGGAGGAGATCCAGGCCCCAGACATCCAGAGGCCCCAGAGTACGAGGACCCAAGGAGGACCACCAAGGGGGCAACCGTGCCACCCTCCTGGGAAGAGCTGGGGAGAGCCCGAAATGAGAGGTCACCCAGCAGCCATGTAGCAGAGGCCAGAGGGGGTTGCAGTGACGTGCCCATGGGTTCTGCCGGCAGCCAGCTGTGCCAGAGAGGCACCCCACCCCCCGAAAGGGGCCCAGCCGGGCCACAGGCGCCAGGCCCTGCCAATCGGCCACCAGGAGTGAGTCGGTACGTACACGAGCGCCCAGCCCCAGACACCAAGACCCACCAACACACCAACGTCTCAGGGCATCAGCCACTGGCAGTGAGTGTGGTGAGGGGAGACAGGCCTCCATACCTCAGAGAGCCTGAGATGTTCCCAGAGAGGTGGAGTCTAAGACCCAAGCTGACATATAGATACAGACGAACAGGCGCACGCAGACACAAAGGGGCATTCCCACCCCCATATAAACAAAGAAACACTCGGCACTCACCCGACGTGGAGGCAGACACAAATAGACACTGTACACACATTCACACTCCCCAAACATAGTCTATGTCCCAGGTCCGGGTACCCCTGCCCCCAGAGGGGCAAACCGTACCCGGACCCAGGAGATGTAATCCTTTTCTCTGGGGTGGAGGAAAGCAGACCACCTCCTTATCTGCAGTAGCAGGGAGGCCCTGCATCTCAGACCCCAATCCGACGGCCAGCACCTCCTTCCAGCCCCCTAGCCCAGACGATTAACACAACGGGGGTGAGTGAAGACCCCAAACCTCCCTCCGCCTGCTCATATGCAGTGTTGCTGTGTGCTGTTCTAAAGTGCATTTAAAACACAGGAGGGCATGGTACTTCCTGCCAGAAAGCAGCATGTTCATGTTCATCTCCATGTTCATTTTGAAATCATGACAACAACATACAGAATATTCAGATTTCCCAGTGTGGCCCACAAATCAGCTGAAGCCCTTTGTGTGGCATTTCCTTGTTCTTGTATGGGTTACCTCCTCGTGCTCAGGGTTCTTTCCACCTGACATAGACATAGAAATTATTCCATGTTTGCCTCCTCCTGCCACTCTCCTTGCATATACAAAACAATATGGAATAATAAAGATTTCCTTTAGGAATTAGAAACCATGCCACTACATGTACAGCCAGTCATCCAGCTCCCAACACATAATCCAAAGAACAGTTATCAAGCCTGTTGAAGAATTGTTTTATCAGCATGGTTTAGACTATTATTATACAAGGTCAGCATAAAAGAAGGTAATCTTGAAATATCTATTTTAGCAAAAGCAAGTACTGAGCTCAAGGTAGCAAATACAATTCCAAAGTATGCAAATTTCACTTTTTCAAAATGGGAGAAAGACATCTCCATATAAATGTATTCTCAATGACAAATAAAGCCAATCTCCAATTTATAAAATACAAGATTTAGCTATAAAACACATCTTAAGTCCATTACACACTGAGTACGTTCAGAAAAGCAACACGAAATTCCAGACTTTGTCATGTAAGACACCAAAAGCATCCAGTTTCTTGGGAAAATTAGTCCTAAAAAATGCACTGTAAAAAATTTGATATTAAGTGATGATGTGCTGGTCTTGATGTTTCTAAACAAGAATAGTAAGTAACTGAACTTCTGGGTTCATCCAGTTCTAAAAAGAAGCAGCAAGGAGAGTTTCATAGTTTGATCCAATTCAATTCAATTCAATTCAATTTTATTTATATAGCACCAAATCACAACAAAAGTCGCCTCAAGGCGCTTCATAGATACAGAGAAAAACCCAACAATCATATGACCCCCTATGAGCAAGCACTTTGGCGACAGTGGGAAGGAAAAACTCCCTTTTAACAGGAAGAAACCTCCGGCAGAACCAGGCTCAGGGAGGGGCGGCCATCTGCTGCGACCGGTTGGGGTGAGAGAAGGAAGACAGGATAAAGACATGCTGTGGAAGAGAGACAGAGGTTAATAACAGATATGATTCAATGCAGAGAGGTCTATTAATACATAGTGAGTGAGAAAGGTGACTGGAAAGGAAAAACTCAATGCATCATGGGAATCCCCCGGCAGCCTACATCTATTGCAGCATAACAAAGGGAGGATTCAGGGTCACCTGGTCCAGCCCTAACTATATGCTTTAGAAAAAAGGAAAGTTTTAAGCCTAATCTTAAAAGTAGAGATAGTGTCTGTCTCCCGAATCCAAACTGGAAGCTGGTTCCACAGAAGAGGGGCCTGAAAACTGAAGGCCCTCCCTCCCATTCTACTTTTAAATACTCTAGGAACAACAAGTAGGCCTGCAGAGCGAGAGCGGAGCGCTCTAATAGGGTGATATGGTACTACAAGGTCATTAAGATAAGATGGGGCCTGATTATTTAAGACCTTGTATGTGAGGAGCAGGATTTTGAATTCAATTCTGGATTTAACAGGAAGCCAATGAAGGGAAGCCAAAACAGGAGAAATATGCTCTCTCTTTCTAGTCCCTGTCAGGACTCTTGCTGCAGCATTTTGGATTAGCTGAAGGCTTTTCAGTGAGTTTTTTGGACATCCTGATAATAATGAATTACAGTAGTCCAGCCTGGAAGTAATAAATGCATGAACTAGTTTTTCCGCGTCACTCTGAGACAGGATATTTCTAATTTTAGAGATGTTGCGCAAATGGAAGAAAGCAGTCTTACATATTTGTTTAATATGTGCGTTGAAGGACATGTCCTGGTCAAAAATGACTCCAAGGTTCCTCACCGCGTTACTGGAGGCCAAGGTAATGCCATCCAGAGTAAGAATCTGATTAGATACCATATTTCTAAGATTTTCAGGGCCGAGTACAATAACCTCAGTTTTATCTGAATTAAGAAGCAGAAAGTTAGCGGCCATCCAGGTCTTTATGTCTTTAAGACATTCCTGCAGTTTAACTAATTGGTGTGTGTTATCTGGCTTCATGGACAGATAGAGCTGGGTGTCATCTGCATAGCAGTGAAAATGTATGCTATGTCTTCTAATGATACTGCCTAAGGGAAGCATGTATAATGTAAACAGAATTGGTCCTAGCACTGAACCCTGTGGAACTCCATAATTAACCTCAGTGTGTGAAGAGGACTCTCCATTTACATGCACGAATTGGAGTCTATTAGATAGATATGATACAAACCACTGCAGCGCAGTACTTGTAATACCTACAGCATGTTCTAATCGCTCTAATAGGATATTATGATCAACAGTATCGAACGCTGCACTGAGGTCTAGCAGGACAAGCACAGAGATGAGTCCACTGTCAGAGGCCATAAGAAGATCATTTGTAACCTTCACTAAAGCTGTTTCTGTGCTGTGCTGAGCTCTGAAACCTGACTGAAACTCTTCAAATAAACCATTCCTCTGCAGATGATCTGTTAGCTGTTTGACAACTACTCTTTCAAGGATTTTTGATATGAAAGGAAGGTTGGAGATTGGCCTATAATTAGCTAAGACTGCTGGGTCTAGAGATGGCTTTTTGAGTAAAGGTTTAACTACAGCCAGCTTGAAGGCCTGTGGTACATAGCCGATTATTAGAGATAGGTTGATCATATTTAAGATCGAAGAATTAATTAATGGCAGGACTTCTTTGAGCAGTTTTGTAGGAATGGGGTCTAAAAGACACGTTGATGGTTTGGAGGAAGTAATTATTGAAGTTAACTCAGAAAGATCAATTGGAGAAAAAGAGTCTAACTTAATATCAATGGTACTAAGAGTAGCTGTAGATAATATTACATCTGTGGGATGATTATTGGTAATTTTTTCTCTAATGATAAAAATTTTATTTGTGAAGAAGTTCATGAAGTCATTACTAGTTAACGTTAAAGGGATGGTTGGCTCAAAAGAGCTCTGACTTTTTGTCAGCCTGGCTACAGTGCTGAAGAGAAACCTAGGGTTGTTCTTATTTTCTTCAATCAGTGATGAATAGTAAGATGTTCTGGCTTTGCGGAGGGCTTTCTTATAAAGCAGCAAACTATTTCTCCAGGCTAAATGATGATCCTCTAGATTTGTGACACGCCATTTCCTCTCCAGATTACGAGTCATCTGCTTTAGGGTACGTGTTTCAGAATTATACCACGGAGTCAGGTACTTCTGATTTGAGGCCTTAGTTTTCACAGGAGCTACAGTATCCAGAGTCGTACGTAGTGAGGAGGTGAAATTATTAACAAGATAATCGACCTCTGTTGGGGTAGCGTTCAGATAGCTGCTTTGCTCTGTGTTGGTACAGGGCATTGGAGATGATAACAGTGGGTGGATTATATTCTTAAACTTAGTTACAGTGCTTTCAGAAAGACATCTACTTTGATAAAGTCTACTCTTCACCGCTGTGTAATCAATTATTGTAAAAGTAAATGTTATCAGGAAATGATCAGACAGGAGAGGGTTTTCAGGAAACACTGTTAAATGTTCAGGTTCGATGCCATATGTTAAAACAAGATCTAGAGTGTGATTAAAGTGGTGGGTGGGTTCTTTTACATTTTGAGAGAAACCAATTGAGTCTAATAACAGATTAAATGCCATGTTGAGGCTGTCATTTTTAGCATCTACATGGATGTTAAAATCACCCACAATAATTATTTTATCTGAGCTCAGAACTAAATCCAGGAGTTGAAGTTGAAGCAGGATGTCAATGAGGCAGTTTGCAGTTTGAGTTGTCATTGGCAGTTTTGGAACTACATCTGAGGAGGCAGAGAAAACATTTCAGAGAGCCAATTGACCCAGTGTAGCATGCAGTTGTGTGTCTGAGGTCAAACAGTGTTTTTTCCATATCAATGCATATTCAGTGTACTGATGTGCATTTTGAGCTATGAGCACACTCTTAGCCAAATGCAGTGATTTGATTGGCCCAACCTTTTTTTTTCATCTGAAAAATCAAGCTTGGTCCGAAAAAATGAATGTCGCTTATTCACCGAGTGTAATAACATGGTCTTTGTAAATGGCTGCATTTAGAATAGAATAGGATTGTGTAGGTATAAAGGCCTTTAGACTGAAAAAACAAAAAAACCTCAAAAACAAAACTCTAAAACAAACACATGGATTTATCAGACACAAACAACTGCTCATTTTAACATTATCTGAGCAATTATATCAGACGAGTGCCTCTGCCAAGACAACACAGCTGTCAGTGACAGCCCCGTCAAGCACACCAGATATGAGGAGTAATACGTAAAAATGCAGTACCGTTTGGACTGGACAGCATAATAACCTGGGTAATTAAGGCCTATATTTACAATATTTTTTTTATTTTTTTTATTTTTTACCTATTATAAGGAATAGCACATGTGATTTCTGTCATTTTAATTGTATTTTTATTGTAAGAATATGAATACACAGTGCATATTTACACTATGCCCAGCTGGCTGTGCATAGTACTTCTGGCATGGCAGAGTCCCTTATTTGATAGTTAAAAAGTTGGCAACCCTACATTTAAAGGACTACAAAGACAGTGAAATCTGCCTAAAAAAAGGTGTAAATTGATCTCAAGAAAACAAAATAACCACAAAAACAACAACAAAAGATGTAATACAGCAGCAGAGCATTTCAAACCAACCACAAAATGATGGACAAAAAATTTCGAACCCACAAAGTCTGGAAAAATTAAAAAATCATGCAAACTTATACTAGTATCCTTGGCAGGGAAGAAATTATTAACGAAATATGTATACGAAATGTAAAACATGTTAATACACCTTATAATCTGCTGTAAAAGTAATGCACCAGCAATTTACTAAACCTCAAATCTCTTACGGTGCACAAGCACAAAACTTTATATGCAGTTAGTAAAAGTGCCTGTCATGCTGAATGTTTCCTTTCAGAATAATGCATTTTATATCATTGGGTTATAATTATTGATGCTCTCATGTGTGCATCAGTTTTGCAGCTTGTAAAGTTAAAGTTAGCTTTTGTGCATTTGAGAGCCATCTGAGAATCAATAGTCTCGTCTTATCCTAGAGTATTACATTAGCATTTATTTTTTAAGAAGCATAAAAGGAGGAGAAAATGGAAACACTGAAAGAAAGTGTTGTGTGTGAGTACAGGCACTTAGTGCGGTATGGCACAAAGACCTAAGCACACACATTTGCACGCCCCCAGCAACACACACAGACATGTTGTTCATGTAAATACACATGCACTGTAACATCAAATCAGTCAGTCAGCAGACAGATTTGTGTGTTTTCAGTAAAAATACTTAGGGTCTTTGAGTTATACTGGTGTTTATCTGCTGAGAGGATGGCTGCATTGCCATGGGTTGCTGTTTCCTAAATGAAAACCTCTTTAAGAGGTATGCTAAATTGTTTTTACTGTGGCAGTATGGCTCCGCAGTCTTGAACTGACATCGTGTAACATTCTGAGCTCTTACAGTAAATAGTAACAGGAAAAGTGACTTTGAAAGAGAGTTAATTGTTGTGGTAAAAGATTGCAGAAGCTATCTTCACATAACTGTTCAACTTACTAGTGCCATGTAGTGTCTTTGTGACTAAAGTGATATCTGCATTTAGACAGAAAACAATGGAAATTGTATTGGATAGGACATATTTAATTTCCTTATACACACTAATCCACATGCAGCAATCCGTCTCTATATTGACTACACTAGTCCAGAGGGTTATTACAGCACAGCTGGAGTGCACAAACCACTAATTTTATAGAATTATACACATATTTTTTAAAATTTAGAAGGAGCAAGAAGCAATAAAAATCAGAAGGGGTATAGGAAACAGAAGTACAGGGTGGGCCATTTATATGGATACATCGTAATAAAATGGGAATGGTTGGTGATATTAAAGTCCTGTTTGTGGCACATTAGTATATGTGAGGGGGAAAACTCCTCAAGATGGGTGGTGACCATGGTGGCCATTTAGAAGTCGGCAATCTTGGATACAACTTTTGTTTTTTTAATAGGAAGAGGGCCATGTGACACATCAAACTTATTGGTAATGTCACAAGAAAGACAACGGTGTGCTTGGTTTCAACATAATTTTATTCTTTCATGAGTTATTTACGAGTTTCTCTTTGTTCACAGCCATTGACATGTCGAAGAGGTTAACACATGAGGAGCGGATCGAAATTGTGTTGATATCTGGTGAACGCAGTAACCGGGTCATTGCAGCAGATTTCAATGCAAGACACCCTACAAGACCACCCATCTCCCATGCTACAGTTAGCAAACTGCTTGCTAAGTTTTGTGAAACTGGTTCAGTGTTGGATTTGCCAAAATGTGGATGCAAGAAAGCTGTCACTAATGAAGAAACATCAGTGGCTGTCCTAGCTTCATTCAGCAAGAGCCCATAGCGTAGCACTCGCCGCATGTCACTGGAGAGTCGCATTAGTCGAACATCCCTTGGGCGGATATTAGCTACTCACAAATGGCTCCCTTACAAACTCCAGCTACTGCAGCATCTCAATGAGGATGGCCCAGATCGGCGCACAGAATTTGCAGAATGGGCAAAACAAAAATTGGAACAGGACCCTCAGTTCACGCAGAAGATTTTGTTCAGTGATGAGGCAAACTTTTATGTGAATGGTGAAGTTAACAAACAAAACCACCACTATTGGTCTGACACTAACCCAGACTGGATGGATCCCTCCAAGACTGTTGGAACAACAAAAGTGATGGTTTGGTGTGGTATATGGGGTACAACGATAGTAAGTCCATTCTTCATCAATGGAAACCTCAAGGCCACCGGATATTTGAAATTGCTACATGATGATGTGTTTCCCCTCTTTATGCACTGAAGCTGGCACGTTCTCTGAGTTTTTCCAGCAAGATGGTGCACCACCACATTATGGGTGCCAGGTCTGAACATTCCTAGATGAACAGTTTCCTGGAAAGTGGATTGGTCTTTAGACTTTAGACTTTTATCTTTGGGGTCATCTGAAGGCAATTGTCTATGGTGTGAAGATACGAGATATGCAGCACCTGAAACTACGGATACTGGATGCCTGTGCTGGCATTTCTCCTGCGGTGTTGCTATCAGTGTGTGAAGAGTGGGAGAAGAAGGTTGCATTGACAATCCAACACAATGGGCAGCACATTGAACACATTTTATAAGTGGTCAGAAACTGGTAAATAACTCATGAAAGCATAAAGTTACGTTGAAACCAAGCACACCATTGTTTTTCTTGTGACATTACCAATATGTTTGATGTGTCACATGGCCCTCTTCCTATTGAAAAAACAAAAGTTGTATCCAAGATTGCCGACTTCTAAATGGCCACCATGGTCACCACCAGTGTTGGTCAAGTTACTTGAAAAAAGTAATCAGTAACTAATTACTGATTACTTCCCCAAAAAAGTAATCCCTTTACTTTACTGATTACTTATTTTCAAAAGTAATTAATTACTTAGTTACTTAGTTACTTTTTAAAAACACGATTTATAACCTGAATAGGTGATAAAGAAATATCTTTCAGCCCAATTCTACTTTTTCTGCATAATCCATCATACAAAATGTAATCAAATGGAAAAGTCCCTTTTTAAAACTTGTTATATTAGTTTTAATCTTTTAACTTTATGCATCAAGCAAAAATGTAATTATATGCAACATTCTCTGACTGGAAGAAATTTGTTTAATATTTAAACCTATTTTCTGCACATTCCAGCACATAAAATATTTTTTTTTGTGTGTGTGTTTACACTCAGTCTTTCAAATAGATGCAAGTAAAACACAGCAGAAAATAAATAAAGTCAAAGACTAGCAGTCCTTTTGCTCTATTTTCACCTGTAAAGCAGGAGCAGGGTAGGCAGAGGTTTACCCTGGTGCAGGTGTGCCGCAGCGGTCAGTGGAAGAATCCGCGAGTTTCTCTGTGAATTTCCCATTACGTCATAGCGTACTCGGTGCTTGCTTGGAAGTTTAGGGGCTTTTTTTCGCTGTAAAAAGAAGTTTTCGTCCCACGCACAATGGACACTAATGTTTTTGTCACTTTTTATGGAATCAAATTTAAAGTAAGGTCAGTACTCCCACGCTTTAAACGCTGCATGCTCATACTCTCTCCCGTACTCGATATATGATCCACTGTTGATCTGCACACAGCTGTTGTCACGAACGTCGCACTCGCTTACGTCACTGTCATGAGACATTCTCGCAAGAAAATCACGGTTTTAGTAACGCAGTAACGCAGCGTTCCTACGGGAAAGTAATGGTAATCTAATTACCGTTTTTGCAATAGTAATCCCTTACTTTACTCGTTACTTGAAAAAAGTAATCAGATTACAGTAATGTGTAACGCGTTGCTGCCCATCTCTGGTCACCACCCATCTTGAGGAGTTTTCCCCCTCATATATACTAATGTGCCACAAACAGGACTTTAATATCACCAACCATTCCCATTTTATTATGGTGTATCGATATAAATGGCCCACCCTGTAGATTCAAAACCAATCAACATGGAATTGACTGACAATATTCTGTCCCTCGGGTTATTTCTAAGGTATGTTTTTTATAAGTTTGTTACATGGCAGGTCATAATCATTCGTTCTGTAATTAACTGTTGCAACGTGTCAGAAAATATGTTTATTCCTGATCTTGTCTGGGCAAAACCTGCCATCTAGTGGGTTGACAGGGTAGCGCCAGGTAGCTCAAGCAATGTTTTTCTCCCAGCGCTCGACAGGGAAGGTCGAGCGCTGTGTCTCTGCAAATTCTTGCATCTGGCGCTCTTGAAATGGCATAATCTGTAAGTGTGGCAAAACGGTTGATTGTTCTCACTTATTAGTACCTTGTTCAGCAAAGTAATGTGTTTCTTGTGTGTTTAACAGTGTTGGGTAAGTTACTTTCAATTTGTAACTTAGTTACATTACTAGTTACTTCTATCAAAAGTAACTCAGTTACTTCAAGTTACTCGTTACTTTCAAAGTAACTAGTTACTAGGGAAAGTAACTTTGGTTTTACTCAGAATTCTCTTGTTAATGTGTTGCTTCCATAACTTTGCCAGTCTTCTAGCTTGCTTACTTGCCACAAGTGCACTGTGCCACCTACCAATAGAAAGGAAAAGATAATGTGCATATTTCCACGAGAGAAATCCCACGCCTGGACTGTCATTTACTGCTGCCATGATTCTAGCCTACGTCACAGCGTCATGTGCGCCTTTTACATCCAACACAAAAACCGCAGTCGTGGTGCTTTCGATTGTACTCAGAACTCTGAAATTCTGCCTTCTGAATAGGAAGATGTAGGTAACACCAGACTGCAGATGAGCTGCATACAGGGCTGGACTGGGACAAAAAATTGGCCCGGGCATTTTGACTAGCGACCGGCCCACCATTATAGCAAATATCATAAAGCCTCACATTAAACGCTGTTGTGACAGTGATGTTCACTGTTCTGATGGTATATATGCATCAATCTATCAATCGTTTGTTGTAAGATTCAGATAATTATTTTTTAAAAGTGAGACATTTTAAATGAGAATAAGAAAGAAAAGTATTTCCTTTCCTTCCGCCCCTGCACAGTTACCAGCTGTCAGCTACCTAAAAAAGGATCCTGGTGTTATTTGTCTCTCAGAAACAGTTCATAACTTCCCTTCAACTCATTCGTGTCACCTAAAAGGTAAACCTGTGTCTCCATCACAGCTCTGATGATTCAGTACGGACATCTCCTGGTTTCATCTTCATGTTTCCCTCTCACCACATATCCAAACGATATCATGACCAGCAGCTTTTTTACAGCTGTGGCTCCAGCAAACATCAGCTGATACTAGAAATTAATATTAAATAAATTCTAACAACAGCTGATCAAACGTGCTGCTGTTGTTTAGCGCGACATCCGCTGGTTTCCTCTTTCTGGCGCAGAGTGGGCGATAAACAAACAAGAGAGCCGATCAGCTGATCATTGATCAGTTTCATGATTGAAGTAGAAACAGGAGAGGGAGGGTGAGAGGATGAGAGAAGAAGAGGCAGCTGTGCAGCAAAGACACAGAATAACTCCAGCTTTGTGCCTTGTTCATTGTAGCTGAATTACGGGACAAACTGTTCCTTTTCACCTCAATAAGAAACGCGTAATATTTTCTCTGAATACCAGACGGGACGGTTGGCAATTCTAATAACTTATGAACAAAATATAGTTCAAGATCATTAACATCATAGCTTCCACCCAGCTGTATAGAAACTCCGTCATGCTAGCTAGCACGCAGTACGAAAAAAGTCAGAATAACGAAAATAAACTCCACCTAAACTTGGTTCATATCTGACCCGGATGGACTGCAGGTCATAACTTCTTACCTGAAGTTCAGTTCACACTTGGACCGGCGGCCGCCTCGGGTCTCTTTTCCTTCTGCGTCCCCTTTCCCTCCTCCACCTGCTGGCCTCCACCACTTGCTAATGTTACTGAATCTCTGGAAGCTCCGCGATGCCACCACACGAAGTAACGAGTAACGAGCCTATCTAAATCCCAGTAACGAGTAACGCGTTCCTGATTTTGGAATAATAACTAGTTACCGTGCTCGTTACCACAATAATAACGTAGTTACTGTAACGCGTTACTTAATAACGCGTTAGTCCCAACACTGGTGTTTAGCGAGTTTGTTACATTACTAGCACAAGCTAGCTGTTAGCCCTTTGTTTAGCCTGCTAGCATGAAACATACCAGCATGTGGTGTTAGCTGTATCTCTTGAAATGCTACGCGGGTGTAGTGTTGATATTGAGATTGTGTAGTGACTGTTTACATAAGTCAACAATATTTAATGTAATCTTTGTGTATTTGTATGGAGAGTGAATACACTGTATTCTGTTTCTGTTATTACAGTTTTACAAAAAGAAAAATAAGGATCAGTAAAACTCTGAAGAATGCCACATGGTCTCCTGAGTGTTTACTGAAGCCATTTAATGTTTAGCTCTCTGCATAAGCCGGACATTCAGCTGAGGGCAGAAGAGACATGTTCTAATGGTTTTAAACATGACCCATAACAATATGGCTGTTGAAACAATTGAACCCTTATATCGTCACAGCAAATCAATACAAAATTGTTCAGAGAGATCACATGGAAACATTTCTACTAGTTCTATTTCTTGGGAACTGGTTACCTCAATAATGACAATGCTCTGATCCAAAGTACATAAGGGTTCACTGACTACTCTGATCTAGGTGAAAATGATGTGAATCATATAGTGTGGCCTCCGCAGTCACCAGATCTCAATACAATAGAATACTCATCTAATTAACTTACTCTGACCTAATACTGATTTCTATTGCTGATCTTCAGAGGAAAGTCGTTGGAGAAGAGAATGGCCATGCCTTGGCCACACTGTACTTGTCTATGTGAATTAGATATATGCTAAAAATTCTAAATCCAATTTGTGGGTCCACAGTGTTTGTTTGGGTTGTTGTTGCTCCTCTGGCGTTTCTTGCTGTTTTCAACTGTTAACTCCTAAGACCAGCTTTTTGGACAGTAATGCTCTCGTACTCATTGCAGGTAAACTACAAAAAGAACCCCTTATTATAGCAGCATAAAAATCCTCTGTCAGCCATTTGGGTAGTCTTTATACTTCAAGCTCGAGTCCTCTAAAAGAGGCCTGGGAGCTTGAGGGTCCTGTGCAATATCTTTGGTGTTCCTAGGATCGCGCTCTTCTGGACAGAGGTATCTTGGATGTTGTTCCTGGGATCTGCTGAAGCTACTCGTCTAGCTTGGTGGTCACTGCACCGAGTGCTCCAATTACCACTGGGATCACTGTTACCTTCACTCTCCATATCTTCTCGAGGTCTTCTTTGAGCCCTTGGTAATTCTCCAGTTTCTCGTGTTCCTTCTTCCTGATGTTGCTGTCATTCGGTATTGCTACACCTATCACGGCTGCCATCTTCCTCTGCTTTTCCACCACTACTATGTTTAGTTGGTTAGTGATCACCAGTTTGTCCATCTGCATCTGGACATTCCACAGGATTTTAGCATTGTCATTCTTGACCACCCTAGGAGGCGTCTCCCATTTTGACCTCGGGACTTCCAGGTCATACTCAGCACCTATGTTTCTGTATACTATGCCTGGTACTTGGTTATGGCATTCCATGTATGCCCTGCCTGCTAGCACCTTGTACCCTGCTGTTATGTGCTGGACTGTCTCAGGGGCATCTTTACACAGCCTGCACCTGGGGTCTTGCCTGGTGTGGTAAACCCCTGCCTCTATGGATTTTGTGCTCAGAGTTTGTTCTATGCTGCCATGATTAGTGCCTATGTGCTATCTTTTAGTCTAGGGTTTTCCAGCCACTGGTAGGATTTCTGGATGTCAGCCACTTCATCTATCTGCTGGTGGTACATATCGTGCACAGGGCTGTCCTTCCATGATGGTTCCTCCTTTTGCTCGTATTTCTTAGGTTTCTGCTGCCTGAGGTTTTCACTAAGGTATTCACTGAGCATGTCGTTGATCGTGGCCATCTTCCTGAAGTACTCGTTGATGTTTGCTGTCTCATCCTGGACTGTGGTTCTGTCACTCACTAGCAGGGTACCTGATCATGGGCAGGGTACGTGTTGTTAGCCCGGATCTTGATCTTACCATTCAGCTGACTCATCGGGACTCGCCTGACCCTTTGCAGGTACTTGGTAGTTGCAGCTTTCCTATCTGCCTTTTTGTGGTTCCCATTTGCCTGTGGGATTCCCAGGTACTTGTGGTACCTGCAATGTTGCCTTCTGGTAGAGTGATACTGGTTCTGACTACCTTCTCTCTCTTTGTTACCATCTGACTACACTTCTCTAGTCAGAATGACTTTCTGATGTCGTTGCTGTATATACTTGTGGTGTGGATCAGGGAATTGATTTCCCATTCACTCTGGGCATACAGCTTGATGTCATCCATGTAGAGGAGGTGGCTGATGACTGCACCAGTAGTTGGTATCCGTAGCTAGTCTTGCCAATGATCTCGCTAAGGGGGTTCAGGCCCATGCAAAACAGGAGTGGGGACAGAGCATTTCCTTGGTAGATCCTGCACTTGACCATGATTTGTGCTATTGGCTTGAAGTTGGCCTCTACTGTTGTATGCTAGATCCACACTGAGTTCCCGATGAAAGCTCTTAGTGTCCTGTTGATCTTGTACAGTTCTAGGCATTCCAGGACCCAGGTGTGGGGCATCGAGGGAAAGAACGGGCTGCTGTTGTTGGAATGACTGCAGCTCATTGTCCGTCATTGTTCACCACCATTTTGTTCTTTACTGGTGGCGCCTGAAATTAAATGGACATAATAAAAAATTAAGCATAAAATGAACAATCCGTGACATCTAAATTATCATCACAATGAACGAAATTTACATAGTCTTCTTCATCCTCAACTTCATCTTCAAACAAGTCTCCTTCTGTGTCTCCTTGCTCCAGGTGCTTGAGTAGAAAGTGACAAACAAATCAAATCAAATCAAATCAAATCACTTTTATTGTCACATCACATGTGCAGGCACACTGGCACAGCACATGCGAGTGAAATTCTTGTGTGTGAGCCCCACAAGCAACAGAGATGTGCAAATACAACAACACAAACGAGCAAAATACAAGAATGGCCAACCTGAAACTAATAAATATATGTACAATATATAATAGTGTATGCATTTCTGGATGTGTATACTAAATATTTTCCTACGTGTGTGTGTGTGTGTGTGTGTGTGTGTGTGTGTATACACATTTTTACAAATTAAATAGTAAAAAAAATAAATAAATAATAATAATAATAATAATAATAAAATATATAAAATATACAGAGTTGAATATGTGCAAAACAAGTGGCATTTATATACAGTGTGGAGTGCATAATGTTGAAGTTCCAGTAGTGAAGCTGAGGTGTCTATGACGTGTTCAGCAGTCTGATGGCCTGATGGAAAAAGCTGTCTCTCAGTCTGCTGGTACGGGACCGGATGCTGCAGAACCTCCTTCCTGATGGAAGCAGTCTGAACAGTTTATGGCTGGGGTGACTGGAGTCCTTGATGATCCTCCCCGCTTTCCTCAGGCAGCGCTTCCTGTAGATGTCTTGGAGGGAGGGAAGCTCACCTCCAATTATCCGTTCAGAGCACCGCACTACTCGCTGGAGAGCTTTGCAGTTGTAGGCGGTGCTGTTGCCATACCAGGTGGTGATGCATCCAGTGAGGATGCTCTCAATGGCACAGTGATAGAAGGTCCTGAGGATGCGGGGGCTCATGCCGAATCTTTTCAGTCTCCTGAGAAAGAAGAGGCGCTGCTGCGCCTTCTTCACTGTTTTGTTTGTGTGTACTGACCACGTAAGATCCTCAGCCAGATGTACTCCAAGGAACCGGAAGCTGCTCACTCTCTCCACAGCAGCGCCGTTGATGGTGATGGGGGTGTGTACTTCTCTGCACCTCCGGAAGTCCACTATCAACTCCTTTGTCTTTGCGACGTTGAGGGTGAGATGGTTGTCTTGACACCAGTGGGTCAGGGCGCTGACAAACAAACAAATCAAACTAAGTACCACAAATTCACAGATGAAAGGTCTCACTCTCACAATGAAAGACACTGTCATATTGAAATACCTCATCTTCACCTGCCTCTGTGTCTGCTGCAATTGCTGCTTCCCTGATCCTGTCCCAGACTTCATCCTTATCCACTTTGGATTTAAATTGGGGGTCGAAGATGTTGGCCTCCTCTAGGAATCTCAGGATATCAGTGTCCTTAAATTTTTTAAAAGGGAGGAAAACGTGACATCATGACCATCCTTAACTATTTATAACTGTCTTCTTGTACAGTGTAGTGTTGCTTTAGCTTAGGTGTGTGCAAATGTTACGAGTCCCAGATGTGAAGACCACAATAACAAAAATAATACAAATCTGTAAAAATAAAGGTAGAGTCTCAGAGAAAGAATCACAGGAGCACTCGTGTCTTTTCCCGAATTGCATCTCTTATTTCAGATCAACAAATATAATTTACATAAGATAAGATAAGATAAGATAAGATAAGATAAGATAAGATAACCTTTATTAGTCCCACACGTGGGAAATTTGTTTTGTCACAGCAGGAAGTGGACAGTGCAAAAGTTATGAGGCAAAAATTAGAATACAATAAGAATAAATACAGTACACAACTGTACAGAATAGAATAAAATAAAATACTATATACAGTAGAATAAAATAAAATAAATATACAATAAGATAAAAATAGAATACAAATACAAATACTATATACAACTGAGTAAAAATACAACGATGACAGAAAGGATTATTACATCCAGTGCTTTCTCTTGTCAGATATGCTCAATAACTGTAAAAGGTAAATAAAAGGCATTTGGCAAATATATGCATCTATGGTCATTACATTTCTCCAGTTTACACTGTTAATCACACTATTCCTTCACTCATTTACATCAGCAGTGCAGATAGCATATAATGCCTTAAACGTCTTATTGCTCTTTCTCACATATAGGGCAAACTCAAAATAGCTTATCCACAAATCTGATATAAGTGCATAAATCTTACTAGATTAGACAAAACACACCTGAATGTATTACTTTGCAATGTAACAACATAAATGTACATTCATTCTTAGCTTATTCTTAACATTTCCACATCACTTGACACTTAAAGTATATATAAGGTATTTTAATCTCGAATAATCTGATGTCAGGGCCTTTACAGTTAAATTGGAGCACCACACACACATATTTGATTGTTAAATGGAGTTTACCAAGTTTAAATACATCCCGCGGGCTGGCGAACTCTCGCGGTAACTCTCGCGATAACTCGCGGTAACTCTCGCGAGACCTGGGGCTGCGCGGCTCGGCTTTATCACCGCTGCGGTGCCGCGCTTCAGTACTTTTCAACTAAACCCCACTTAAGGTTACATCGGCGGTGTCAACATAACTCTCAGTAAACACCGAAGTAGAACAAGGCACAAAACCCTCATACACTGTATTTTTAAGACGATACTGACCTGTAAAAATAAAGGTAGAGTCTCAGAGAAAGAATCACAGGAGCACTCGTGTCTTTTCCCGAATTGCATCTGAGAGGACAGGAAGTTGGTCCACTCTAGGCAACCGCGGGCGAACGACTACAGTGTCAACAGTTCCGCTTATTATTTCTCACTTTTACTCTCCTCAATTGTTATGGACTACACGTAATGAATGTAAAATAATGCCCCATGATCGGAAGGTCGGGGGTTCGATTCCCCTTAACAGCTACCCTGAGGTACCCCTGAGCAAGGTACCGTCCCTACACACTGCTCCCTGGGCGCCCAATGGCTGCCCACTTCTTCACTGAGTGAATGGGTTAAATGCAGAGAGCAATTTCCCCACGGGGCTCAATAAAGTACAATAATGTACACACTTTCTTCTTCTTCTTCTTAAAAATAATAAAATTTACCAGAATGTGGTAGCACATTTGGTGTTCACCACACAAAGCATTGAAACTTGAGAATTTGTAGCTTTTTGACAGCTATATCCATGTTGGCCACATTATCAACAGTGGCTGCCACAACCTTGTCTTTAATACCATACTCCTCCATGATCTCATCAATCTCCTCTGCTACAGCTGTCCTTGTCTGTGCCTGGTACAGTGGTTTGGTTTCGAGGACTTGAGGACCCACCAATTTCCGGGGGCGAGGTCACTGAGGCAGTTAAACAACTCCTTGGTGGCAGAGCCCCTGGTGTGGATGAGGCCCGCCCCATGTTCCTGAAGGCTCTGGACATTGTAGGGCTGTCCTGGTTGACACGCCTCTACAATGTTGCGTGGAGATCAGGGGCAGTACCCCTGGACTGGCAGACTGGGGTGGTGGTCACCATCTTTAAGAAGGGGGACCGGAAGGTGTGTTCCAACTACAGGGGGATTACACTCCTCAGCCTCCCAGGGTGCTGGAAAGGAGAGTTCATCTGCTAGTTGATCCTCAGATACAGGAGGAACAATGCGGTTTTCGTCCTGGTCACGGAACACTGGACCAGCTCTTTATCCTCTCAAAGATACTTGAGGGCACATGGGAGTTTGCCCAGCCAGACTACATGTGTTTTGTGGACTTGGAGAAGGCATTCGACCATGTCCCTCGGGGTGTCCCGTGGGAGATGCTACGGGAGTATGGCTACGGGCCATTCGATCAGACTCGTTACGGGTGGGTGATTGGCTCCGCCAGGGCTGCCCTTTGTCACCGATTCTGTTCATAATTTTTATGGACAGGATTTCTAGGCGCAGCCAAGTGGTGGAGGGCTTTCTCTTCGGTGGCCTCAGAATCTCATCTCTGCTTTTCGCGGATGATGTGGTTGTACAAAAGGCCCCGTAGTTATGGGTTTATTCTGTTCAGTTGTTAGTTCACCTGTAGTTTTTAGAGTGGCCAGTAGAGGTCACCCCACCGCTTTGTATGAGAGACTATGTCCAGGGAGAGACGTGGGCAAAGCACCTGAGCTTTTCTGCTCCAGATTACTGGCAGAGAATTGGTTATCCCGTGAGAAGTGTGCGTTAATGAGCAACGTAAGTTGGTGATGTGTGAGGATGTGATAATAAGATGTGTTTGGGACTGTAACCAAGGTTAGGGGGGAAATGATTATGTTTCTGTCTGTGCCGCTAGCGGGTGCTAAGCTAAGCTAAGCTAAGCTAACTTTCCTGCCGTGTGGTTGGGTATAGCTGTGTACCTGGTTAGCTCTCTCAGGGGGTCTACGTGTGAGTCGTGGGTAATATATGGCCTATGGTATTAAAGGGGATGTTGGTTTATTTCCTGCCTGTGTTTATGTTGATGTACTCTGGAGATATTGTTGTGAACACTTTAGTAATGTAGCATTTTCTTTCTGTTCCGTTCAGAGACCACACACACACACACATCCATGCCCACGCACCTAAACCTGTATGCAATACCTGCTCCTCTGACAACCTCTGTTACCTTCAACTGTGTGAAGTCAATACAAGAGTCTGCACTATCCTCGGTGTCTTCATTGTCTCCCTTCTGAACATTCATCCGGGCCTTGAGCAGTGTTCTGGCCGACACTCCGGGGAGTGGTAGCTGCAAACCTGAACTAGCACCTTACAGTCCTTCCAGTACAAGCTATCTACCCAACATTAATGGTCCTTCGAGCCGGATGTAAGCTGCTTCTACCCTAACAAGATGGATGATATTCAGAACTTCTCAGCTCTCGGTGCGCGCCCACGGCGTAATGTACGGCGTCCCCTCCGCTATGAAGCTTATGAGACTGACTTTCCCGGGCTTGGTGCAGGTTACCAGGAGGAAAGTGAGACAGGAGGCGACACCCGTTCTTCCCACCATCCTCCGTCTGACCCCTCTGATGACCGCTCACACGGTCATGTCACACCACTGAGAGCAGAATTAGAAGATATACAACGTGAAAGGTTCCTGTTCCAGCAGTCGCATGACCAGATGAAAGCTGGGCTGGCTAATGTTGTTAGGTTTGTAGCATAAACCTATTCGCTGGAACGTTAAGACAATATAATTACACTGCAAGCAAGACGCAAGTAGGCAAACTTCTTCATGGTACTCGTGCACGGGAGAGAACCGGACAACCGCTTGACTCCAGTTGGTCTCGTCCGTCCTCCCATACACTGTCCTTTTATTGAGGTTACATGAATATGCATAGGTTCATTAACATATAACGTCTACATACACAAAGAGTACCGTGTGTGTGTGCGTGTGTGTGTGTGGACTGCTGATCAAAGGGTCAAACATCCTTGGTCAGGAAGAAGGTAGACTAGACCCCCCCCGGTAAGGAAGTCCAGCAGGTCATCTAAACAGAAAAGCACTCAGACTAGAACAGACATAGCTACGTTAATCCCACCATAAATCAGCAAGGGAAGATACGATCTCTCCTCTCTTCATGCTACACAGAGTTGTTACAGACCTCTTAGGATGAGACATTCTTTCAATCTACAAATGATTATATACTTCTAAGCATATGTGAGTAAATGTTTCTAAGCATAAATGACAATCAACAATACAAACTCTAACATTCCCCCATTTTTTGGCCTTTATGCTAGAAAAGTTCCCAATTATGAATACCTCATGTCTGACAGTTTTAATGCAAACATTGTTATATTCAGCATATGTCAAATCACCCTAAAGTACTGTAAAGATACACAGTTTAACAAATGTATTAGCAGTTATCCCATTCATTGAGCTCATCTCATGGCAAACTGCATCTTACGAGCAAACAAAGAAATTGTTAATTTAAAAGTGAAAATAAAAAAGTAACATTTTCAAAAACATCTCAGCTTGGTAATGCTTCCTCCAGGTGTGCAAATCACATGTCTCTCTGCAGAGTGGTTTGAGTTCTGCAGGGCGTCATGAATGTCTCTTCTAGTTGTTTCCATCGTTGTCCATAGGACCAGAGTCCAAATGTATGTAGAATAAACATTCAAACATACCAGTTGGTTTTGTGGTTCGTCAACATGGGTCTCAGCTATTTCCAAAGCTGCAGACCTCTCAGCACTCTAGTTTTATGGCCTCCCATTACCTCACTTCAGGCCTTCGTCCTGTGAGGGGGATATTTATGACTCCTTCATTGTCCTTCATTGTCCATACTCTGCAGAAAACACCTCTGTGGAAAGGGTGCAGGGTTGTCTTACTGCTATTATGATCCCAGCAGCCTTCAGAGTGTCATCGTATGCACAGTACAGTGGCACAGCGTTAGGTGATGTTCATAGGAAACTGCTGTCATCACCACCATAGCTTCTGGTTCCTGTGCTTTCACAGAATCATGATGTCATCCTCGAACTCCTTCTACGCTGTCGATGGAGCTTGGCACGCTCCTCATCCCCTGAGTGTTTATGTTCCAACGCTGCTGAAGGTTTAAGGCAGAGCACGTCGTACACCTTAGTCGTCTTCCTCAGCGTCAATATTGAATCTTTCATTGTATTTAAAATCTTGCTGTGGGAAGTCTCCTCTTGATTTCCTGGAAGCTTAGTAGCACAACTCTCTGTGTGATGTCTGCTGTGCTGAAGATGATCTCTGATCCTCCTGAAGCCTCTCTCCTGGTCTCAGCTCCCATCCTGTGGACGATCCTCTCCTCTATTTTGCAGGCAGTTTCATGGTCCTTGCTGTGACTCCAAGGTCTGATCTCATGATGGGCCTCAACCAGCTTGATCTTTGACCTCAACCACTGCCTGGGCTATGCCTGGAATGTTTCTGCTTCTCACTGCTGCACCTATATTTCAGAAAGACTTCTATTTGGAGAGCATGTCAACAACCATCAAACCACATTCTTTAGTTCAGTGAACTTCACTTATAGGCCATCAAAGCCTCATCTGAACATGGATGCACCACTTGCATAGGTTTAATATTTGTAAATAAAACGGCTAATCACACAAATCACTGCAACAATAATAGTAAACATTGTTTAATGTTAATCCTTGCACTCCACCTCTTGACGCATGGACACACCCATGCGCCAACACACCAAACCTGGATTCCTGTCTTAAAGAAAAAGATTAGCTAGATCATATCCCAGGCAACATCAGGGCATCTCCTCCCCTGGAGCAGCACCACCCTGGACCTACAATCCTGCAATAAAAATGTTAGTGTGTTTTGCATATTAAGTATGCTTAACACCGGGCTCTCCCAGGAGCCTGCATACACACCATCATGGCCTGGAAAGCAAAATCTGGAAGTAAAATCAAACTCCATACCTGTAAACAATTGTATCATAAGGACAAGAAGCATTCAACATCAGCAAGACAAGTGTCATGTGCAGGTTTTCTCAAATCAGTAAACTACAATTATTTTCATAAGTCGCCTCAGACATGGATCATCCCATGTACTCAGGCAACATTAATGTAATCGGTGACTGCTCTTAAGCAAAGTCACTCCACTTATATATTACTATGGGCTCAAAAGTGGCCAGCTAATGAGCCCATATCAAACTATCCCAGAAACACTGTATCTCTTATTTGTTTTACACATGTCACTTGTCCGTTTCAGCTGAATCTTCCACAGCATTCTCAAAGAAACTAACATTAGCAATACACATTGACTGTGGTCAGACGGAGGTCAGACACAGGTCAACGGATTCTAGAGGTGCCATAAAACACCATAAAGTTAACACTCGCTGTGGAAACAGTAACACTGGTCTCATCACAGTATGTCTCAAACTATATTAATTTCTCCATCAACATATGCCTGTAACTACAGTTTTCTTCACACATAAACCCAGAAATCTTGTAGTAGAGAAACATTAGCCAGTATTCCTATAAATCACATGATCAAACACATGAAGAACCGTAATGCTGTAAAAACGAAAATGCAAATGTTAGCGCTTGCGCAGGCGTATGCATACTTTGTCACAGTTATCTCTGTGAGCACACAAGCTAGTGAATGACACACACATAGTAAATTCACAGACACAGAAAATGGCATTTAAAATGTTAAATCATCATGCAACCTCGAGTGTTGCTGTCATCTTTCTGCTCCTGTAAAAGGAAACACATGGGTTCATCTGCACCTTTGTCAGGTGGGGGTTAGCTTCACACAATCATGTTCAGTCAGTCAGTCAGTTATTTTAAAATTCTTACTCATTCACTCAGTGGTTCCTTCTTTTGCTAATTGTGGAAATTATCATCGCATTCGTTTCCACGCTCAGCAAAACGACGTTATTTCAAAAAGAAAAATAATTTAGACCGGATTTCCTCGTTGAATCCTTTTTGGGGGGGACTCTCATTTCCTAATTGTCCCAAATAAGTGGCTTTCTCCTGAACCCATTTTAAATGTGGAGAAACTCACTTGCAACAATTTTCTTGACGACGTGTAACGCTTTTAATTCCCGACTTGCAGATCTGCTCAAAGAAAAGAAATTCACAAGCAAAAATCAGTGCTTGTTCAAAAATGAAAAATAAAAAATAACAGAGATTATCAAACAAAACTTTCAGTGCACTGTGAAAGTATCAAAATAAAAAGGCCTTGTTAAGTCATGACACAAGCTCCCCATCTCAGGAGGGTAAATCATACCATTAGCATGGTTTATCATACCATCATACTAATCGGCAGGCTCAACTTCACAACAAAAGAAAAATCATCAGCTAGATTCACTCCAAATCAACCATCAGCTGCACAACACACAACATAATCCTAATGTCTTATTAGCTATGAGTTTAATTACCAGGTCTGTGCTCTTCACTCATTTAGGCCACAGATCTATTTTATTCAATTTACCTTTTCCCTTCATCATAAAACATGTGACATGCTGTCATGCACTTCACAAAACAGTCTGTTCTGACGTATTCAGAGTTGTGTATCTAAATACAGGATTCACTCGCACATCAAAACAGGAAACTCAGTGTTTTAGAGTCTCCACTCAACACACAACAACTCCAACACATCTCATTCACTCATACTAGAATTCAGTCACCTTTCATTAATCTAAAACCGATCAACTAATTTGCATATCAGCTATTAACCCACTAAGTTGACAGGACGACAGAAAAGCATGTTCAAAATAGTATCACAAAAGACAATTTCCCTCATACAGTAAATTACATGTGCTGCCTCAATCAAGCAGGAAGCTTCTCCCAATTTACCATTTTAACAACTAAATTTATTGTCTGATCACTGGTTGGTCAAACCAGGATCTTTTTTCCCACAAAAGTTAAACTGTTGTCCTGCAACCTGGAGAGTCAATTTTTTGCATTGGATAAATTTAGTATTTAATAACAAGTGTCTGCTAAATTGACACTATTTTAACACTGATGAAAGATAACAAGCTAATTTTCATTGCATGGGTTTGTGTTATTAGGCAGGTCTAATGCATGTCTGTGGAGCTGCATCTCCAGCAGAGCATGTTCTTAAAGCTGCCTTTCCTACACACTTCTCTGCTATTATTTAATCATTTCTTAACTAATGTGCTATGAGTCTTCATGAGTCATTTTGTGTTTGGAATTGTTAGTAGGGTTAATGCATGTTCTGCTTGTGTGTGTGTGATTTTGTATATGTTTCTATTTTCGCAATGTTTCAGACTCCGTCTCAATTTTCCAACTTAAGCAGTCAGTTTTCTTTTCCCCAGGTTTGCTAACCCAAATTTTGATTTCCCACATTAAATAACAGCATTCCTCTGTGTTCTCACCTAGTCTTCTCACTCTGTTGTCCTCTCACTCTTTTGTCCTCTCCCACTTCAACAGTCCAAACAGCCGGCAGTTCTCCTTCAGCTTTGTCCTGTGTTTCACTGTCTCTTCTTGCCATTTTACTCCACAGGTGGCAAATGTCAAACTCCAACTGTTCAGTTCTCCTCAAACGTTTTCTTCACATGCACAGTGAAGTCACAGCCTGTTGTAAACACAGTGCCATCCATCCGATCAGTCAGGATGATGGGTTTGCTCTTCTTCTCTGATACTGTTTGTCCACATTGCTGCTGCTTTGCTGGGACTCTTTGCTCAGGACTTGCTGCTGTCTCTTTATCATGTTATTGCTTTGGAGCTGCATTCCTTGTCTTCAGGGAGGGGTGAGAGCTTGCTTGCTTGTGAGGTTGAGAGACACATGGCGCTGTAAATAAGTCAGCCAGAAACTTGGCCTGCATGTTTCCAATGATGTTAAACTATAACTTTCTTCCGACTGCTGCATGTGGAAAATTGATTCAGGTCTGCTTTTCACCTGAAAGTGACAAACTAAGACATTTCATTATTATCATCACTGCTTAATCAACACACATCTCTCTCTCTCTCTGTGTTTTTGTGAACAGTCTTTTCTTAAAAGCAGAAAATGAAATTGTAGTTGTTTTTGGCTGATCAACACAAAACCTTTTTCCTATGATTTTTCTTTTTCACTCTTTTTTTTTTCGTTACAATAGCTGGTGACCTGCAGAATCACCGCTCTCACTCACAATCAAAGGCAATTACTTTTACACAGCGCACAAAAACACTGTGATGTCAGACACATTCACACTCACTTTTTCATCTGCATAAATAAATCATATGGCTGGAGATATGTGCCATGGTGATCCATAAGCATGATCACCAGTTTATTTAATTATTTTTAATCCAACAAAACAAATAAACAAAAACATGATGCTGATGCTACACACACACACGAGTCAAGGTGCAGAAAAACTGCTCATGGAAACGCTGCACACTCTCTGTTTCCCTCTCTTTGAGTAGTTCTCAGACAGCTCTTGATCTGATAATGTGTAGCTTTGCTCATCAGCTCAAAAAACAAAAACAAAACTGCAACGCGACATCACACAGTAGTTGCATGCTCTGCCCACAGTGGCAAAGTCTTACACTTACATATTCAACACAGCTTCTCCATCATGTATTTTCAGATGTTTCATACAGGGTTGAGCATATTAGTTGTTTTCACAGATGTGCTCTATATCTCAACAATGGTTCATAATAAGACGACAGTCTTCCACACAGGTCAAGTGCACCTATGCACTTCATGAGTTTAAATATTTACCTTTATCACTTCTCCTCACATGTCATTGTACTGAATTTAAGCAACCACAAGTTTAATGTAGATTACTTTTAACAACTATCCACCTCAATGGTTTGGCACACAGGCTGTTAACATTTTGTGTCAGGAAGGGGTGGGGGGAAAGCCACCCACCAGAGCACAGCTGCTGATGTGGGCTGGCCTTTTCCACACACTCTTCAAGGCTGGTGTGTTTTCTGAAAACTTCTAACATTTGAATCTCTTCCATTTATAAGCCTGCGATTAACCGCACGGCTCAGGTCCGCGTGAAACCCGCGCGACCGCATTCGCGTGCACCCACGCAGCTGTGGAGCCTTCGCTCTCTCTCTTTTATACATAAATACTTTGTGCTGCCAGGAGCAAAGTCCAGCACAAACGTCTTTCTCCCTCTAACTCACTCTTGGTTGCATAGAAACCCATGATAACAACAACAGTCGGTGTTACAGACCACGTGTTCTGCTCCGCACACACTCACACAACAACAAAAACGACGACGACGACAACAATGACAACAACACAAAATAGGCCTACTCCGGACTCACACCGGACCGCTCGGGACCCTGACCCAGTTGTGGGACGCTCACCCACTCGCGCGACAAAACCCAATGAAGGGACGCTCGGGACACACACCCAGGGCGATTTCAAAACCGGACACACACCGGACGCTTGGGACCCTTGGGCGATTTAACCAAAACCTCTTTTTCGGGACACTAACCCAGTTATCGCTCCACAAAGCAGCGAACTTCTCAACGCCTCACAAAATGGCGGAGACTGCACAACGACACGGTTATAGAGTCGGCCTCTTTAAACTTACTTGGCGTTGCTTAGAGTGTAATATCAGCCTCGAATCCCGCCGATCGCCATTCATCGAGGAGAAAGACGGACCGCGAATCCACAGGAACTTCCTGGCTGACGTCAGTCTTTCGGCGTGTCCCTCCCCCCCTCGGTGAATGCGATCCCAGGGAACCGGCACCGAAGGACCAATTAATGTTAGGTTTGTAGCATAAACCTATTCGCTGGAACGTTAAGACAATATAATTACACTGCAAGCAAGACGCAAGTAGGCAAACTTCTTCATGGTACTCGTGCACGGGAGAGAACCGGACAACCGCTTGACTCCAGTTGGTCTCGTCCGTCCTCCCATACACTGTCCTTTTATTGAGGTTACATGAATATGCATAGGTTCATTAACATATAACGTCTACATACACAAAGAGTACCGTGTGTGTGTGTGTGTGTGTGTGTGGACTGCTGATCAAAGGGTCAAACATCCTTGGTCAGGAAGAAGGTAGACTAGACCCCCCCCGGTAAGGAAGTCCAGCAGGTCATCTAAACAGAAAAGCACTCAGACTAGAACAGACATAGCTACGTTAATCCCACCATAAATCAGCAAGGGAAGATACGATCTCTCCTCTCTTCATGCTACACAGAGTTGTTACAGACCTCTTAGGATGAGACATTCTTTCAATCTACAAATGATTATATACTTCTAAGCATATGTGAGTAAATGTTTCTAAGCATAAATGACAATCAACAATACAAACTCTAACAAATGTCCAGGCCCTTCATGCTAGTTTGCTGCAGTTGTTGGACCGTGTAGAGAGTCTGCAGCTCAGTCCACCGCCCAGAGCCCCTGCTGTTCATCTCCAGCCACCCCCTGCTGAAGAGGAAGAGGACTGGCCTCCACCACCTCCTCCTGTTGTGTTCAAGGAGGAGTCTGTCTCCAGCCAGGGTCCAGTTGCGGACCGCATCGATACGATGCTGAAAGAGCTCCAGGATCTGAAGAGGGAGTCTATGGCTGCACAGGAGAGTCAGATCATCCCCCCACATGAATCTAGGCCAGGTTTCACTTCTCCTCAGCCAAGGATCACCTACCCTCCAGCGCCGCCTCCGAGAGCACACCCCCCTCCATTGCAACCACTGCCAACTCCATCCCCGTCCTCATCTACTCCTTTCTTGACCTACAGGGGGCCTCGTCCAAGCATTCCCAAGCTCTCACGCCGTGATCCTGGGGAATTTGCTCGTCTAAAGATGGCGCTAGAGAACTTATTGCCCCCGGAGAGTTCAGAGCTTTTCAGGTACCAAGTCTTGTTAGATCATCTACACCTGGAGGAAGCAAAGTTGATAGCGGACGCTTACCTCCATTCTGCCACGCCCTTCAGGGACACTATGAACGCTCTTAACGACAGGCTTGGGCAGCCCCACCAGCTTGCCCTGAGAAGAATTGCTGCTGTCATGGACTCACCTGACATCCGCCGAGGGGATGCAGCCGCATTTGAGCGATTCTCTCTCCACATCCAGTCGCTCGTGGGCATGCTGAAGACTTTAGGCCCTGATGGGGAGGTTGAACTCCAGTGTGGCTCCCATGTGGCTCGACTCCTTAGTAAGCTTCCTTCAGAGCAAAGAGCTGATTTCCGTCGGTGCATGTACAACCATTCTGGTCAGGCTTACACCCTGGATGACCTGGCTACCTGGTTAAAGTACGAATCCTGGTGTCAGGACTATGACGGCTTGCCCACCCCAGCGATCACCAGAGAGAAGCCTGATGTCAGACCAAGCAGACGCTCTGTTGCGGTCCTTCACAGTGCAGAGAGCTCACCCAGGTCACCAGGTACCACTCCAAACAAAGCTAGGCAGCAACCCTACTGCGCCTTTTGCGATAACCGTGCCCATCACCTGAGTCAGTGTCAGGAGGTCATCAAACTGAGTCGCGAACAACTCACAGACTGGATAAAGACTAACAAGAGGTGCTGGCGTTGCGCACGCTCCCATCAGGCAGCACAGTGTACCCTCAAGAAACCCTGCAGCCTGTGTCAGGGTCGTCATCTGCAGGTCCTTCACGACGTGAATTCGAAGTTCTTAAAGCCACATGGCTCAGTGTCTGCTCCCCCATGAGAAGGTGAGAATCCTACGGGCGTCCTGTACCTCGATCGTCCTACAGAGAGCGGCCAAGTCCTGTTAAAGGTTGTCCCAGTCATCCTTCACCATAATGGCAAGACTTTGAGCACTCACGCAGTTTTGGATGATGGGTCAGAGAGGACTATGCTGCTACCCACCGCTGCCCAGAAGCTTGACCTTCAAGGCATCCCAGAGACACTTCCATTGCGCACTATCAGGCAAGATGTGCAAACTCTGCAAGGATCATGTGTCTCATTCGAGATCTCCCCTGGTGGCAAACCTAAGCTGAAGTACAAAGTCCGCAACGCCTTCACCGCCACCCGTATCGACCTAGCCGAGCACAGCTACCCGGTGGAGTCCTTGCAGCGGAAGTATAGACACCTCCGAGGCCTGCCTCTCCAGTCCTTCAAGAAGGTCAAACCTCTCCTTCTGATTGGCAGTGACCACCCACAGCTCATCACTCCAACTGAAGCTGTCCGTCTTGGTCCACCGGGTGGTCCCGCCGCTATGCGCACCAGGTTAGGGTGGACACTACAGGGTCCCTCCAGCCTTATAGGTTCCTCTTCGCTGTCACAACAGTGCCTCTTCACGACCGCCATTCCTCCCCAGGTGAGTGAGCTACTCAAACATGTAGAGAAGTTATGGCAGGTAGATGTTGTCCCGGTGCCAGAAGGCAAGGTGGTTACCCGTTCAAGAGAAGATAACTATGCAGTTAGCCTGCTAGAGCAGGAGACAGTTCGTGTAGATGTCGAGGGCATCCAACGCTATGCCACCCCCCTCCTTCGCCGCGAGAACATGCCACACCTTAAAGCTAGCCCTAACGCTGTCGTTCCCAGTTTGAGAAGTGTGGAGAGAAGGCTCCAGAAAGATCCAGAACGAGCTAAGGTCTACCGGGCAGAGATAGAGAAGTTGGTCCAGGCCGGTTCGGTGGTTAAGGTGCCCCCCTCTGAGGTTGCTCATGCAGATGAGTCATGGTACATCCCTCACCACCTTGTTAGCCACAATGGCAAAGATCGCCTTGTGTTTAACTGTTCGTTCCAGTTCCAAGGCCAAGCCCTCAACGAACATCTTCTACCTGGGCCCACCCTGAGCGCATCGCTCCTTGGTGTCCTCCTTCGCTTTCGAGAGCATGCCGTAGCCATCAGTGGTGACATTAAAGGTATGTTCCACCAGATTCGCCTTCTTCCCGAAGATCGTTCCCTCCTGCGGTTTGTGTGGCGGGATCTACACCCCGAGGAACCGGTGGCCGTTTATGAATGGCAGGTCCTCCCCTTCGGTACAACTTGCAGCCCATGCTGTGCAACCTTTGCTCTGCAGCGCCACGCCAGGGACCACACGGAAGGAGATGATCCGCTACGTCACTCTGTGGGACAGTGCTTCTATGTTGATAACCTTCTCCAGAGCGTGCCGACCCCTAAAGAAGCCCGGGACCTAGTGGACAGGCTAAGAGCCCTCCTGTCTTCTGCTGGATTTGTCCTTCGCCAGTGGGCCAGTAATGAACCCAGCACCATTGGCCACCTACCTGAAGACCTCAGATCCACAAGTGCAGAACTTTGGCTCACTCAAGACAAATCAGACACCTCTGAGCCAACTCTGGGCCTTAGCTGGCACTTCCCCACGGACACCTTGGGTTACAGACACCGCAAAATCAGTTATGGCGCCCCCACTATGCGGAATATTTATAAGGTTCTCGCAAGCCAATACGACCCACTGGGCTTTATCCTACCGTACACCACCCGAGCCAAGATGCTGGTGAGGCGCCTTTGGGATCAACAGAGGGAATGGGATGACCCGCAGCTTCCGCCAGAACTACTCCAGCAGTGGAAAACCTGGGAAGAGGAATTGCCGTTCCTTGCACAAGTCCTGCTTCCTCGCCCGTATCTCCCAAAGCACATCACGGAGTCAGTTAGTGAGAGAGAGATTCACATATTCTGTGATGCGTCAGAGCAGGCTTATGGTGCAGTGGCCTACATGAGAACAGTGACAGGTGATGGCAGCTCACATCTAGCCTTCCTGATGGCTCGCTCCCGTGTTGCCCCTAAACGCATTCTCTCCATGCCCAGACTTGAGCTGTGTGGTGCCCTCTCCGGAGCTCATCTTTCCCGTCTCCTTAAAAATGAGCTCACTCTGGACATAAAGAGAATAGTGCTGTGGTCTGACTCCACAACTGTACTCACCTGGTTGAGGTCCCAGTCATGCCACTTCAAGGTCTTCGTCGGCACCCGCGTGGCTGAGATCCAGGAATTAACTCACTCGCACACCTGGCGCTATGTGGACTCAGCCCAGAACCCCGCAGATGATATAACCCGGGGGAAGTCCCTTCTCGAGCTCACCAGACCCAATAGATGGAGTCAAGGGCCTCCTTTCCTGCTCCTAGGTCCAGAACAGTGGCCTCCAGAGCCAAGTGGCACCCTGGCTGAGCCTCCAGGCCCATCTGAGCTCCGTAAAGAGACCTTTTGTGGATTTTCTACCACCTTTGACCCCGCCACTTCGAACTTCAGCAAATATGACACCTGGACACAGCTGCTGGAAGCGGCTATTACGCAGTTGCATAGGGCGGCCAGAGGCGGTGGAACTTCATCGGCTTATGACTATGTTCGAGCAGAGATGGATGTCCTGAGAGAAGCTCAACAGGAGAGCTTCCCTGAGGAGTATCGACTCCTTAAGCAGGGGAAATCCATCAGTCGCAGCAGTCGTCTCCTTGCACTATCCCCTGAGTTCGACCACGAGAATGAGGTCATCCGTGTAGGTGGACGTCTTCGCCGCTCTGAAGATCTCGCCTTTACCAGCTCCCATCCTTTAGTTTTGGATCCGACACATCCAGTCACCCGCCTGTTCATCCAGGACGTCGACAGTCGCCTGCGCCATCCAGGGCCAGAGAGGGTCTTTGCGGAGATTCGGCGCACTCATTGGATCCTGAGAGGCCGGGAAGCAGTTAGGCGTTTTCAAAGGACCTGTCTTGAGTGCCGCAGATGGAGAGCTCGACCAACTGTTCCCAAGATGGCGGACCTGCCAGTTGCGCGCCTCCGCCTTTACAAACCTGCCTTTTATTCGACAGGCGTGGACTGTTTTGGACCCTTTGAGGTCAAAATCGGGCGCCGTGTGGAGAAGAGGTGGGGCATCATCTTTAAGTGCCTAACTATCAGAGCGGTCCACCTTGATGTCCTAACCTCCATCGATACGGATGCCTTCCTAATGGCACTTCGCCGTTTCATTGCCAGGAGAGGAACTCCAGCTGAGCTGTACTCAGACCAAGGGACCAACTTCCGTGGGGGAGAAAGGGAACTGCAAGCAGCTTTTGCAGCCATGACCTCTGACCTGCAGAAGCTCCTGGCTCCCCATAAGATCGTCTTCCACTTCAATCCACCAGCGGCTCCTCATTTCGGGGGAGTGTGGGAGCGGGAGATTAGGTCTGTCAAGACGGCACTCTACACTACAGTAGGATCCCAACCCCTTCAAGAAGAGGTCCTCCACACGGTCCTTGTGGAGGTGGAGGGCATCTTGAACTCCAAACCACTAGGTTATGTCCCGTCTGACATCAGTGATCCTGATCCAGTGACCCCCAACTGCTTTCTGATGGGGCGGCCTGACGGAGCACTTCCTCAAGTGGCTTACCCCAGAGAAGAGCTCCTGAGTCGCCGGAGGTGGAAGCACTCCCAGGTGCTGGCTGACCACTTCTGGTCTCGATTCGTCCGGCTGTACCTTCCAAGCCTGCAGCTTCGGCAGAAATGGCGGTCATCCCCCGCAGATGTCACAGAAGGTTCGGTAGTGATGATCGTAGATCCTCAGCTGCCTCGTGCTTCCTGGCTCGTGGGCTGCATCTCCAAAGTCCACCCCAGTCCCGACGGGCACATCAGGTCTGCTGACATCAAGGTGAAGGACCGGACCTTCACCCGACCTGTGGCGAGGCTGGTGGTGCTGCCTGCCCTCCCGGACGAAGGCAAAGGACAATCACCGTAACTTTGTTTGTAAAATTGCCTTTTGTTGTGAGCAAATGTACTTCATACATTTGGGGGCGGCTGTACAAAAGGCCCCGTAGTTATGGGTTTATTCTGTTCAGTTGTTAGTTCACCTGTAGTTTTTAGAGTGGCCAGTAGAGGTCACCCCACCGCTTTGTATGAGAGACTATGTCCAGGGAGAGACGTGGGCAAAGCACCTGAGCTTTTCTTCTCCAGATTACTGGCAGAGAATTGGTTATCCCGTGAGAAGTGTGCGTTAATGAGCAACGTAAGTTGGTGATGTGTGAGGATGTGATAATAAGATGTGTTTGGGACTGTAACCAAGGTTAGGGGGGAAATGATTATGTTTCTGTCTGTGCCGCTAGCGGGTGCTAAGCTAAGCTAAGCTAAGCTAACTTTCCTGCCGTGTGGTTGGGTATAGCTGTGTACCTGGTTAGCTCTCTCAGGGGGTCTACGTGTGAGTCGTGGGTAATATATGGCCTATGGTATTAAAGGGGATGTTGGTTTATTTCCTGCCTGTGTTTATGTTGATGTACTCTGGAGATATTGTTGTGAACACTTTAGTAATGTAGCATTTTCTTTCTGTTCCGTTCAGAGACCACACACACACACACATCCATGCCCACGCACCTAAACCTGTATGCAATACCTGCTCCTCTGACAACCTCTGTTACCTTCAACTGTGTGAAGTCAATACAAGAGTCTGCACTATCCTCGGTGTCTTCATTGTCTCCCTTCTGAACATTCATCCGGGCCTTGAGCAGTGTTCTGGCCGACACTCCGGGGAGTGGTAGCTGCAAACCTGAACTAGCACCTTACAGTCCTTCCAGTACAAGCTATCTACCCAACAGTGGTTCTGTTGGCTTTATCGGGTGATGGCCTCCAGCTCGCACTGGAACGGTTTGCAGCTGAGTGTGAAGCAGAATGAGGATCAGCACCTCCAAATCTGAGGCCATGGTTCTCAGCAGGAAAAGGGTGGAGTGCCCACTCCGGGTCAGGGATGAGTTCCTGCCCCAAGTGAAGGAGTTTAAGCATCTCGGGTTCTTGTTCGCGAGTGATGGGAGAAGGGAGCCGGAGATTGACAGACGGATTAGTGCTGCGGCTGCAGTGATGCGGACGCTACACCGGTCCGTCGTGGTGAAGAGAGAGCTGAGTGCAAAAGTGAAGCTCTCAATTTACCAGTCGATCTATGTCCCTATCCTCACCTGTGGCCATGAGCTGTGGGTAGTGACCGAAAGAACGAGATCGCGGATACAAGCGGCAGAAATGAGCTTCCTCCGAAGGGTGGCTGGCCTCTCCCTTAGAGATAGGGTGAGTGGTTCAGCCATCCGGGAGGGGCTCAGAGTAGAGACGCTGCTCCTCCACATCGAAAGGAGCCAGCTGAGGTGGTTCAGGCATCTGACAAGGATGCCTCCTGGGCACCTGCTGGGCGAGGTGTTCCGGGCATGTCCCACCAGGAGGAGGCCCCGGGGCAGACCCAGGACACGCTGGAGAGATTATATCTCTCGGCTGGCCTGGGAACGCCTTGGTGTTCCCCCGGATAAGCTAGAGGAGGTGGCTGAGGAGAGGGAGGCCTGGGCTTCTTTGCTTAGGCTGCTGCCCCCGCAACCCGGCCCCGGATTAAGCGGAAGAAGATTGATGAATGGATGGATGGAGGTTGTATGTTTTGTGAACAAATGCTTTTGCATATTTGTAGTGTGTCCTCCCTTTGATGAAATATCTACTTTGCAAGTATCGCAAGTTGCTCTTTTATCATCCTTTCTCATAAAGTATAACCAAACTTTTGAGTGTTTATGCCGCTTAGGCGCCATGTTTCCTGCTGGGTAAATGACACGAATGTGGTGACGTCATTCGAGGTGACTGGAATCGATAGGGGAATCATTTGCAAAAATGGCAAACAATTCGAAGGAATTGAAACAGTGGGAACCGGTTCTCAACAAGAAGCAGTTTTCGATTCCCATGCCTAGACAGTGGTGATACTGGTGGGCAAGTTTTCTGATAACTCTTCCCTACCCAGTAGGGCTGCTCGATTATGGCAAAAATGATAATCACGATTATTTTCACTGAAATTGAGATCTCGATTATTTGACGATATTTATTTAACCCTTTAAGACCTACCATAGAACCAAGTCCGCCAGAGCTTATATTTTTGGGAGCATTTCAAGTTGCTATACATCAATACAACTGTTATAGCCCATATTTTAATAATATGTATGCATTAAGTCCATAGTAATTACATTAATTGCAAAAAAGTGCAATAAACTACAAAAAAATTTAAAATTTTTGTTTTTTTTACATATATTTCTACTTGGGGAAATTTAAGAGGCTTATCCCTCAAAACTTTAAATACAAAAAAGTTGCAAAAAATAGTTTCCCACCACAGGAAATTTATTTTGAGTGTCTTCATAGTTTTATTTTGGAGATACAGCAATTTTTATATACTGCAGGAAAAACAAAAAACAATCCTATGATGCAAATTTGCAAAGAAAACAGCATGTGCATCAAAATAAACTATTTCCAGCAGTGCAATTCGAGTTCTAAGCATTCCAGAAACTATTCAGAAAAGTATAGAGTCAAACATGACTTATAAAAACATGTCATGTTTGACTCTATACTTTTCTGAATAGTTTCTGGAATGCTTAGAACTCGAATAGGCTTTTAAGGCCTACAAGTAAAAAACTACATTTTCCGCAAAAATGACGTCACTTCTGGTTCCGGACAGGAAATGGCGGACATGCGATAGTTCGCGTTGAGGTCTTTTTCAATGTGGGAAGTGTTACAAACAGCTGATCAGATCGGCAAAGCGTGGTTCTGGAATATTATGTTGTTGTTCCTGCAAGCGCTTTTTATTCAATTTTTGCAAAGCTTTATGTGGAAGGAAACCGTGACCTAGGACAAGCTGATGGCATAAGATGTAAGTACAACTCCTGCGCTAGCTTATGGGGTTCCGGTTCTACATGGATTTAAAGGGTTAACAATAACAATGTATTGAATAATGACTTTAAAAAATAATATAAAATAGTGTGCAAATACTGATAACAGTGCAAATGTTTGCAATATAAAAAATAAATGAAAAATGTAAACATCTATGTTTAGTGTTGCTTTGTGGTGCAGCTATGACACCGTAGCAAAGTTTACACACTATGTCTACTTGATCCATGTCTGACTCCGCTAACCCACAATGTTTTCACACCACTGAAGTTTTTTTTTATCTCTCTTTTCAACCAACGGCAATCACTCTGCTCTCCAAATAACTTCTGCTTAGCTTTCCGAGCTTCCCTTGGGTCCTCTTAATTGTTGTGATGCGTGTTCGAAATGCAGAGAGGTGCGCTCGATTTGCCACACGGAGCAGCGCGAGAATAAAGCACGAGGGAGGGGCTAATAATCGGCTCAGTCATTTTTAATGATCGTTGAAAGTGATTAAAATTCAATTAATTGAGCAGCCTTACTGCCCAGCCTCATGGTTCCAGCTAAAATCACAGTCAACTCCTGGCATTCAAACTACTTGATTGTACCACAATGTTCACTGGACCTCCGCAACAGTTATCATCTGGTCAGGATTAGGCAAGCGGACATATGGACACATGTAGAGGATTGTGAGTATCTTGTTATGATATTTGTTTTGTCTGCTGTCCCTGCAATATATCAGACCGTGGTCAATGACTTTTTATGGGATTTCATTAATCATGTTGTGTTTGTGTATCTTGAAGACATCCTAATCATCTCTTGAGGAGCACAACCGTATCAGTGTAAAAAGATAGAAAATGTGAGTTTCACACAGATTCTGTGTCTTTTTTGTGAATCATTGTGGGAGAGGGCAGGTGCAAGGAAATCGATTAAAGTAAAGGCTGTGGCAGACTGTCTCTTTCCCTTGCACAGGAGACAGTTATAAAGGTAAAGTTGTCTCACCATTAACCAGTCTCATGTCTCCCAAGCACTGGTTTTAGTAGAAATTTGTAGCCCAGGTTGTCTTCGACAAGTTTAACAGATCTTTGCCACAGGCCCCATTCTCAGTAAATATTTTTTTTTTGTAAGTGCACACTGATGATGGCATTGATGATCAGTAGTAGCTAGCCATTAAGTTAGTATTGGAAGAGCGGAGGCTTTTGGCTGGTTAGCTCAGAACATAATTTCAAAGTTTAAACTAATCACTGATCATCAGGAATCAAGAACATGAATATTCACAACGTTTTCCATGTCTCCAAGTTAAACGTGGTCTGGACCAGCTAATTTTACATAGTTCAACTTGAGAATGCAGACTTTTAAACATCTTTCTTCCTTCTATGCTCTTGTTAGTTAATAATTTATCCACATATTAATTTATTCTGTCTTACAGTAAAGTAGCCAACAGTTTCACACAACAGTGTGATCTGTTCGAGAAACATCTTTTTAGTAATAAGGACAAGATTAACTAAGCTAGTTACCACAACGCTCAGAATTATAGATGGTATATAAAAGATGGGCATAGCTGCTGGATCTGAAAAATGAAGCCATTGTGCGAGTGAGTATTTTTATAAATGGCCTTTAAGGACCACTTCACTAACCTTAAAAAGATTTGCTGTTGTACAGAAGGCCCTCATCTTTGTTAATCTAGGATCTCAGGTTCCTAGTGAATTTATAGACTCGTTTTTTTGTTTCAAATTATAATGAATACAACATAATTTCTCTATTGTCTCATTCTCCATCTTTCATACTCTATGATGAAATTTAGGCGTGCTCGACCAACTTGCCTATAACAGCATGGTTTGTTCAATAATATTATGAATGCCAGAACCACATTTTATAATGGTTCATCTAACAGGTGTTGAAATACAAAATAATATACTGTTGGTGGTGCTAGATTTAAAGACTTAAAGATTACCAAAGTCATTAAAATTTTATTTAGAGTATAAATGTCTATAAAACCTTTCTGTGCATTATTGTCTAGATCGAAAAATGATGGAGCGAGATTCCCTGGCTGTAGCCACAAAAGTAGCTCACAAGTGGAATTTATAAAATCGACAGCATGTAGCAGAGTAGTTGTGATTGGAGTGGCTTTACAAGCACTGCAATCTATTGTATTTCAGTCAACATCTCAAATTAATGCTTAAGGCTGTAAAATTTGACCGAGTGTTTTGGAATATTATTTTATTTTTCAAAGGACTGGCTTCAGCAATAAAATCCCTGTTACTGTTAGTTTAACAGAAAGACCTCAGTCAATCTGATAAGCTCATTAAGCTGTTAAAGATTTCTTAAACCTTTGCTAGCCTTAATATTATCCTTCTTGGACCTCTACCACCAACTGTGTATGAGCTGCACAGTTAACCTCAAAAGCAAACATGGGCATCTGTGTCATTTCCCCATTTAAAGCTAAAGAAGCAGACAAAGGAACAGAGAGTACATAAAATACAGTAGCTGAAGATTAGAGTGTGTGTGGGGGCGGCACGAGTAACTAAATTCACAGTGCCTGATTTGCTAATGAAACTATTAATTGAGTAAATGGAGAATTTTGTTTTTGATCACCATCTCAGTGGTCCATGAAATGACTGACTGTACTCTGCTATACGTGTGCAAGCAAATCTGTTTAGCTGTCCTTGCACAGATTGTGTGCGACCTCTTCTGTGAGTGTGTGTGCACACTAAGGAATGTGTGCCACAACAGAGTGACAGTGCGGCCTGTAAGCACATTTCCAACAGGCTAATTAAAGCTCCCCCAGAATAAGGCCAGGCTTATTAACATCTCAACACAGCCACTAAAGCCTGCTCATAACCCAACAAGGATCAATGCTCTTCATTAAGGCGGACCCAATACTGCTGCCTTGCCAAGCCAACCCAGTGACCCAGATGAAGACTAGAGGGGAAATGCAGAGCTGGTGAAAATGCAAAAACACTAAGTGAGTGTGAGTGTGTGTGTGTGTGTGTGTGTGTGTGTGTGTGTGTGTGTGTGTGTGTGTGTGTGTGTGAGAGAGAGAGAGAGAGAGAGAGAGAGAGATAGTTAAAGAGAGAGGTTTCTGTGGGTGTGTCATTTTGTATCTTATAGTTTCATGGAGGATTAATGGTCCACGGTTATTAAAGCAGTGATGGTACTAATGATATTTAGAATTTATTTTACTAAACACCAATATTGCTCATACACATGTGGTGATCAGTGTTGGGTAAGTTACTTTAAATTAGTAACTTAGTTACATTACTAGTTACTTCCATCAAAAGTAACTCAGTTACTTCAAGTTACTCGTTACTTTCAAAGTAACTAGTTACTAGGGAAAGTAACTTTGGTTTTACTCAGACTTCTCTTGTTAATGTGCCAGTCTTCTAGTTTGCTTACTTGCCACAAGTGCCTTTGGTAGGTGGCACACCTACCAAAGGAAAAAATAATGTGCATATTTCCACGAGAGAAATCCCACGCCTGGACCGTCGTTGACCGCCGCCATGATTCTAGCCTACGTTACAGCGTCATGTGCGCTTTTTTACATCCAACACAAAAACTGCAATCGTGGTGCTTTTGATTGTACTCAGAACTCAGAAATTCTGCCTTCCGAATAGGAAGATGTAGGTAACACCAGACTGCAGATGAGCTGCATACAGGGCTGGACTGGGACAAAAAATCAGCCTGGGCATTTTGGCCCACCATTATAGCAAAAATCATAAAGCCTTTGAATGAAAACAAACACTGTTGTGACAGTCGTTTGTTGTAAGACTCAGATAATTATTTATTAAAAGCTAGACATTTGAAATGAGAATAAGAATGAGAATAAGATCCCCCAGGGATCAATAAAGTATTCTGATTCTGATTCTGAAAGTATTTCTTTGTGCCCCCCTTTCCCTGTTAATGCCCTATCTGGCCCCCTGGCAACACTTTGCTAGATCCGCCCCTGCACAGTTACCAGCTGTCAGCTACATAGAAAAGGATCCTGGTGTTATTTGTCTCTCAGAAACAGTTCATAACTTCCCTTCAACTCATTCATGTCACCTAAAAGGTAAGCCTGTTTCTCCATCACCTGTTCAGCTCTGATGATTCAGTAAGGACATCTCGTGGTTTCATCTTCATATTTCCCTCTCACCAGATAACCAAACCGATATCATGACCAGCAGCTTTACAGCTGTGGCTCCAGCCAACATCAGCTGATACTAGAAAGTAATATTAAATAAATTCTAACAACAGCTGATCAAACGTGCTGCTGTTGTTTAACGCGACATCCGGTGGTTTCCTCTTTCTGGCGCAAAGGATAAACAAGAGGGAAAAGCCGATCAGCTGATCATTGATCAGTTTCATGATTAAAGTAGCAACAGGAGAGGGAGGGGGAGAGAATGAAAGGAGAAGATGCAGCTGTGCAGCGTAAACACAGAATAACTCCAGCTTTGTGTCTTTTTCATTGTAGCTGAAGTCCGGGACAAACTGTTCCTTTTCACCTAAATACGAAACGCGTAATAATTCCTCTGAATATGAGACGATTTCGTTTTTTAGGGAACGGTTGGCAACTCTAATAATTAACCGTATGAACAAAATAAAGTTCAACATCAGTAACATAGCACCCACCCAGCTGTATAGAAACCCCGTCATGCTAGCTAGCACGCAGTACGAAAAAGTCAGCACAACGAAAATAAACTCCAACTAAACTTGGTTCAAATCTGACCCAGATAGACTGCAGGTCATAACTTCTTACCTGAAGTTCAGTTCACCTGACACTCGGACCGGCGGCCGCTTCGGGTCTCTCCTCTTGCCTCCCCTTTCTCTCATCCACCTGCTGGCCTCCACCACTTGCTAATGTTACTGAATCTGTGGAAGCTCCGCGATAGCCACCACGAGAAGTAACGAATAACGAGCCTATCTAAATCCCAGTAACGAGTAATGCGTTCCTGATTTTGGCATAATAACTAGTTACTGTGCTCGTTACCACAATAATAACGTGTTAGTCCCAACACTGGTGGTGATAGTACACACTGTGCAGCATTACAATATTTTAGGGTATAAGAGGATGTGGTTTGAATTATATGAGACTTGAGATTCTTGATTGTTTTTGTAACCCAATCAATAAACATAAAACAGTAATAATAATTTCCACGCGTTTTGCATGTGCTACTATTTAAAGTAATAATTTGACAGTTTGGGAAGTATTTTTCTTTATCTTCACTTGGAGAGTTAGTTAACAACAGAAATATTTCATACTCCATATGAAGTTACACCTATATAGAGAGGTGCACCAAATCTAAATGGTGCAATCTACCTATGCCCAGTGTGTACACTCATGCATCGGGGAGGGGATTCCACCTCACGTGCCTAGCCCCTCAACAAGCGGCCGCACCTCCACTAAAGCAACAAAACAGCAAAGTATAAAACATTAAACAAATTAGTAAAAGATAAATAAAACAAAAACACCCCAAGCTACAGTTCTTTATAAAAGCATGATTAAAATGTATAAAACAATTCAGAGTAAAAGACCATAAAACCAGGAGTCAGTCGAGGCCAGTCCATAAACGTTTGTAAGATGACAACAGGCCACAACAAGAGAGAATAAAATCAAACAAGACAGAACGGGATAAAACAAGACAGCACAAGACAGCAGCAGTATGGCACAATCTTGTAACAAAAGCGGGAAACAGTCATCAAGGTCCACCCTACTATATGCCACATGAAGACAAACACAAGTGTAACCCAGTGTTAAAAATGGGATTAAAAGCATAAATATTAATACTCTTTTGATTTAAATACTCATTTCACAATGGGAATAAATATTGATAAAAAAATACAATTAAATCTAATATCAATCAATCAATCAAAGCTTTATTCGCCACATGCAGGTTGCCCTGCAGTGAAATGGGACCCCCCCCCCGACCTTACACACACAACACAGACATTACATGGGGATACAGGTCGGAGATCGGTAGGGTTACAGAAAAACACTGAAATGTACACTACAACGGGAAAGTGCAAGAGGAAAAAAAGAGACCTCTACTCATGCTGTGCTTCCATGTTAGGACAGCATGAGAACAGGAAACAAAAAAACTCCTCTGCACAAAAAGCACATAAATGTCCACAGCACAACATTGTGAAAGACATGACAAGCCACAGGATTGGGTGGGGGGTGAGGAGTAATCCGAAGCGAACACAGCAGCCGCCCTGCACAGCACTACCATTCCAGATATGATAAATACTGATAAAAAGCATGTAAACATAAGTTTCATTAATATGTATGTATGTATGTATGTATGTGTAATATACAAATGGTGTGGAGGCAAGACTTTGTCCTTCAGAGTGTTCTTGTTAGATCCACTGAGCAACCAATCATTGGCTGGTCTGAACCTCCCTCACTTTTGTTAATTTGCACAACCTGGTAAACTTTAATAATTGCTAATAAATGCAATTTTGTTTTGTACACCTACTGTGTACAAGTCCTCTGTTGTCAGACACCCTTGGCTCCTACGAATCTAGAACCTATCTGATCTGGCCCATATTTCCCTTCTGTTCTGGTATTGTTGCTAAAGGTAACTATACTGCCTATACTAGGCAAGGCAAGGCAAGGCAAGTTTATTTGTATAGCACAATTCAACAACAAGGCGATTCAAAGTGCTTTACAGAGACATTAGAAACAAGAACAAATAAAAAGCATGATTTAAAATTGATTAAAACAAGTAAATAAACTAACTAACTAATTAACAAACAAACAAACAAACAACAGTATATAAAATCAAAACAGATAAAATCAGAACAGTAGATAAAATCAGTAGTTAAATGTAAGTTTTGAAATTTAAGCTTAAAGTGTGGATTTGGTGCTTTATTCAAATGCAGCTGAGAACAGGTGAGTCTTCAACCTGGATTTAAATAAACTGAGTGTTTCAGCTGATCTGAGGCTTTCTGGGAGTTTGTTCCAGATATAAGGAGCATAAAAGCTGAATGCAGCTTCTTCGTGTCTGGTTCTGACTCTGGGAACTGATAAAAGACCGGATCCAGATGACCTGAGGGATCTGGATGGTTCATACTGGGTCAGGAGGTCATTAATGTATTTTGGTCCTAAACCATTCAGAGCTTTATAGGCCAGCATCAGAACTTTAAAGTCTATCCTCTGACGGACAGGCAGCCAGTGTAAAGACCTCAGAGCTGGACTGATGTGGTCCACTTACATACAAAGAAGGCTAGAAGTAGCACTAACAGGTCTTACATGCCCACTACTAGTATTGCACCACCAGTGCTACACAAGGGTCCCACTTACCACTATCTAACGGGCAATACTAAAATGAGCAGCTTTCCTGAGGAGATCTGCAGTGCTTAGCTGCCTAATACTCTCAGCCACCTTGGATGGGAAAGGACTGCCAAATGCCTCTGTGTGGTAGTGAAGTGCAGCTGTTGCTTATAAGCCCACTAATTATCAGCTGGGAAGGCGTGGATGTTAGTGCTGCTGCATTCGAGCACATCGCATAAAATCCTACCCCAAAATCTACTTTACTACACTATCATCCAAATATAGTTATTTTTGGCTCAAAACACCCCATAACTGCAGTTGCCATAATACTAGACGTCACATTGCCAATTTTCCCCTTAATTAAAACAGTGCTAGGTTTTAATTCTTATATATAAGTCATCTGTTTAATTAAGTATATAGCTATTTGAGTAGTGTGGTGTTGGTTTGTATTTTGTTTTACTAAAAGTCAGTCTAAACTCAGTTGTTCAGTTTTTTACACAAGTACATTTAGTTTCAAACCTGTTTCTTGCTAGCCAAAATTATCATTATCATAATTATCATTCCTTAAAGACAATATAAGATGTAGCTTTTTTTTTTTTTAACCATTGTTCTCTTTCTTTATCTCAGTTTTAATTATGATCCAGTAACAGGTTCTGGTTCTAGATCATCCCATTTTCTGTCTCTAGACAGTTATTCCTGGTCTTATCCTTATCAATCTCTCTTCTCCCCCAAGTCTCTTAGCATCCTCAGGTCAATCTTTGAGGATGGTTCAAAGCGCCGGCTGCTGCAGTGTTTTCCTTTGGCTCACCAACCTGCTGACATCCCCAAAGATCAGAGTTAACACTGGGTCTGTGCTCTGCTCCTCCCTACTCTCACTCAGCAGGAAAAAAAATCCTTTACTCTACTCCATCAATTAGTAATACTCTCCCTTGGGGTTTTTTGCTTGTGTGCATAAGCAGTATATATACTACCACACACTGGGTGGGCTGTTTTCCCCCCTTCTCACTGCTGTACATAAAATTAGTAATTCATTTGTAGGGAGTGCAGATTTACTGACATGCAGCCAGGAACATATTTTCTGGGTTCCCCCGAGGGCGTTGTTGCTGACTCGTGTCATATTTACTGTGTAATTGATTTTTAAACATACTCGTTTCTACATTCCTACACTGTTATTTTTACCACTTGATCCTTACAATCTGACTGTGTATCTCTGTTCATTATAAGATAAACATCATCATCTAGCATTTCATTATATATTGTTTTCTCTTCAGCACTGGTGAGATGTCTGACACGTAATGATGGGAATTGATATGAATTTAGTGATTCTGATTCCATTATCCATTTAACTCATCAATTCGATTCCTTATTGATTCTCACTGGGTTCTCATTGGCTCTGCAATGCATCACCACTAAGCCGCATATCAAAGACATTCGTTTCGTGCAAATTGACTGGATGCAATATGTTGTAAAATGTGCTAATTTGTTGCATTACTCTGCTGTGAAATGCTCATAATGTGACTATAATGTCTCATAATTACCATTTAACAGTATAAACATATAGGCTAAAGTCTTACACACCAAGACAAATCCCTGTCCATGAAGGCATACGTATGAGCATTTAGGTATGAACACAATACCATCATTGTGTTCACACATAACATCAAGCTCTTCCTTTTTGCAATAAAATATAAATAAAATGTCCATATCCACATGTTGGACTATAGACTGCACCACTATTTTCCTCATCCAGCAAATGAACTGAAATCAGCTGACTGTAGTGCAAGTGCAAGCAGAATTGATAAGCAGAATCAATAGGCAGGCTGAATAACAATTCCAAGGAACTGGACTACAGGGAACAAGTTCTCTACAAGAACCGGTTCTCAATTCCATTCCTACTGACAAACACGCTTTATTGCACAAAGGGAAGGGAAGTAAAAGGATAGACAAGATGTTTTGAGAAACAGAAAAGTGGTAAAATAAAAAAGGGTAGTCCTACACTACCTTAGATACCATGGGTCTTGGGAGATAGATCAAAGTCACTCAAACAATATCCACATGATTTTTATAATAGATCACTGGACACAATAACATCAGTCACAGCTGATAAGCTGATGAGTAGCTGGAGCTCTAATAAAATAAAGAGTACTAAAATGACTATGAATAGCATTAAACACTAGAACAACTAGAGTAGGGAATTCAGTGGCAAAGGGGATGTGCACGGGGCCTCTGAACATGTAATATAGCAAGGTGTTGGTGGAGGTTTTTAGGCACGAAAGGGGGAAGAGGTCTGGGTGTGGAAGCGCTGTTTCTAGGTGGGGTCTTACGTGGGTGCTGTGACACGAGGGCAGGCAGGTCAGTGAAAAAGAGAGCATTTTGCGCGGAGCTGTCTCGTACCGACCGATGGTGAGTATGGCCAGTGATAACCACCACTAATGGTAGTTAAGCTGAAGAGTTGGTGGTGAGCGCTGGTCTTATACTGACAGCTCAATTGCCAGCAGTTGAGGAGAAACACACGAATTCCGCGACTCTGCCCACGGGTGGAAACTGGAAAAAACCCACACTCACCCTAAATGATTTACACTATTGTTCAAAGATTTAAGTTCATTTAAATTAATCCCCTGAACTGAGCATGTGACAACAGGTTATGCTGTTCTGAGGGATGGTAACCTGTGCATGGTGTCCTTCAATGCACATATTAAACAAATATGTAAGACTGCTTTCTTCCATTTGCGCAACATCTCTAAAGTTAGAAATATCCTGTCTCAGGGTGATGCTGAAAAACTAGTTCATGCATTTATTACTTACAGGCTGGACTACTGCAATTCATTATTATCAGGATGTCCTAAAAACTCGCTGAAAAGCCTTCAGCTAATCCAAAATGCTGCAGCAAGAGTCCTGACAGGGACTAGAAAGAGAGAGCAGATTTCTCCTGTTTTGGCTTCCCTTCATTGGCTTCCTGTTAAATCCAGAATTGAACTCAAAATCCTGCACCTCACATACAAGGTCTTAAATAATCAGGCCCCATCTTATCTTAATGACCTTGTAGTACCATATCACCCTATTAGAGCACTTCGCGCTCGCACTGCAGGCCTACTTGTTGTTCCTAGAGTATTTTAAAAGTAGAATGGGAGGCAGAGCCTTCAGTTTTCAGGCCCCTCTTCTGTGGAACCAGCTTCCAGTTTGGATTCGGGACACAGACACTATCTCTACTTTCAAGATTAGGCTTAAAACTTTCCTTTTTGCTAAAGCATATAGTTAGGGCTGGACCAGGTGACCCTGAATCCTCCCTTAGTTATGTTATGCTGCCGGGGATTCCCATGATGCATTGAGTTTTTCCTTTCCAGTCACCTTTCTCACTCACTATGGCTGTATCCCAATTCAGGGTCTGCAGCCTTAAAGGCCACATTTTAGCGCCGAATGCTGTCCCAATTCAAAGGCTGCTTGAAATGCGGCCCTCAAATGTGTCCTTTATTTCCCTGAATTTTAAGGCTGTGGCGGTGTAGACTTCGTGGCCCAACATATCCCACAATTCATAGCGCGGCAGTCGGTGTGGATAATTTTGCCGCAGACAGCAGAAGCGAAGCGGCCTAAGAGTAAAATGTGAAAAGTAAGTACTGAATATTATGTCTGTTATTTATGTGCAAATGTTTAATAATGAGGAACAATAAAACATTACTGTTGGCCACATGTCGGCAAAGTTATGTGACATTAGTGATGTTTGTACTAACTTGGTTTTTAAGCCTTTACTTCAAAATATACGCCGTCCAATAGTCGACCTTAATCTTACAGAGAATGTGATGATTTTATGGATAATTAAAGTCAGTCATATATCCACAAACACAACAAGCTGAAAGTCAGTGATGCTGCTCGGTTTGCAGTCCTGAATATGATGGCACAAACAGGATTCACTGCACTGTTAATGTTAGCTATGTTATATTGCTGCCTCTGTTCGGTGGTGTTGAGCCAAACGGACTTTAACGTGTGTTTGAATGAGCTGACGGTTCACTCGTTCAGCTGAAAGAAAGATGCTTTAATCACAGGAGTCGCACATGTGTCCACTGTACCATCTGGGAACTCTTCTTGTTTAGCACTCGTATGTCTGTGAAGGTTCTCAGTCATCCAGGTCATCGTAGTCAAAGGAGCTTGCAAAGAAAAGCATCTGGACTTCTTTAAGTTACTTGAAGACGTTTCACCTCTCATCCGAGAAGCTTCGTCAGTTCTAAGGTCAAATGTTGGAGAGTCCCAGATATAAACCTAGTGGGAGTATCCCCCCACAGAGGGACAAAAGAACCCCTGATGATCCTCTAATCGCCTGAGCCAAGGTGTGAAACTGGGTTGGGTCCCAATCAGCCAGAGTTTCGGGTGAGTTCATTGTGAAACCTGGCCCCACCTTATCATGCGAATTCCTGAGATCAGATGGCCCAGGATGTGAGTGGGCGTTAAGGCGTCTGGGAAGGGATCTCAAAACTGGATTATAGATGGCAGAGAGTTGGTGTCATAAACCACCGCCTCTGTTCGAAGACGGTCACTCACAGTGGATATAGATGGCTTCTTTCACTCCTCTTTCAAACCATCTGTCCTCTCTGTCCAAAATGTGAACATTGGCATCCTCGAAAGATCCTGGGCCATCTGATCTCAGGAATTTGCATGATAAGGTGGGGCCAGGTTTCACAATGAACTCACCCGAAACTCTGGCTGATTGGGACCCACACCCAGTTTCACACCTTGGCTCAGGCAATTAGAGGATCATCAGGGGGTCCTTTTGTCCCTCTGTGGGGGGATACTCCCACTAGGTTTATATCTGGGACTCTCCACCATTTGACCTTAGAACTGAAGAAGCTTCTCGGATGAGAGGTGAAACGTCTTCAAGTAACTTAAAGAAGTCCAGATGCTTTTCTTTGCAAGCTCCTTTGACTACGATGACCTGGATGACTGAGAACCTTCACAGACCGTGGAGACTGTCAGAAAATGACTACAAGAAGACAGCTCCTTGGAGGACAGGACCAACTTCACACCCGATCAGATTTGCACGCTGTTAGACCTCTGCCTCACCACTACATATTTCAAGTACAACGAAGGCTTTTACAGACAAAAACATGGCTGTGCCATGGGCTCCCCCGTGTCACCTATTGTAGCCAACCTTTACATGGAGGAAGTGGAAAGGAAGGCTCTTGGCTCTTTCAAAGGAAGAGTACCCAGCCACTGGTACAGATATGTAGACGACACCTGGGTCAAAATCAAGACACAAGAAGTGGAATCCTTCACTGCGCACATTAACGCTGTGGATAAAAACATCAAGTTCACCAGGGAAGACACAAAGGACAACTGTTTGCCTTTCCTGGACTGCGCTGTGCACATTGAAGAGAATGGCAACCTCAACATCGAAGTTTACCGGAAGCCCACACACACGGACCAGTATCTCCTGTTCGACTCCCATCACCCTCTGGAACACAAACTTGGAGTAATTAGGACCCTACACCACTGGGCAGAACATGTTCCCTCTAAGCCTGAAGGAAAAAAGAAGGAACACACACATGTAAAGGAAGCACTCAAAACGTGCGGCTATCCTAAATGGGCATTCTTAAAGTCAGCAAAGAGGCACAGAAAAGAAGATCAGACACCAGCGAGGGAGGATAAGAAAGACAGACGCAACAACATTGTCGTCCCCTATGTAGCCGGTGTATCAGAAAAACTCAGGAGAGTTTTCTCCAAGCATGCCATCCCAGTGTATTTCAGACCCAGCAACACGCTCAGGCAAAAACTGGTTCACCCGAAAGACAAAACGCCAAAACACAGACTTAACAATGTGGTGTATGTTGTACAGTGCAGCGAGGAATGCCCAGACCTCTACATTGGAGAGACCAAACAGCCACTTCACAAGCGCATGGCACAACACAGAAGAGCCACCTCCACAGGACAAGACTCAGCAGTCCATCTGCATCTTAAGGATAAAGGACACTCTTTCGAGGATGCCAATGTTCACATTTTGGACAGAGAGGACAGATGGTTTGAAAGAGGAGTGAAAGAAGCCATCTATGTCCACTGTGAGCGACCATCTTTGAACAGAGGCGGTGGTTTACGACACCAACTCTCTGCCATTTATAATCCAGTTTTGAGATCCCTTCCCAGACGCCTTAACGCCCACTCACATCCTGGGCCATCTGATCTCAGGAATTTGCATGATAAGGTGGGGCCAGGTTTCACAATGAACACACCCGAAACTCTGGCTGATTGGGACCCACACCCAGTTTCACACCTTGGCTCAGGCGATTAGAGGATCATCAGGGGGTCCTTTTGTCCCTCTGTGGGGCGATACTCCCACTAGGTTTATATTTGGGACTGTTAGGTTTTGTATTGTTGATTGCCATTTATGCTTAGAAATATTTACTCATATATGCTTAGAAGTATATAATCATTTGTAGATTGAAAGAATGTCTCATCCTAGGAGGTCTGTAACAACTTTGTGTAGCATGAAGAGGGGGGTGCGTCCACTCCTCTACAGAGTGTTCTGGCATAGATCACACACCTCCTAGGAGAGGTCGTATCTTCTCTTGCTGATATATGGCATAGCAAACACACGTATATATCTCTTTAAGTATAAGAGCCTTTTGTTCAGATGGACCCGCTGGACTCCTGGCACCAGCTTTGGGGAGGGTCTTCACAGGGTCACATCTTGACCTCACACACACACACACATGCATGACACACACACACACACACACACACACACACACACACACACACACACACACACACACACACACACACACATGAACCTATGCATATTCATGTAACCTCAATAAAAGAGCAGTGTTACGGGAGAACGGACGAGAGCAACTGGGGTCAAGCGAAGGAACGGCGTTTGTCCGGTTCTCTCCCGTGCACGAGAAACATGAAGAACTTTGCCTACTTCGTGTCTTGCTTGCTGTGTAATTATATTGCCTTCAACGTTCCAGCGAATAGGTTCAAGCTACAAACCTATCAGGGACTCTCCACCATTTGACCTTAGAACTTTAGCACTCATAATAACACAAACACTAAATCCTCCTTCTCTTGTGCTGTTTTGTAGCAGTGTATACACCTGAGACTCTTGACTCACCTGTCTATCTGTCCTGCACTCTCTCTCTGTTTCTTTCTCTCTGATTGTGGAATAAAAGTATGAACATGTATTTATAAGTTACACTTGTGTTTGAATCCTGCAGCGTATCACACATTTGATTTCCATGTGTGACAACTGCAAGTGTCCAGAGTGAGGACAGACTGAGGGACCCACTGCTGCACATCATCTGTGAGGCTTTACACCCCTGATGATCCACCAGGACAAACTCAGCAGTGTGTGAGGAAGAGGAGGAAGAGCCAGCAGCAGCTGACAGATGGAGAGAATAGACAGACTGTTCCCTGTTTGTGAAGGACTGCTAGGAAAGTTTAAAATAACTAATTGTCTGGCCTGAATCAGTCTTATTAGGTAATGTTCAAATAATTTAATCATTCCAGTGTTTTCAGTGTGGGAGAATGTACTCAGGGCCTTCAAGTTACACACTATGAAAGGCAGCAACAACTTTAATATTCAGAAACCTAAAGTATGTATCAGCAGCAGAATGGACCTAAAATAAATGTTTGTTTCAGTTCTATGAAGCTTTGAGTATTTTGGATTAGTAGTACTGCTGTGTTTGTTGCATCATATTGCTGTAATTGTTTATATGCTTTATATATTCTGAGGTAAGTTGATCTATAGTGTTACATCATATTCTATAAGGATGTTATGTGTTTGTATACTTCCTGCCCAGTTTCACCCATTTAGCAGAAGTCAGCCTGTTTAAGGCTCTGATATCTATTCTGTATGACTTAAAGCAGTTATGACATGGTCTGATTTTCTCACCCAATAAAGGAATGGTAAATGGCCTGTATTTATATAGCGCTTTACTAGTCCCTAAGGACCCCAAAGCGCTTTACATATCCAGTCATCCACCCATTCACACGCTGGTGATGGCAAGCTACATTGTAGCCACAGCCACCCTGGGGCGCACTGACAGAGGCGAGGCTTCCGGACACTCTGACCACCACCAGTAGGCAACGGGTGAAGTGTCTTGCCCAAGGACACAACGACCGAGACTGTCCAAGCCGGGGCTCGAACCAGCAACCTTCCGATTACAAGGCAAACTCCCAACTCTTGAGCCACGATTGCCTGTGGCGAGAGTGATATATTTAATATATCAGTCTACTCTTCATTTTATCAGAAACACATACCACAGCTTGTACATTTTGCTTTTACACATGTATGTAAGCAGTGAGCCAAATTTAGCAATGCCAACATACTGAAGGAACAACATTTGTCTCATATATAATACATCTATATATACACTGTCAAAGATACTTGAGTATCTTTGAGTGAAGATTTAAGGTGATAGGAAATATAAATAACTGCAACTTGAATCTTTACTGAAGCTCAGTATTTGACACACAGTTCACTCACTTGAATTTCACTCACATGTGCTGTACCAGTGTACTTGCACATGTGATGTGACAATAGAAGTGATTTTATTTGAGAGTTCAAACTCACTGCTTTTACGACCCCCTCTGCTAGGCGTCAGGGAAGGAGTAACATACACAAGCCCCCAACACAAAACTGAGTAAAGAAAAAAGTTTTAATTACAAACTTTAAACAGAAAACCGACAGGGCTGTTCAACAGACCACTGGGCAAACAATTATTACATAAAGAAAGAACAGTCAAGAGTAAAAGCTAAAGGTTAACTAAGGCAAGCTGGCCACACACAAAACAAAAGCTAAGGGTTAACTAAGGCAAGCCAGCATCACAAAAATCTACTCACAGCCAGCTAGCAGCTCAAAACTCTAAACAGGCTAAGTTCAAAGCATGCACCAAGGTTTGACAAAGTTCAGCAATATGAACAAGTTCAACAAAGATCGAAGAGGGAGGCACGAAGGGCAAACTGCACGTTCAGTCCTAAGCAGCAGCCACTGAGTGAAGGACCTCCAGCCTTTTGTAGCCACAGGTGGGCACGATCAGCCACTGATTGCCTCTTGGAGCATCACGGGATCCCCGGGCAGCCAATCGTCCGTGTGGTCTGGCACACTTCATTCTGCATAAGAGAGGGTTGGCACGGGTCTCCCAGTAACCAATCACACACAAGTCATGGCACACATGGATTTGCATGAACACAAAAAGGCAGTCTCACTGCCTCCAAGTCCCAGGGCCGTAACACTGCTGTAATAACTAATAATGATTAATATAACTATAATATTGGCCATATCATATTTACACTGACTTTAGTCTCATGAACAACATTAACTATTTGTTATTTACTAGCTAATCTTATATGACTGTTCAGTACAGAGATGAAGCCCAACAATCATGTTTTACAGTCCTGTGGTCTCAGCCTCAGATACTTATTAAATCACACAAAGCTCATGTAGAAACAAACGAACAAAATATATTCTCCTTCATTTCTGTCAACCACACGTTTCCAGCTATCATGGTTGCTAGGCAACCTGGGCAGCGCGATGGAGGCTAGACCATCCCATTTCACAAGCCTCACACTTCCGGCCTGAGCGGTCTTTGAGTACGCGGCCCTTGAATACGCGGCCCTTGAGTACGCGGCCCTTGAGTACGCGGCCCTTGAGGACCGTTGAGGTTGCATACTTTAATGCTGCTCCGCCTACCTACTCCTGCTTTACAGGTGAAAATAGAGCAAAAGGACCGCTAGTCTTTGACTTTATTTATTTTCTGCTGTGTTTTACTTGCATCTATTTGAAAGAGTGAGTGTAAACACACACAAAAAATAAAAAATTTCTGTGCTGGAATGTGCAGAAAATAGGTTTAAATATTAAACAAATTTCTTCCAGTCAGAGAATGTTGCATATAATAAAATTTTTGCTTGATGCATAAAGTTAAAAGATTAACACTAATAAAACAAGTTTTAAAAAGGGACTTTTCCATTTGATTACATTTTGTATGATGGATTATGTAGAAAAAGTAGAATTGGGCTGAGAGATCTATCGCTTTATCACCTATTCAGGTTGTAAATCGTGTTTTTAAAAAGTGTCATGGTCCTGGGTCATTTTGACCCAGTGTTCTTGGTTTTTCTGTGGTTTTGTATTTTGTTTCTTATGTCCATTGGATTGTTTGGTTTGGTATTTGGATTCCCCCTGTGTCCGTGTTTTTATTGTGGTGTTTGCTCTGGTACCGTGTTCCCATCCTATGTGTTCTGTGTTCTCCTCATCCCCTCGTATTCATCCTTCTTCTCTGCCTCTCTCTCTGCCCCTCTCTCTCTCCGTGCTCATCTCTGTGTACTGTGTTGTGTTTAAGGTCCACATCTTGGTGTCAGTATCGTCAGTTTCGTGTCCTCCCTGCTCGGCCATGAGTAATTGTCTTCAGCTGTGTTCCCCGTGTGTTCCCACTTCCCTCGTTACCTTCTGTGTATTTATGTCAGAGTGTCCCTTTGTTCTGTGCTGCGTCGTCCCTCTAGGTTGTGTGCATTTTCCGTGTCTTCCCAGCGCCTCAGCTTTTAGTTGCTCCCAGTATAGTTTTATATGACTTCTTATGTTCCTGTTAATAAAGACCGGCCTTTGAGTTCATCCCCGTGTGTCTAGAGCCGTGCATTTGGGTCCTCTCTTGCCTTCACACAGCCGCCACATGACAAAAAGTAACTAAGCAATTAATTACTTTTGAAAATAAGTAATCAGTAAAGTAACGGGATTACTTTTTTGGGGAAGTAATCAGTAATTAGTTACTGATTACTTCTTTCAAGTAACTTGACCTGATATTTTCTTATTAGATACCAGAAATCCATATGGTTCTAAAACCTCACAGCTAAACATTTTAATTGTGCACCACTAAAAGAGATAATAAAAGAGGTAATTCTATTTGTTCTTTTGTTTTACTTTGTTTTTATTTTACTGGTATATATTAATTTGGCTTTCTGGCTCTGTGGGGAATGCTAACCTTGCACTCTGTAGTGTAGAGACGAGAAATTGATAAATACCATAAAACAGAGTATATTGGAATAGCTAGCATGAACTTCCTGAAGCTAATTACCCTACCCAGTCATCTGCAGGTTTGTTTTTTTTTTATGTGTTTGATTGATGGTGTGGATAGCTTTGCGTTTAGCTTATGCTGTGAAGGATACAAAAAAAACAACAACAGCAATAGAATAATATTAAACACAAAGTGAACCCGTCTTCCTTCATTAAATAGGTTCTTTTAGATGTTAAGGAGGAATTGACTTAACCAGGCTGGCGGAGAATGAAGACAACCGGACACCTGCGGCAGATGGGGAATCAGTGAACTTTTATTGAGACAGAGACAACCTCTCAACACAGCTCACATCAGGAGATTCCCAAGATTTGCTGTGAGGATGGGTATATATTCTCTAAAACTTACAGGAGGGGGTTGTGAGGAAAGTGCTGCATTAGCAGAAAAACAACTCCATAAAAGGAAATCGGCCTTGGGTGTTCTAGTCTCTTCGCTTGCAGATATCTTGCACCTGCAGGATGAGGCGATCGCTTCTTATCGCTCTCAAGGCCAAAGTCGTGAGCACATTTTTATTACACAGTTGCACAGTAACTTTAAAGCTTGAACAATATTTAAAGCTGAATAATGTTTGATCAGATTATATTTTCTTCAAATCCCCCTTTTGACCCATCTTAAATGGGTCAACACACAAAAATAAGTAACATTCAAAGGAACACAGAGACGTGTCGAAGCCTGGCTCGAAAAACTCCTCGGGTCTTATCATTTGTCTTTATCTGTCATTGCAGATGAGGAGAAAAGAGTCCAGGCACCACCCTGCCCAGGGGTCGGCTGCAAGCAGTCTCGGTTCCAGACGAAAGCAGTAACAGCTGTCCTGCACACAAGGATACAACGAGTCAGTGCAACCAGGGTAGTGACACAAAATTAACAGTTCCTGTAACCCAGCAACCAAAAAGCATAAGTAATGATAAAAATGTGGAGAGTACAGAGTATACTATAATAATGAGAGATATAAACGTGAAAATGTGAAAGAATAAATCAACAGTAAAATAAACCCAGAACGGTAACTGCTAAGGACATTCAAAAGTGAATATGGTAAAACGTGAGGAAGGGGTGTGGAAAAAAACAATTTATATCCAGTGGTGGGAGTACACATTCGCTCAGGCTTAAGTCCGGAGACCCTGAGAACATCGCTTAACCCTCACAACCCGACCAGACACAGTTCAACCAGATATATCCTTCAAGAGGAAGTGGGTGAGGGAAACAATTAATAACAAGCCTAATACAAAACACCACAGAGAAACAACCATTCTAGAAGCATTTAAACAAGAGAAAGACGATAATGTTCGTCACCCTCACGATCAGAGTTTTCATCATCCGTTGGCGAGGAGGTCAAGGCCAGATCCTTTAGGGTAAAAATTAAGCCTGAAAGATCCGGTTTTTTTGCTATTCTGAGCATATTTTGGTTTCTCCAGTGCAAAGCCTGACCCCTAGAGTGCTTGGACCAATCGAGGTCCGTTTCTGACACTAAACTGGACCACTTCCACTGATGCCAACCTCCCAGGGTTATATACCACACTGAGGAGGAGAGATGTACTGCAAGGTTAAAAAGATCCCCCCCTTGGTCTTTGGTGACGGGAGTGACTGGGAAGCTAGCGAAATCTATTTCGACTACCCAACTTTTATTGTTGGGGACACAGAGAGTAATCATTCTAGTCGTACTTGGGGTACAGGAGGTAACCGTGTCTCGTTTCTTTCTAAATGGATCGGGCGTGGGCAAAACTGGAGAGGAAGTGGTGGGCAAGACCCTAGGGGCTACATTTGTCAGATTGGGACTGTCAGAAGGGGGCGAAGCTTTTGAACTTGAAGGTGTCAGAAGTTTCGGGGGCCCTTCACAGATCAGGATTATGCCAATGGGAATGAGACCCAGGGCCAGGAAGCAAACAAAGACGCAACATCTTTGCCTGCCTGTCATTTCAGGGGGAAAGGGCCAAGACATGTTTACTTAGCTTGGATGTCTTCTAATAGAGGATGATGGGGCACAGAAAGGTGGTCCAGTTCCCCCCACCTCGCCAAGGGCGTGTTCTAGGAGTTAAAGAGCAACAAAAAGTATCAGTGACACAACTTTAAATGAGCTTTCAGCGGTTAAAACTATTGCAATGTAAAATGTAAATCTTAAAAACTCAAGCCAATATAAAAGCAAAGTCATAAAAGATGTTAAAAATAGAAAAATAAAAATGTTTAGTTCAGTATGAAGAACACCCCCTTTTGTAACCAGCCGGCTTGTAGGTTGAGTTTTGGCTCCCTCAAGTGGTTGGTGATGCTGTTGCAGCTCCTTCTGACAGGTCCTTCTGCACCTCTCTCAAGGTTCTTCCTGGTTCGGTGGCAGCAGCGCACTGTGTGTAATGAAACCAGGTGTCACCTTTCCCTTCGAGCCTGACAGCGTGGGAGGTCCGCTCTGTTATGCGGTAAGGGCCTGTCCAGCGAGGCTCAGCCCACTTTCTCTTTGTGACTTTCAGGAGGACGTAGTCCATTCCAGGTGTAGCCGCCTCTTTCAGCTCTTGCTGGTTTCTTTCAGCGACCTGTGAGGAATACTGGGCAACAAAACTGCGGAGCATGTTATAATATGTCCTCGGATCGAGGTCTGAATCAGCTTCATCCGACATTAACAGGCGAGAGGAGGGGCCAGGAAAAGGCCTGCCATGCTCCAACTCAAATGGAGTGTAACCAGAGGTTTGATTTACTGAGCATCTTATGGACATTAATGCAAGAGGCAATGCCTTAACCCAATCTAATTTGGTCTGTGCACAGATTTTAGCCAATTTAGTTTTTAGAGTTTGATTCATCCTTTCCACTTTCCCCTGGGATTGGGGGTGGTAAACTGAGCCAAACTTATGTTTCAAACCTAATGCGGCTTCAACCCTCTGCAGATCGTGGTTCCTGAAATGTGAACCATTGTCCGACCTTATGACCTCGGGAAACCCATGCTGTGGTATATAATGATTAATCAGACACTTCACCACAGTTCCACTGTTTTCACTTGCTGTCGGCCAGGCTTCTGGCCAACCTGAAAATGCATCCACAGCCACCAGCAGGTACCTGTAACTACCTACTCTGTCCACCATGTCTGTGTAATCAATGATTATTTCTTTCCCTGGGCAAAGTGGGATGGGGAAGTACCCTGCTATTGGCTTGAAGGCGGGCTTGATTCCAAATTGGTTGCACTCCTTACAGGTTTTAACCATGTATTTTGTCATGTCTTTTAGATAAGGGTGCCACCAGGCGGCTAAGTTCCTCATCATTTGTGCAGGTCCCACATGCCCCACTCCATGTGCCTCTTCCATTGCTGTCTGTCTGACCCCTGGCGGTAGAATGGGCCTTCCATCTGGGCCACGCCAAACATCTGTGTTTGTGGCCCCTCTTGTTACCCATAATGATTTTTCCTGGGGGCTGGCTTTGTCCTGTAACTCTCTGATTGTGGCTAGGCCTAGTTGTATGGGTGGTCTTTCTGGAGGGGGTGTGGCTTCTGGGTCCATTACCATAATCAGGGAGGGTAAGTAACCAGCTGTCTGCTTAGCTACTAAGTCGGCCTGTTTGTTACCTAATGCCACTAAGTCCAATCCGGCACTGTGTCCTTTGCATTTTACCACTGCCACCTTAACAGGTAACAACAGTGCTTCCGCTAATTCCCTCATTTCTATCTCATGTTTAATAGGCTTTCCGCTGGCTGTCAAAAAACCAGCTCTTAGCCACTGCTTGAGCTCCACATGCACTGCTCCCACAGCATAAGCTGAATCACTGTATATATTCACTTTCTGTCCCTTTCCCATCCTTAAGGCTTCAATCACCGCTCTCAGTTCAGCTCTCTGTGCAGACTGTTGTCCTGTCAACTGCTCTGCCTTCACTGTTTTCCATCTCATGTCTGTCTGTTCCACTATTGCCCATGCAGCCTTCAACATTCCACTTTCAGTTCTGAAACAACATCCATCTGTGAACCAATCTTTTTCTGCATCCATTAGAGGTTCTGCCTGCAAATCTGGCCTGATTTTCTCCTGTACCTGCACAACCTCTTCACACATATGTGGTTCCCCTGATCCCATGTGATCAGCCATGTTTATGCCTTCATGTGAGTAGGAGATGTGTGGTGCTTCCAAAATGGTACTGAGGCGTCTCTGCCTGAGTGAAGTGAGTGTGAAGGCCTGTGAGGAGACGTAGGCCACCACACTGTGTGATGTCAAAATTTTTAGTGGGTGGTTCATCACTATGTGTGCTGTTTTCTGAATGATTTTTGCAAGTCCAGAAACGTGTTGTGTGCACGGTGGGTGGCGTTTTTCAGTGTTGTCAAGCATTACGCTTACATATGTCAACACTTTTCTCTCTCCCCCTTTTTTCTGGAACAGGATACCATTGATATGGGTTCCAGTTCCAGAAACATCAAGATGAAAAGGCAAAGCATAATCTGGCACAGCAAGGTCAGAGGCGACAGAAAGCTGTTGTTTTAACTTTATAAACGCCTGTTCTGTTTCTGTAGTCCATGAGAGGGGAGCAGAGAGGTTTCTCATGCCTTGTTCATTTACCAAAACGCGCAAAGGGGAAGTAAGGCCAACATAGTCTGGGACATAGGTCCTGCTGTAACCAGTCAGGCCCAAAAATGACAACATGTCTTTTACAGTTAGAGGTTTTGGATGGTGCAAAATGGAGTTCCTGTGTTCTGGGGACAAGGAAATACCGGACTGTGAGACCATGCGGCCTAGAAAAGAAACCTGTTTTCTTGCAATCTGTAGTTTGTTTTTGCTCACTTTAAAACCTGTGTTGGCCAGGTGGTGAAGTACCACTCTGGTGGCCTCCAAACAGATGTCAGCCGTGGGGGCAGACAGCAAAAGGTCATCCACATATTGTATTAACATACAGTCAGATGGTAGTGGGCTGGTTTGTAAAAGTTCTTTCAAACACTGATTAAACAGTCCTGGGGAGAGGGCAAATCCCTGTGGTAAGCGAGTGTAACGCCATTGTCGGCCTCTAAATGTAAATGAGAAAATGTCACGCAGTGACTCACGAAGTGGGAGGCAGAAAAAGGCATTCGCCAAGTCAATGCAGGTGAACCAGGCATGAGATGGTGGGAGGTTGGTCAAGGCAACATAAGGATTAGGCACAGGCAAAGTAGGAGTGCCAAGTAAGGCATTAATCCTTCTCAAATCATGTGCCATTCTGAACTTCCCCGTGCCTTTTTTCTCAACGGGTAGGATGGGCGTGTTCCACTTAGAGCAGGAGGGCTCCAAGACACCGGCAGTGACCAAACCAGAAATTGTTTCTGCAATCCCAGCCTCAGCCTCCGGTCTGTGTGGGTACTGAGGCTGCCACAAAGGGGTAGCAGATGACAGTTGAAAAGAGACTGGCTCCACATCAACTAAACCTACATCTGTGGGTCCAAGGGACCACAAACAATCTGGAAGAGAGTCGAGTAAAGGCGCAGCATCACAGTGGTCTGTGTGTTCTCTGCCATGTGACCCGCTGACCACTCCATGTTGCAGTGTTGAGGAATTAAAGCAATCATTTAAAATTTGGTATGTCTTGGTAGATGGAGAAAACAAAACCTGTGGGAGTTTTGTAGGTGTCCAGTCAGTGGCCGCAAGGGAACGTTTAACCATTCCACCCAGCTCCTTAGCCTGGTGTCCAGGATGTAAGGCCAGTGACACATGGGGAGCTGCCTCATCAGACATCATGTACCACTGTAATTGATCTGTTGTAAAAGTAACCGCTGCTGCCACTCCCTCCGGTGCCGCAAAAATGCACGACATGTTCAGAGACCAAGCCCGCCCCTCACACTGCTCTTGGAACATGTGCTGGTACCAGGTGGTGTCATGCCTGTCATAAAACAGTGTAACATGAGGTGGGTCAGGGGGAGGGACATAAGGATGTAGGAGTGAGAGCCACGGCCGCCATTGCTGAAAAGCAGTCCAAACTCCTGGTTCAGCAGGTGTTTCAACTTCCAATAATGCCCAGTAGATGTCAGCAGAGTCCGCCAAACAGGAGGAGGGTTGCAGCAGAAACTGACCACCTCCCTCTGGCCCATCAGAGCAGGGAAGTACAACCCCAGTAGGGAGAGTCACAGTTAGGCCTTGTGAAGAGCAGAGTATTGTGGCTCCTAATTTAATCAACAAGTCTCTTCCCAGTAAATTCACAGGCGCCTGTTTTGAACAAACATAGCTGTGTAACAAGGTCTGATCTCCAACCGTTGTGGGGAGGGGCACGGTGTAAGGCAGAGTTTTAGGTTCCCCAGATATGCCCACCACTGTAATCACTCTGTCAGTAAGTCTTTCACGAGCAACATCCTTAATGGTGGAGTACGTAGCTCCAGTGTCCACTAAAAAGCTGCTTCTTCTTCTATCTACAGTTATGGACAGCATAGGGTCCGCCGTTGTCCCTTCACCGTCCTGGGCAGTCTGTGGGGTGTCCTATAGCTGGGGACCACCCTCGTAGTACTCCCACCCCATCACAGGCATCTGTGGGGCCGGGGGCACTCCAACTACAGCACCACGAGGTCCACCTCTGTGGCCAGGATGCTGATAGGGCCCACCACGGGCTCCCCTGCCTCTTCCAGCAGCCGGGTTCAAAGGGCACGCTTTAGCCCAGTGTCCAGGTTGTCCACACCGGAAACAAACATACATCTGGCCTCCCCTACCACCTCCCATCTGACCCCTTCCCCTGAAACCACCTCTGTTTCCTCCAAATGGGGAACCTCTCTGCCCATAAGGGGCCGGGGAGTGATAAGCACCATACTGGGGGGGCTGTGGATCAGTTGGCCATGGGTTCGGATACAAATCAGGGGCAACTGGACCAGGAGGGGGAGCCGCAGCGGCCACAAGTTGCTTTTTAGGCTTGTCACCTTTTCCACCCAGGTCGTTTTTAGCTTTCTGCAGCTGAACCTTCAACAGTTGCAACTGTAAATCTTCGACGCTCTCCGCTTTATCATCAGACTTAATCTGCACTTTGTTAAGATTAAAAATCAAATGTTTCTTCCAGATTGCAAAGTCACAGTCCTGCAAATCAGGATTATCCTCCATTTTCTGGCTTACTGACTCCGGAATGCCCCTCAGCACCGCCCTTCTAAACCACATGCTCTGTGAACAAGTCCTACTGGGGTGATGACCTGTATGGTTCACCCAGTCTTCAACAGCCTGATTTAGATAATGGGTGGGGTTTTGCTTTCCCTCCCATTTAAATTTCTGTAAGGTGCCTTGATTTTTGGGTGGGAATTGTTTGCGCAGGGCCGGTCCAATAAACCTCAAGGCCTGCATTAGTGGCACCTCGTTCTCATGCATGGTAGTACCCGCATTTTGTTCCAGGTCCGCTGCCTGAGATCGGGATGTGCACCTAGTTATAATAGCTCTAAAATCTCCCAGTGCGAGGTCCTGTCCAGCTGTGTATTTATCCAAACCAGCCAACCAGGCATTCCCTCCCTCCATTATGTCAGGGAGTTTGTCCACTAGGGCCTGGACATCTCCGAATGAATAAGGTTGATACACTGGTCTACGTTGCGCTTTAGTCTGGACCAGGGGAAATATGCCTGGAGGCTGAGGCACAGGGCCCTTAGATCTAGTCTGATATCCTAGACTGGGAGGGGTAGAGGGGGGTGTATTGTTAAGGTCACTGAGTTCATCATCAGTATCCTCAGTTTCTTCCCCGCCTGGTGGGGTAGCAGTGTCAGCAAAAACGTGGGCTAAACTCATCTGTGTTTCCGGATCCTGACGGCCCACCAAAGACATGGTAACTGTGACATTTGGTGAAGTGCCAGGCTCAGTTTTTGCAGTAGCGGTCAGATCTCCTTTAACAGCGACAGGAGTGCTGGCAAAGGGGTTGGACCGGGAAAGAGGGGCTGACGCAACACGATTATTCACCTGGACCACTGACCTATGTTCATTTAAGCAGCTGCGTAATGCTGCTTCTTGATCAGTTAATTGTTGTTCAGTGGGTTCCTGTCTGTTCATTCGAACCGCAAATGGTGCGCTCGCAAAGGGGTCAGTTAGGCCCTCAGATCCGGTTCCAAAACAATGGGACATAGAAGAGGGGGCTCTACTACTAGCTGAGGATGTCGCCGACAGAGAGGAGCTTCCTGGGCAAAAATGCTTGGTATCTATGGGAGTTGGAGCTACGGGCGGTTCTTCTCCAATAGTCATTATTCCACCAGAGATATTAAGTACCGGATATATGCCTGCTGAGGGAGGAGTTGAGGCAGAATAGGGAGGTGGCTGAGACCTATTTTTCTTCATGTGTGGTTTTGCAGTTTCCCATAAACACACCCAGTGATTAAATTTAGCTTTGCGGCCTGCGTGCTTATCTGCTTCCTTTCTGTGTCTCACCCCGCTCATCACACCTGCACCTGCTGCTGCTGAGTTGGCTTCTTCCTCTTTCTCTTTTGCCTGCATAGCCTTATTCTGCCAAATTATTCCCCAGTTACCACTACTCCCCTCGTCCTTTCCCTTTTCTTTCATTAACCTTTCAGCTGTTTTCCTCAATGACTCTTTCTGCTTTTTTGCTTCTTTAGGCTGGTGTGTGGAGTTGATGACTGTCTCAACACATGTTAATTGTTCTCCCAATGTGCTAAGAATAACACCGGGACCCCAACCATCATCATTAGTTTCTCGATCTAATTCTCCATCCATTTTACTGTTAATGGAGGAGTGTTCTTTTATTGATTTTAAAGGAGAATTTGGGCCAGCTGGGTTTCTGCCTCTGTTAGGCACTAACAGCTGGGGCGCTGCTTTAAAGGTGAGTCAGCACTGAAATATCCCTTCAGGTGTTACCAAGCTTCTACCAAACCGGAGTCTGGCGGGTAACCTTGCCTAGAGCTTCCTGATAGGGGTGCTAGTTGGTTGTCACCTTGTTCACACGTCTCATTCACACTTCATACATTACCTGCAGTCACTCATTACCCTCCTTATGTATGTAATAAATGTGTAAAAAAAAATTCTATGTGTGGTGTATTATTTTAACCAAAAGAGGAACCTAGTTCCTTTAATTGTGTAATCTGTGAACAACGGAGAACCAAACTGTCCTGCCCAGTGTTCCACAGCAAGCATTCAGCGTGTATTTATGTGTGTCCAATATCAAACAGAACATCAAAACATTTAAAACACTAAAATCATCGGGGTTTTAAGAAGAGATCCGTTTTCTCCTATTGATCAAAGGGACCCCTCCTTTGGACTCCAACCAGTACTTCTCCTTTTTAAGTTTTAGAGGATCTTTTCTAATAAAGTCCTCTGGGCCTTCCTAACCCTTCTGTAGTTTAGAGAATATTACTAAAAAATATTCTCAAGGCCTTTAACCTTTTAATTTGTTTAGAAAGGCGTTACTAATAAACCCTTTCAAGGTCCCAGACCTGCACTGAGGTATGTATCCGACACCGGAGAGCAACCCGTCGGCTGCAACCGTGGTCAGACCTCAGTTCATTCTTATCTTTATTCACTTATTCACTTATTTCTTATTCACTTATCTCTTATTCACTTATTTCTTATTCACTTGTCTGATTCTCAACAAGCCTTAAGTAAGCCAGACAATTTTGGTTATGAATTACTAGGAGTTTGGACACTAAGTATTTTTATAATGTTCAATATAGCAGAAATAAAAGGTCTGCTTACCTTGTTTTTTGTGTGCACACAGCTTTTGTCCAAACTCCGTTCACTCAGACCACGGCCGAAGTCCTCCCATCCGTTCCAGTTGGCCTGGAGCGGATCCTGTTCGTGACGCCAATTGAAGGATATAAAAAAAACAACAACAGCAATAGAATAATATTAAACACAAAGTGAACCCGTCTTCCTTCATTAAATAGGTTCTTTTAGATGTTAAGGAGGAATTGACTTAACCAGGCTGGCGGAGAATGAAGACAACCGGACACCTGCGGCAGATGGGGAATCAGTGAACTTTTATTGAGACAGAGACAACCTCTCAACACAGCTCACATCAGGAGATTCCCAAGATTTGCTGTGAGGATGGGTATATATTCTCTAAAACTTACAGGAGGGGGTTGTGAGGAAAGTGCTGCATTAGCAGAAAAACAACTCCATAAAAGGAAATCGGCCTTGGGTGTTCTAGTCTCTTCGCTTGCAGATATCTTGCACCTGCAGGATGAGGCGATCGCTTCTTATCGCTCTCAAGGCCAAAGTCGTGAGCACATTTTTATTACACAGTTGCACAGTAACTTTAAAGCTTGAACAATATTTAAAGCTGAATAATGTTTGATCAGATTATATTTTCTTCAGCTGGCACTAAAGAGCAGATATTCAGTAAGTTACATCAAGTGACTTTGTACTTGCAGCATTGAGTATCACATGGAAAGCTGATTATTTACTCTGGCCAGCCTTGATCATGATCAGATTATGAAAACTCTAATATAAAGTCTTGTATTGCAGTGTGCTCCTGGATTCTTAATTGTTTCATCATCATTTTTTGAACTTTGTGCCTTTTCTGGACCTTTTGTAAACTTTCTTTAACAGCTTAATTAAACCTTGCTTTCTGTTGCTCTTTAGTCAGCATTTGGGTTCTAATAATCACAAAATCAATCTTTGCCAACATGTAATTTGTACAACAAGCACATAAAGATGAATTTTTATTATTTTTATTTTATGTTTTTTTTACTGATGGGAAATCCAAATGGGAAAGCTTTTAACAGGAAAGCGTTAATGCCATACTGGTTTTGATATGTAGCATCTTTTTACTGGTGACTGATACAGGGTGCACCCTGTCTGTGTGACGGAGGCATTAACATTACCATGGTTTAAACAACCCTAACCCTGGAAGGGTCACTGATTACATAGAAATTGTTTCACTTCAGGAATATTTATGCAGTAAGGAATTTCTAGAAAAGAAAACAGAAAGAGAACCACTGTAAATAAAAGCAATGTAAAGGCAACTTAAAAATTGATGGGAAGCTTAAGGATACAATAAAAAGAAAAGAAATAGCTGCAATTAAAGATGAACTGAGAAGAGGATGAGTGGAGAGGACAACTGTGACAACGAGACCAGAGAACGAAGCTCTCCTTCCTTAGGGGAGGTGCAGGGCTCTTCTAATCAATCCATGGAAGCATTGTAAAATCAATGCCCTGTATAATTAGGGCAAGCCAAGGGTAAAAAAACCCCAAAACAAACCCCAAAACCTTTTACTCTGCATTTTGCTGCCATAGGCACTCACTCCTTACGTTTACTCTAAATCAGGGGTGCCCAATCCCGGTCCTCGAGAGCTACCGTCCTGCAGCTTTTAGATGCACCCTTGTTCCCACACACCCGAATCAAATGAATGGCTTGTTATCAGGATGCATGCCAAACATGATGGCATGCTGAAGAGGTAATCAAACCATTTGATTCAGCTGTGTTGGAGTAGGGATGCATCTAAAAGCTGCAGGATAGTGGCTCTCGAGGACTGGGATTGGGCAGCCCTGCTCTAAATGGCTAGAGGTCGCAGTTTTATTTCAAAATGGTTGCAATAATTGAAAAACCTCAAAAGTCCTCAGTATATGACTTGTCACAAAGTGCATGTGCCTCTAAGATAACAATGTGTCATGATAAACTTGAACCAAGCCCATGATTTTAAACAGCCTGATGACATTTTCTAATAGTCTTTAACTTCCACAGCTGAGCTCCAAAAGCAATAAATTCTTTGAAATCTAGTCATCTGGTTTTTCTTCGTCCCATCTCTGAAACCACAAGTCCCACAAGTTTAAGGGACAGCTCAGTAGGTAGAGTGGTGGCCCCATGATTGGAAGGTTGGTGGTTCAAATCCACTGAACGGCTACCCTGAGGTACCCCTGAGCAAGGTACCGTCCCTACACACTGCTCCCTGGGTGCCCAATGGCTGCCCACTGCTTCACTGAGTGAATGGGTTAAATGCAGAGAGGAATTTCCCCATGGAAATATACATTCTTTCTAATAAGTTCTCGACCATTAAGTTGAAATTAGTCACCCTTACATTCATTCAGTTCTAGATAAGATATTAATTTCAGCAACATAAACCTTATTTTGCTTTTTTTTGTCAGGTGACAACACCTGATACAGAATAATATGTATTTTAATGCAACCTGAAACCTATCAGTGTCTTCTAATTTAATAGTACATTTCTCCACATGCTGTCACAATCTGCGGAAGCTGTCTACGTGTAGAGTGAATAATGGACCCAAATGCAGACACAATGGAATGTGAAACGTAACTTGAATTAACAAAAGGCGAGATGCTTAATAAAGCTGATAAAAAGGTACAAACAAAGGGCAAGGCAAACCGATGCAAAACTATATATTAACCTAAACTAAAATAGACAATGAAAAACCCTGACATGAACACATGAAACATGGTGTGAAACAACAGTGGACCTGATGAAGAATGAATGAAAACACACAGACTAAATGCACACAGGGGATGATCAGGGGAAGTGGAAAAACACGGGGAACAGTTGATTATAATGAAGATTACGACCCCACAGGGGAAGTGAAACTAAACACAGTGAACTTGGAAACAGAGAAAAACAGGAAACATGAAATGCAGACATGACAAGAGCAGCTTGACAATATAGGACATGCAGACATGAAACACATGAAGGGTGAGGGAGTCTTAAGCACAGGGGGTGAAGGCACAAGGGGAATCTAATAAACAATGAACTATAACAGGTCAACCTAGGCAAAACAGAAATGAGCTTAGATAACTAAATGAGACTTAAACATAAACAATGAATATCAAAATATAAGAAAACTCAATACACTGGGTCACACGACCCAGGACCGTGACACATGCACTACAGAAAAATTCCTGCTTCTGTCACACAAATGTGAATTTGAATATTTCATTTTTGATTAAAAACCTCAGATTTAATGGTAAAAAAAAGAAAGCATTCAGAAATCCAAAGAAACAGCTTAGATAAACTGAATCCAAACTTGGAGAACACATAAGAAAGAACAATAGGGGGGTAAACAGACATCACGGTAAATGGCAACTAAATACATTAAATACATTAAGGAATAATGTGGGGAATAGGAAACAGCTAGGAACGCAGTTGAAATAATCAGGGAAAAATGGGACAAATGAAGTAGAACTAAATAGAGAGCAAAAGAGTTGCTAAACTATACAGGAAGTGAGACAACAAAGAAACCACAAACACAGAGACTGAGACTAAACAGTATACAAGGAACACAAGAGAGGTGAGATAAACTGACCTTAAGGAATTAAACCAAATATTACCCCATATTACAATACAGTCAAGGGCCACTTTACTAGTTATACTCATTCAGCTGCTCATTAACAGATATCTAGCCAGGCTGTATATCTGTACATGCCACCAGCTCAATGTATTTAGACATGGTCATTAATAGTGACGGTTTAGATTTCTATGTTGAACCCAAGTTGCCCTGCAGCCAGGTCACCCTGTTCATCTAGCTTGGTATAGGAAATTATGGAAGAATTGTGTTAGATTAGACTCTCGTGTGAAAGCACTCCTGCCACCATGTCCAAAATTGAAGTCCTGGAGCCCCTCTTCCATATCTGTAGCCACCGGAAAGGTAGACAAATTTCTGCAGTTGCATGTAGAAGGATCAATTGGACTAGGGAGTTATGGACCCAGATCTCACAACCTTGCAGTCATTCGGGGTAAACTTGTACTTTTCTACATCTCTACACAGTCAGTCTTATAGCTCCTACATGTGATGTGAATGTAAATTGTGCTGTCCAACCGGGCAGTTTCATATGTTAAACCTCCAGTGATGTCTCCAGTGATTTACACGCACATGGACTCCTTTTAAGTCCACTCTGCCAGGTAATATCAGCCTATTTACCTGCTGATGTCAGTTTATGATGAATGGAATAACCCAGGCCCAGTATCACTCTTCGTCCCAATGAAAGGGTTTAACACTATTTCCTGGTTCCACAACACTGAGTGCCACTCAGGCAAACAATGTTAGTGCTGACAGTGGAGTGATGTCTTCCTCATTGAATACCTATGAAGTCCTCTAGATGTCCATTAATGATAGATTCTATAGGTGATAAAAAAAAGGGCCGACCCACCACTAATCCATAAAGGATTGCTGGGCAGGACCTGAAATGGATCCAAAAGTGTGTCTCTACCATGCACCACACACACCTCACACACTTACACACAAGCTAGCACATTTGCAGACACATGCACATAAAAATAAAGTCCTCACTCATCCCTACGTGTTTAATCTATCTAAGTGTTTTTCTACTCCTCCTTACCATCTTCCTTCTTCCCCTCCCTCGCTGAGCCACACCTCACCCTTCTGAATGTTACCACTCATACTGCCATCAGCTCCCCCCTTAAAGAGAGACACTGACACCCGCTCCTCTGGAGTGCCTCTGTCTTCTCTCTGTCGTAAATCCTTTCCTTTATTGCTGATGCTGGTGTCTGGTTTAAAAGATATGGATGTACAGCACACCAAATCACTTATCAGATTAAATTTGTGCTTCATTAGAAAACAAATAAACCAAACATTCACACACTGTATTTGTATTTGGGTGTTTGTGTTCTATGAATTCTCCTCTCACTGTGTTCGAAAGAAATGTACTAAACATGGCCTTAAATCTATTTTTCTTGTTTTTCTACAAATGGCGATTAACCATATTAGGTTTTGTGTACTAAACTTGGGAATGCTCAATTAAGAGCCACTTGGAGATGGGCATAGTAGATTTGCATGGCCTCTATGCAGAGCGGTTTATTTAGACTAAACTGAGGAAAACAATGATGCATCATTACAATCTACTTGTTTCCCACTTCCTGTTATTTCTGCGTTGTGTACTTGCTGTGTAGAAAAAGATACAGTGCAGCCTTGCTAGTTTCACAAGCACCAGATGTCCACAGACATTGTTTGCTGGGTAAAATCTGCTTGGTTAGTTATGATGTTTTCATGTTATTACAAAGACTTAATTAAATTAATTAAATCGAATTTCAATGATACATTTTATCTTAATATTGGTCAAAAAGATGTTTAAATGAAACATAAACACTAAGGCTGAAATCTTTAAAATGTTTAGTAAATGTAAATAACATCTAGCCATTTTTAAAAAAGTTACATACATCAGTCATTATGTTTGATTCCCATTTTAATTTAACTAGTTGTTAAATGATTGCCAGACAGCCACACAGTGTCCACTCGAGGTACACTGATGAGTATTACCAGTGTAACTTAAAACTTTTCAACCAACTTTAGATTAAAGAGAGATTTTTTCCATTTATTTGAGAGGACCTTTCACTCTTTAATCAAATCAACGCGTTTAAATATCAGAAAAAAGTCATATTCATTGTCAATACTGTATTGCAGCAAATAAAAAAAATACCTGTCTCTTCTAAAAAAAAAGAAAACTTAATCTCCTCGGCTTGCTGGCAGTACCTTGAGGTTCTTGCCGGTGGATGAGTGGACATGTTTTGCAGTAACTTTTTGCTGGACTGAACCCTAGTGGTGTTTATGGTTTATGCCAGGGTCCTGGAAAGGAGAGTTTGTCCGTGAGATAAACTTTAGATACAGGAGGAACAGTGTGTTTTTCGTCCTGATAGCGGAACACAGGACCAGCTCTTTATCCTCTGAAGTACATATGAGGGTGTGTGGGACTTTCCTGAACCAGTCCACATGTATTTTGAATACATTCAACCATGTCCCTCGAACTGTGTCCTGTGTGGAGTGCTTCAGAAGTATGGGGTGTCTGGCCCATTCCATGTGCCATTTGGTTCCTGTACATAAACATTGCAGGAGCTTGGTCTGCATTGCTGGTAATAAGTTGGACTTGTTTCCAGTGGGTTTGAATTCTACCAGGGCTGCCCTTTCTCATCAACTTCATCATTTTATAGACAGAATATCTAGGCATAGCCAGGTGGTGGAAGTGTTCCACTTTGGTGGCCTCAGAATTTCATCCTTACTTTGTTGCCAATGATGTGATTCAATTCAATTTTATTTATATAGCGCCAAATCACAACAACAGTCGCCTGAAGCCGCTTTATATTGTAAGGTAGACCCTACAATAATACAATGTGATTCTGTTGGGTTCTGCTGGCCTCTCTCTTAGATATAGGGTGAGGAGATCGGTCATTAAAAAAGGGGCTCAAAGTAAAGCCGCTGCTCCTCCCTATCGAAAGGATGATGTCCAAACCACCTCCAGTTGAGGTGGTTCGGACATCAGGCCAGGATGCCTACTGCTGCTTTGATGAGATGTTCCAGGTATGTACTACCACAAGGAGGCCCCGGGACAGACCCAGGACATACTGGAGAGATTATTATCACGGCTGACTTGGGAACACCTTGAGGTTTCCCCACATAAGCTGGAGGAGGTGACTGAGGAGAGGGAGGTCTGGGGTTCTTGGTTTAGGCTGCTGAGACCAGCATCTTTAAGAGCAAGACTACACAACATTTATTTCTGCTCAGAGTTGCATTAATTCTTCCCCAGGATTTTGTATTAGTGATGCCACTGTTGCATAAAGTCCTCTTCAGCACATCCCAAAGATTCAGAGCTGGGTTAAGATCTGGATTTTTGGTTTACACACACAAACACGTACGTACGCACAAACACAACAACTGTTTAGTTCTAATCCATTGAGTATTTTTTGTTTTGCATTGCATGTATTGAAATGCATTTCCTACTCTTGAGTTCTGCTGTTAATTTTTACTCATTGTCAAATTTTTTTTCAGGCACATTTCTTGCTTGAAGATGTTGATTGACCACTTCCAGTTTAGTAATGTGTTGAACAGCTCTTAACGCAGTTGTAGTAGTTTCAACAATCTTCTTGATTCCCATAATTGGACCAGGAAATTGGAACTAAGTAACATTTTTCCACCACTGCAGGACGTCTTCAACTGTGAATTTTTGAGAAATGAGAAGCTACTGCAGGGTTAACTAACATGTTGCCAACTGAAACATTAATCAATGAAGTAATTATCCAATATAACCTTTCTGTTTAGAACTTCAGATTGTGACTTTTTTTAAGGACAGGCCTTAACACAGTGTATATAAACAAGACCTTGCATCAGCTACAAAGTCACCAGTGGAAGTACTCAGACCACAATGCCAAATTAAGCATACTATAATTTCAGCATCCTTAAAAACAAAAAACAAAAAAAGCAAAGCTTGTAGTTGAGTTTTGTACCAATAGATTTCAGTTGATGATGGGAACATTTTGGTTTGATGTTCACCCTGCAGAAAAATCGCGTTTATTTTCAAGACACTATGAACATCTGACGTCCTTTTGATTGTGAGACTGTTTCAGATTAATTGTTATGGTGGACTGGCCAACAGTGCCATCACCAGAGCCATACTGATAACATTGCTAAAAATCCAATTTCGTTGAATGATAGCAAGTGATACCTTACTAGTGAGTGTTTGATTAGCTTTTCTGATAGGCTGCTCAAAATAAAGGATTGCATGGGTGTATTGAACTTTAATTTTATCAATTAATTTTAATTCTTTAATCAGTGAATAGCAAAATTCAACACGCAAAATGTCCACTCTCATTTTCAACTACTGGAGTGCACAAACAAGAGATGGGATCTCTACACTGCATTTTCTATTAAGATAAGATAAGATAGAACTTTATTAATCCCTCGGGTGGGTTCCTCTGGGAAATTCGACTTCCAAAAAAAGCACAGCAACGACCGAAGTTACAGTTACAGAACTGTTATATATATATATATATATATATATATATATATATATATATATATATATATATATATATATACACACACACACACCACACACACACACACACACACACACACACACACACACATATAAATACAGAGACAAATATAAATAAAATATACAAAGGGGATAAATAGAATAAATAGGAATAAAAAATAAAAATACAAGTGAATTGCACATTTCAAGTATTGAGTCTATTGCACTGTTGACTATTTACAAAAAGTATTGCACAAGGTATTGTACAGTGAGGTGCAGAGGCACTACAGCTTAGTTGTCCCCCCCTCCTTTGTCCTCCTGTTTCCCCTCCCTCTCCCCTCCCAACCCGTTCTCACTCCCAAAGCGTAACATTTTACGCTAGGTGACAAATCGTCACCATATTACGTTTTCGGCTACCCACCACGTTCCTAAATGACGACCTCGGAAAAAAGAGGAAATATGAGAACCGTCTGGACTGAATCTACACATGTTCGCTCTTTTTATTCAAATCGCTTAGAAACACGCTATTTAACTTCATTAAAGTCCTAGTTAAGGTCAGGAATAAGGTTATGGTCAGGGCTAGGGATAAGGTTAGGTTTAGGGCTGGAATACAGGGCTGGAACATCTATTACCGCGGAAGCGTCATTGCACTGGATCCCAGCCATAACCCGCCGCGTACCATAAGAACGCCGAAGGTCTCCTTTCGCGTTCCTCAGGAACGCCGCGGGACGTGACAAAACGTCGACATGTTACGCCTCGGGAGTGAGAACGCTCTGCCCCTCCAGAGAGGAGTTAAACAGTCTGATGGCGTGTGGGACAAAGGAGTTTTTAAGTCTGTTAGTTCTTGTCTTGGGGAGAAGCAACCTGTCACTGAACAGACTCTTCTGATTGTTTATGGCCGTGTGCAGAGGATGCCCAGCATTGTCCATAATGTCCATCAGTTTCTTTAATGTCCTTTTCTCTGCCACTGTCACCAGAGTGTCCAGCTTCATGCCGACCACAGAGCTAGCCCTCCTGATCAGTTTCTCCAGCCTGGATGAGTCCCTCTTTGCTGTGCTGCTCCCCCAGCACACCACAGCATAGAAAAGTACTCCAGCAACCACTGACTGGTAAAACATCCTCAGGAGCTTCCTGCAGATGTTAAAAGATCTCAGCCTCCTGAGGAAGTACAGTCGGCTTTGGGCTTTTTTATACAGGTGCTCTGTGTTGCATGACCAGTCCAGTTTATTGTCCACCCACAGCCCGAGGTACTTGTACTTGTTGACCACCTCCACCTCCTCCCCCTCTATCTGAACTGGCAGTGGACCTTCTCTGGACCTCCCGAAGTCCACAACCAGTTCCTTAGTCTTTGAGGTGTTGAGTTGCAGGTGGTTTGTGTGACTCCATGCGACAAAGTTCCTCACCAGACTTCTGTACTCCTCTTCCTGATCATCCCAGATACACCCCATGATGGCCGTGTCATCTGCAAACTTCTGAATATGGCATAATTCAGAGTTGTAGCAGAAGTCAGAGGTGTACAGGGTGAAGAGAAGAGGGGACAGCACAGTTCCCTGTGGTGCTCCTGTGCTGCTGACCACTGTGTCAGACGTGATGTCCTTCAGCCTGACGTACTGTGGTCTGTCGGTGAGGTAGTCGGAGATCCAAGCCACCAGGCAGGGGTCCACCTCCATCCTGTTCAGTTTTTCCTGAAGCATACAGGGCCGGATGGTATTAAAGGCACTGGAAAAGTCAAGAAACAGGATCCTGACCGTGCCTTTTCCCCCATCCAGGTGTGAGTGGGCTCTGTGTAGGAGGTACAGGATGGCATCCTCCACTCCGTCACCCACCTTGTATGCAAACTGTAGTGGGTCCTGGGCATGTTGTACCTGTGGTCGGAGGAGGTTGAGGAAGAGCCGCTCTAGAGTCTTCATAAGATGTGACGTCAGTGCCACCGGTCGGAAGTCATTCAGCTCATTGGGCCGGTTCTTTTTGGGGACTATTAGGTACCTGTGGAGAGTACAATGGAAGAACACCTCTCACTTAAAGTGGAACTATTATGCTTTCTTATTTAATACATTGTTACACTGTTGGATGCAGTAGCGGTTTTTGATATGGGTGACATGGTTGCCCAGGGTGACATCATGGTGGGGGGTGGCAAAAAAAAGTTGCTGCACCCGCGCTACCCAACATCCTGCCAGCGCATTTTGAGGATTACATGGGGACCGATCGGTTTACTATTGCCCATTTGCGGGGAGTAAAGGCGCCCTCCATTAGCGAGGTGCGCCTGCTGCTTCCCAAACACAGTGAGGATGGGTGGGGCAGCGGACGATTCTCTGGCTGGCTGGAGCGGCACCTAATAACCAGCTCGCAAAATAAAACAAACCAACAAACTAGAACTGTCAACGTTAACGCTGTCATCACAATTAAAAATTCTAACCAAATTAATCAGTTACAAGCGCAGAATGACTCAAAATGCCTGAAATGTCTCTGTTAATGCATTTCGGGGACTTTGTCCAAAGTATGCCCATTCTGTGCTCAAGATGGGTTGAATGTGTAAAAAAAATTTTTTAATCGTGATGACATTAACACGCTAATGTTGACAGTCCTACAACAAACACAAAAACTGAAGACTTATAATTTGCACCGATGTGTTTTCCAAATTCTATCACATACATATACACGAAAACTGAGTGTGTGTGTGTGGGAGGGGGGGGGCTTAGTGCGCCTGCTTGCTGCTTGCTGCTGTGCTGGGGTCTCATACACAATCCAAGCCCATTATGTATTAATTATTTTTCACGGGCTGTGTGAAATCTCAGGGGGGGGCTCTATACAATCTATCAGAGGTGGGACCAAGTCATTGTTTTGAAAGTCTCAAGTAAGTCTCAAGTCTTTATCCTCAAGTCACAAGTCAAGTCTCAAGTAGTGTCAGGCAAGTCAGAGTCGAGTCTCAAGTCACTGGTGTAAAAGTCCGAGTAAAGTCACAAGTCTGAAATTTTGAATTTCAAGTCCTTTCGAGTCTTTAAAAAAAAATGAAAAAATAATGTTGCAGTTATATGCTAAATGTAAATATTAGACCATGTAATTTTTAAATCTGTGTTTTTCTCAACACATGACGAAATAGTGAACGTAGAAAATATACACAAATTGTGAAATTGCACCTCTATAAAATGCAGCTCAATTAAACTTAGCTCCTAGAATAATTTTCACCGACGGTTCTGAGATAAGCTGCATGTTATTCTTGGATGCGGTTGTAGGACCGGCTTTAAAATCGCATGACAAAAATATCATATACATTAAAAAAAACTGCATCACCAACGTAGCCTGGACAACATTTGCTAGTTAGATGAAGTCAGCTATCTCATCGTAGCATATTTATATGCATATTTATAATCATATGGTTCTTGGAGTGAGTGCATACACTCATGAAGTTTAGTAACTTCAGGTCACTGCAACAAGTCCAGGTACAGTTTACCGACGGATGGGTACAGGACCTTGAAATGCACCGTGTAGAAAGTAAAGACCACCGTACCTATCATAAGTTTACCAGTCTCACAAATCGTCGTCATAAATACACATTTGTTAACCGTTTATTAATATAACCTTTGAGCTCAATGGTAATTAATTAGTAGTGGAAATAATTTCTGGTTCGCATTACAGAAATGTAGCAGTGACAATAATACTGTATGCTGTAATCGCACTGGGCAATTGGTGATACAAAAACCTGTTTTATCCTGTGAATAAAACTATATGTTTTTGTCAGTGTACCATGGTAATAACAGAAGCGAAACGCAATATTGTGTCAGGACAATTCACTATTTATGCACAATAAATAAAGGAGCATAGCGCGACAATTTCTGTTCAGCGCCAGACTTACTTGTAACCTATATCACCAATTATGTTAAGAAAAATGACGTATTAACTACTACAAAACTCTGACCTTTGTGGAAATTCTTGGAGCAGACTAACATGTGAGCTGGAGTGTTCTGGGACGTTATATTTGGTCTTCGAATGGCTGCAATCCAGGCCATCCATCGCCTCTTTGTTACTTCGGAAACATGGCTCGAACAATTTCTCTTCAACGACGTAATCCGATAACAACTGATCTCTTTACCCGTCGGCTTCCCGTGGCTGTCATGCGACCAGCTATTGCAGTTAATAATACAACAGCTTCTTGCCATTTTTGTGTTTCTTTTTATCGCTGTGTGACTGATTTCAATTGAAAGCCTGCGTGCGCTAGTACCTCTTGCCACGAGTTCCCAGAATCCTTTGCTGTTTTACCCCTGAATGACGTCACATTTTCAATCTCTTTATAATATGCATGTTAAATTTTATATTTGGGGTGAAATATCAAGTCTTTTCAAGTAAACCGGTTCAAGTCCAATTCAAGTCCCAGGTCATTGGTGTAAAAGTCCAAGTCAAGTCACAAGTCTTAGAACATTTTTTCAAGTCAAGTCTAAAGTCATAAAATTAATGACTCGAGTCTGACTCGAGTCCAAGTCATGTGACTCGAGTCCACACCTCTGCAATCTATACTATACTCTATACAATGTGTTGGTCTGTTAGTCTATTAGTCTATCTTGTGGGGTTGGGTGTTGATACTGGAGTCCAAAATTACTGAGGGAAGATGGACAGGAAAATGTCAAAGTCATCAGGTCCTCAGTTTAGAAAAAAAGAGAGAAGAGGAGAATCAAGTAAAAGATACAGGTAACCAGATGTATCTTTGGATAATGGCAGGTATTATGTATCCTGAAACAAGATAACATTCATTAGTTGGGCCAGGACTCCGCAGTCTATTTACACCTACAGGGCAGTGGACACTCTCTCAAGGATAAAGATGTACACATTCTGGACAGGGAGGAATGCTGGTTTGAGCGAGGAGGCCATTTACATGAAAAGGGAAAGACCATCTCTGAATCGAGGAGGGGGCCTAAGGGTACATCTTTCGCCATCTTACAATGCTGTGATTGCGGCCATTCCCCAACCCTCTGTGAATGGTACTCATGACCATTGACCAGTGGTCTTTGATCAATGAGCAACCATCAGTGGTTGTTGATCAATGGTCACGAGAATTTGAATATTAATGAGCAAGGAACTGACCTCCCAGCCCATTGTTCCTTCAGTGGTGCTAGTATCAATACACTGTCTATAAGACTGGGGAAACCTGCAGTCAGCTGAGACTGAATAAGTCACTTGGATGAGTGACGAAATGTTTCTCCCACTGAAAACACTATGTCCAGAAGAAAAGAATCAACTTTTGGGGGTTCTGTTTATGTTTGTTAACCACTTGGCTATGATGGTAAGCAGTAGACAGACAGCATAGCTGGATTGGCCCGATGGCCAATCCAGCTATCCAAAATTTCATTTGCCCGGTGGGCCGATGGTGATTTTTCGTTTTTATGGGCCGATTGGTTTTGTTTTGTTTTTTTGTTTTTTGTTTTGTTTTTTCCCCATAACGGTATAAACACTGAAAGGTGGTGGATTGGCCAGATGCTGGGAGATGTGTAAAAATAACTCAGTTTTTGGTGGTGGCTATTGCGGAGCTTCCACAGATTCAGTAACATTAGCAAGTGGTGGAGGCCAGCAGGTGCAACATGCTGGCAGGTGGATGATGGAAAGACAGGAGGAGCAGAGACCTGAGGCGGTGAACTGAACTTCAGGTAATAGGTTATGACCTGCAGTCTATCTGGGTCAGATATAAACGAAGTTTAGGTGGAGTTTATTTTCATAATGCTGACTTTTTACAGTCAGTTACAATAACTTGTACTGCGTACTAGCTAGTATGACGGAGTTTATATACTGCTGGGCAGGTGCTATGATTTTATTGATGTTGAACTTGTTTTATCTTATTTTATTTATAAGGTTAGTTATTAGAGTTTACAACCATCCCGTAAAAAACGGAATCGTCTCGTATTCAGAGAAAATATTATGCGTTTGGTATTGAAGTGAAAAGGAACACAGTTTGTCACGGACACAAAGCTGGATGTATTGTATGGATTTCTATACAATAATGTATAGAAATCCATTATTGTACATAATAATTTTTTTAGGGCCCCATCATAATTTCTTCAGAAGTAGTTAAGTACTATACAGGGAGTGCAGAATTATTAGGCAAATGAGTATTTTGTCCACATCATCCTCTTCATGCATGTTGTCTTTGTTACACACTGAAGGACGACAGGGTTCATTCAGGTGCACATGAAGATTTATTGCGCTGAAACACAGCAAAACAATTCAGTGTTACTGGCGGCTTCCATTGTAATAACTGGCCTGCGTTACTTTTGTAGCATTACGTGTAATGGCCATGTATTAATCAGCCCTTAAAACACAGAGAAAATGACCAGTAAACAATAGACAACATAACATGTACTGGCTGGTCTATTTCCTATAACTTTAACTGAAACCAGCTAACAGTTTCCTTTCACCTTACTGATGGAACAACACTGTTACAGAGATTAATGCAGGAGGCTAACATGACTAAGCTAGCGCACAAATGTTACTAGCATTACCCACAGATAACGTGAAACAACTCCCTTATTCGCTCACATTAAACACCATATAAACAAGAATTACACTCCAAACATTATAAATAAGCATCAACTTTACATAAATGTATGTAGTTCTTGTATATTGCTCTCACCTGAAACACAGCAAAACAATTCAGTGTTACTGGCGGCTTCCATTGTAATAACTGGCCTGCGCTACTTTTGTGAAGGATTATTTTGCCAGTTACCCGTTTGGCTGAGCCGCCACTGCCACGTACTGGCGAAACTAAATATCACCCTAACATCACATCAGGTGGGAGCAAATGAGCTTTTCGCTCTGTGTTATGATGCAAACTATTGTCACAACAAATAGCAAAAAAAGATGATGGGGGGTGGGCACGAACACATAAGGAACACATCTGAGACTTGTTCTTAATGCTCAAAATACTCAGGGTGCCACACCCTCCCCTACTTAATAAAAAAAGGAAGAAAGAGAAAAAAAAAGGCTTCTGTCTATTTTTTCTTAAACTCTTTGAACATGTTTGCTGTTGTCAGTACATTTCTTGTGTACTATTAGTATACCTATCCCTGGGTAACAATTATGGTTACACATACTTCTGACACCTGTTCAATGAAACATTGCAATTCAACAATTTGCATGCAGCAAATTAAAAGTCATGGTAGAAGCTAATCACGAATCATGTTGTGCCAAGTAACCATTTTTCTCCCTCAAGGTTAGTAAACAAGCTCATCATGTTACTCTGAATCTCTGACTGTAACCAGACTCAATATTCGGCCAACAATACACTAGTCTGTTACCACACTTAACTTTGTTTACATATCAAGGCATCTTTTACAGATGGTCATCATCATCATATGTTCAGCATGTGACAAGTTAGCACACACCATAAGAATGAGTGTTAGATTCTGTCCATTGTCTGTTGGTGCTACATTTGCTCTATTCTGCTTGTCACAATGTTCATGTTAATGTCTTCGTTTTGGATCAGTTTCTTATTACTGTCTCTCACACCTTGCTGGTATATCTTCAGGCCACCAAGGCCTCCACAGTCTCTGGGTGCAAATAGCTCCCATCTTAACACTGTCCATATCAGCTTGTCTGACTGTGGGTTGTCCTAATATATCATATGTCAGCATTTTGGGCTGACGTTGCTCTCTCTTGGGGTGTCTGAGGACAGGTGACAACCCTTGTTCACTGTTGGAGTCACTGTCTCCTTGCTCATCTTGTTGTTCATCCTGTGACTCCTGGTGGTTGTAATGTTGCTCTGCTGTCTGCAACTCAGGTTCGTGTATCTCTCTTTGGTCCTGTAAGAAAGGGTCGAAGTCAGCTGTTTGAGGCTCCCCCAGTTGTTGTTCACCCACCAGGGATTCCAGGGTTGGAGGGATAATGGTGGTGGTACTGTTTTGCTGTGAAAACCTCCACACAAGCTCACCCTCATCCTCACTCTCTACGTCTGTGTCTTGTTGTACAGGGAGTGCAGAATTATTAGGCAAATGAGTATTTTGTCCACATCATCCTCTTCATGCATGTTGTCCTACTCCAAGCTGTATAGGCTCGAAAGCCTACTACCAATTAAGCATATTAGGTGATGTGCATCTCTGTAATGAGAAGGGGTGTGGTCTAATGACATCAACACCCTATATCAGGTGTGCATAATTATTAGGCAACTTCCTTTCCTTTGGCAAAATGGGTCAAAAGAAGGACTTGACAGGCTCAGAAAAGTCAAAAATAGTGAGATATCTTGCAGAGGGATGCAGCAGTCTCAAAATTGCAAACCTTCTGAAGCGTGATCATCGAACAATCAAGCGTTTCATTCAAACTAGTCAACAGGGTCGCAAGAAGTGTGTGGAAAAACCAAGGCGCAAAATAACTGCCCATGAACTGAGAAAAGTCAAGCGTGCAGCTGCCAAGATGCCACTTGCCACCAGTTTGGCCATATTTCAGAGCTGCAACATCACTGGAGTGTCCAAAAGCACAAGGTGTGCAATACTCAGCGACATGGCCAAGGTAAGAAAGGCTGAAAGACGACCACCACTGAACAAGACACACAAGCTGAAACGTCAAGACTGGGCCAAGAAATATCTCAAGACTGATTTTTCTAAGGTTTTATGGACTGATGAAATGAGAGTGAGTCTTGATGGGCCAGATGGATGGGCCCGTGGCTGGATTGGTAAAGGGCAGAGAGCTCCAGTCCGACTCAGATGCCAGCAAGGTGGAGGTGGAGTACTGGTTTGGGCTGGTATCATCAAAGATGAGCTTGTGGGGCCTATTCGGGTTGAGGATGGAGTCAAGCTCAACTCCCAGTCCTACTGCCAGTTTCTGGAAGACACCTTCTTCAAGGAGTGGTACAGGAAGAAGTCTGCATCCTTCAAGAAAAACATGATTTTCATGCAGGACAATGCTCCATCACACACATCCAAGTACTCCACAGCGTGGCTGGAAAGAAAGGGTATAAAAGAAGAAAAACTAATGACATGGCCACCTTGTTCACCTGATCTGAACCCCATTGAGAACCTGTGGTCCATCATCAAATGTGAGATTTACAAGGAGGGAAAACAGTACACCTCTCTGAACAGTGTCTGGGAGGCTGTGGTTGCTGCTGCACGCAATGTTGATGGTGAACAGATCAAAACACTGACAGAATCCATGAATGGCAGGCTTTTGAGTGTCCTTGCAAAGAAAGGTGGCTATATTGGTCGCTGATTTGTTTTTGTTTTGTTTTTGAATGTCAGAAATGTATATTTGTGAATGTGGAGATGTTATATTGGTTTCACTGGTAAAAATAAATAATTGAAATGGGTATATATTTGATTTTTGTTAAGTTGCCTAATAATTATGCACAGTAATAGTCACCTGCACACACAGATATCCCCCTAAAATAGCTAAAACTAAAAACAAACTAAAAACTACTTCCAAAAACATTCAGCTTTGATATTAATGAGTTTTTTGGGTTCATTGAGAACATGGTTGTTGTTCAATAATAAAATTATTCCTCAAAAATACAACTTGCCTAATAATTCTGCACTCCCTGTATATGATGCCAGTATTTTCCCACATTTTCTAGATACTGTACCAGTGCTGTGTGTAAAATGCCATCAAAAAGTCAATTAAGTTTTATTCTTTCTCACCTTTCTCATCTCCTTTCACTTTTTAAAGGTTGCAATGTTAGAAAAAATATTTTGCCCTGCTATGCTGTTTATTGATGTGGCAAATGAATGGTTTATGAAAATATATCTAAATCTATCAGTAATCAGTAATGATCATGTCTCACCTCTAGTCTTCTCTGTCTTAATTTCAGGTTTTCACCATGTGTTGTAGATAGCTCAGGAGGTTAACTCGACCAAGCAGTCTACTTTTGGGTACTGTTTAGAATACCAGAATAGGGAGGATGGTGTAGGTTTAAGTTTATTATAATGATACATATATACCAGCAAGACAGTGTACATTACTGTGACAACAGCATTTGTTTTCATTCAAAGGATTTATGGCTTTTCCTATAATACCACCAGTCAAAATGCCCGGGCCGATTTTTTGTCCCAGTCCAGCCCTGACAGACAGTAGACACTGATGTGGCTTACTGAATCTTTTGGGCTGTGTTCAGCATAATATTAATTAGCCATTAACTGGGAGAGGTGTATTGTTGATTTATCTGCTATTCTCATTGTATGACGAATTATAATGGCTGTTTGTTATCCATTTGCATACTCTTTCTCTCTCTCTCTCGCTATATAAAATATATAGTGTATCATCTTACTTATTTTGTATTTGTTGTATTTTATTTTTATTTTTTGTATTCTCCTTCTGCTATCTGCACCAGGTGTATCTTATCTTATCTTATATTTCTTAAATATCTATCTAATATTTTCCGACAACAGTTGGGTGGGGGTGGGGGGGGGGGGGGGGGGGGTCGCCCAGGGCACCAAACAGGCCAGGCGGATGTTTATAAGAAACTTGGTCTAAAATTTAAATAATGAAGTCAGCATAGCTCTAGTCCTGTGTGACTTTGGAGAACTCGATACACTCAGTTTCAGACAGTTTGTTCTACTCTTACCTTTGTATGATGTCAATAAGAATGAGTAACAGGACCATTAGGAGATAGATGAAGTTTTTTTTTTCAACTGTGAATCACGGAAAAATGCTCTCATGGAGTCCATGAATAAAAATACAGAGGTTTTATTGTTGTATTTTTATGCATCAACTTTAAAACATTTCATTTAAGCTGATGTTGCACCATTTGAAAACGCTAATTTCTATTATTTTTGTTATGTGACGGCTGTGTGCAGGCAGGAGAAGGACCCAAAGTGCAGACTCCTCCGGAGACAGAAAGTAACTCAAAACAGCTTTAATGCTGAACTCAAAAAGGGTAACAAAAACTAAGAATACAAAATACACCTACGCAGCCAAAACACACAGCAAGATAAAGGTAGATCACGACAATGACAAACTGAAATACAGGGCTTAAATACATAGAGGGAGCAATCAGGGAATGGACAGCAGGAGGGAAACACAGCTGGGGCAAATCAGAACTGATGAGACAAGGAAGCGTAAACTGAATACACTGAGATAAGACAGAGACCTTCAAAGTAAAACAGGAAACACATAACACAGACTGAACAAAGACACAGACTCACATGCAGGCACTACAACAGAGGGAACAGAGACGTGGGACCAGGGCAGACACAGACACTGACTGGACACGGGGATATAGCGGACAGGGAAGACAGCAACTAAGGATTACACAGAGACAAACCATAAGACATGACTCTAACAAAAACCCAAAGACTAGAAATTATAAATAATATAATAAACTCAAAAACCCTGGGTCAATGACCCAGGCATCCTAACAATTTTATAACTGAGAAATCTCCTTTTCAGGCTTTCTGAGATCCGAGTTTTGGTGGATTCCCTTTGCTACCTCCCTCGTCTCTCTGACCCCCTCCTTGGATGGACGTAAGCAGGTATCTGCCACTTTGCGACGGATAATAGGGATAGATGGGAAATTGCAGAGAGCAATATAGTGGGACCAAATGGTGTAGGACAAAAATGGATATGTCGTCAAAAAAGCATTTGTGAATAACAGACAGAGGAATTCCACTGAGCCCAGGCTACATGTCTGCAGCCAGAGGGAGACAAGGCATCTATCATGAACATAGAAACCTGACATGACAGGATTCAACCAGCTATGCTGTACACATGTTAAAAATACAAATAGGCTGTCCTGTTAGCTCAGGCTCAGGATAGCTCATTTGTTGATATTTTGCCCTCTTCACATGACAGCTGGTTTTCACTTTTCTCTACATCTTTATGCAGGTTGACACATTTGCTTTTGCTTCCTTGATTTTTTAAATTTCTTTCTCTGTTTGTGTCAATCTCTCTTCCTCCAGTAATCATTCTTTACAGGATTCTTGCTTAATTGCACACATGATCTGTGAAGGCTCCTGTCAGCTGTTTATGTCTACCTAATGGAACCTCCTAAAGCAAACGTTTCACACGGAGCATTTTAACAGTCCACCATTGTAATTTATAAATCTGGTGTGATGCGTTAATTTACTTTTTTTTTTAGCTGTTGCTAAGCAAGCATTTTCCTGCTTCTTGCTGAAGCAGGAAAATGTAGCTTCTCTGCTTACAGTTAACATATTAATCAACAGGCCATCATGGTGAGGTCAAACTGTACCGTCACACCCATACCATCAACGTACTACTTAATGTGTTATTTGTTATTATCTTTCCTCCTAAATATATTTTATGTTGTCATTTAATAATTCATGGCTCTACATCAGTTTGATCCTGATTAGGGGCAGGGAGGTTCAGGAAGGAATATTTTATTATGTTGGGCAAACACAAATGTTCAAGAATATTTAATAATAATCAGCAAATTAAAAAAATGAAATTAGCAATGTGCTAAATTTAAATTATTTATTTAAAAAAGGTTCAGCTGCTTCTAATAAGCTAGCTGTGACCCATCTAATCTCATGCTCTCCTACATTTTACATTTTAGCTGGGTCACTGTTGTATGTGGTACTTTTCTTTTTTTTTTCAGTCACACAAAAGGTATCATGACCGCTTTTCACCTTAAAACCTAATGTTGTAGTTCTTGTTGTCTAAACCAAATCACCAGATAAAATGAAACTAAACAAGCTAGAGGGAAGAAAAAGAGAAACTGTGCAAAACATCAAGCTTCACATGGAATATGCGTCATTGCTGATTAACCTGCCACTTATAGCATGTCTATTCCTCCAAGCTCCTTGTATAGACTTTGTGCAAAAGTCTCAGGCCCTGCTTCATTTCTTTTCTTGTACTTTTAAAAAGTGTTTAAATGGTCTTGCGTTATAGTTCTTCTGGCTTTCTGAAGGTCTTTCAAAGTTGTTTTTTTTTTTTTTTAAATTGGCTGCTTTTTCACTCATTGGCTGTCACTGTCAGAGGAATATTTTTTTAATGGTAACTAACCCTAGCTTGACTCAGTCAAGGATAAAACAGTGTTGTGTCAGCATAACAGGCAATGTAGCAAAGAACTGATTTTCATACACAGGTTTATTCATCAGACATTTCAGGCTATCTGTGGTCTGTCGAATGTGATCCAGATGGTGTGACCCTACTCCTTCCATGTTTTGTGCTCTGTGTTACAGGTTAAATTCCAGTATTTTACACATTTGAAAATAAAGCTTTCTTTAGCTTTGCTTTTCCTGCCACACTTCAGCATTACAGAAAAAAATCACAGAGGAAGAATAAAATTAACAGAAGTAATTCCAGCTCCCTCAAAATCATTACAGATTAAATACTATCCAAAGTAGAGGTTTGGATTGTAAAAATCTGTAGTCAGAGATGTTCATACATGCATTTCCTGTCTAGTGGTGTTCATCCCCTTTGGTGTTTGATAGGTATTTAAGAGTGCTCGTAGTAAGGCTACAGTGCCAGCAGAGGGAGACTGTCAATAATCACCTTGACTGAAGTGGGACAGCACAGAGCAGGCTTTTCCTGTGATCATCAAACCATGTCAGAGTACTTAAGATTCTAAAATGAGGTGTGTATGTGTGTGTCTGTGTGCAGCAGAGCAAGAGAAAGAGAGAGAGAAGAGAAGAGAGGAAGCGAGTGACAGAGGTAGAGTGCTGACTCTCTAGCCTCTCCATTCTTGCTCTTGGCTTGAGACACTGATTCTCACAGATCAAGGCTGATCAGTTAGATGCATGCTGTCACCAAGCACATTCACAGATTAGAGAGAGAGAGAGAGAATATATATATACACATATATATACACACACACACACGCACACACACACACACACACACACACACATGTATCTGTATATATATATATATTAGGGGTGCAACGATATTCGTATCGATATTGAACCGTTCGATACAGTGCTTTCGGTTCGGTACGCATATGTATCAAACAATACAACATTTGTAATTTATTTGATCAATTTTCCTTCTGACGATGCTGTCTGTGTTGAGCGCTCAGTGAATCTGTGTTCGACTACTCCGCCTAGGCTGCACTGTCGAGCGCAGATCCACTGAGCGCTCAACACAGACAGCATAGTCAGAAGGAAGAGCGCAGGGCAAGCTAGCGAGACAGAAGTTAAGCTCTACTTGCAACAGGCAAATTGAACCTCATTCAGATCTGGCGTTTGGAATTATTTTGGTTTTCATGTGACGTATGACCCTGAAGGTAAGCGAGTCATGGACTTAAGTAAAACAGTATGTTGGATGTGCCATGCAATGCTCAATTACATGGGTGGGAACTAGTGTGTTAGCGCAGTTAGCTCGTTAACGTGTTGGCCGTCTAGCCCCATGCACGGAGCGATCGGCGGTAGCTCGTTAACGGAGATTTGCCGTGTTGTGGCGTTAAGGTCATTTCAACGAGATTAACCTGAAAGCACTAGTGGGAACACAACGAATATGACTGCACATTTACGCCGACATCATCCTAGTGCAAAGACAAGTGGAAGCAGACAAAAAAAAGCAAGCATGCTACTAACTTTAGCCGAGTCATTTAGACAGCTGTTAGCACATGATTCTCCTTATGCTGCTGAGAATATAGCCCAGAAGAAGCGGATAGTATAGCTTTTATTTTGGAAAGAGCCATTTCTCTGTAATAAACTCTCTTTTCCAAAAATGAGTGATTCCTCAATCAGATACAGGGCTTGCAATATCGCTAGCCCGACGTCCTGGAGCTAGCGATTTTTTTCAGTCGGGCTACCAAAATCTTTCTCTTCCCTGCCCGTCGGGCTATTGTAGGAAAAATATGTGTCAATGCTTTTGCATTCTTTCAGAAATGTAGCTGGGTAATTATGTCATTGGCATCGGTGAGCCACTGTCAATATGTGACATATTGAAGTCGCGTTTGAATTTGCGCTTGTTTTTTTGCTTTCACTTTGCAATCGTGCGAACTGTGTATAGAGAGCGACAGCACTGATCTGTGAGTGATGATAATTTGTGCACCAATTCCTCTGACATCGTCTTATTAATCGTTAGCTTACTATGCAAACATGACAAGTGAAATCTCCCGCAGCAAGCTTAAACATGTGAGAGGTTGATCGCGCAGAGAATCGCTGAGCTTATGTGAGTGAGCGTGTAAAAGCATTTCAGTTCTGCTGAGCCAAATAAGACAGGTCAGGGTGAAGAAGTGACAGCCAAAGAAAAGCTTACCACAAAACGGAGAAATTATGACGAATCAGACTATAAGGCAAAAAGAAAGTGCAGCTTTATGGTTTCATGGACAAAAGAATTTCTGTGGCTGCGATATGATGAGCTAAATAACCAGGGCTGCACATAAGTGGTCCGCAGGTGCGCATTCGCTGTCAAAATAAAAAACACGCACAAGGGTTAGGGTTAAATTTAAAAACTGTACTTTTGAGTTAAAATATATATTTATAATTTTAATAAATGACAAATTAAAAATGCATGAACATTTTTATATATATATATATATATATTAGGGGTGCAACGATACACAAAATTCACGGTTCGGTTCGGTTCGATACTTTGGTGTCACGGTTCGATATTTTTTCGATACAAAAAAATGTTCATGCCTTTTTAATTTGTCATTTATTAAAATTATAAATATATATTTTAACTCAAAAGTACAGTTTTTAAATTTAACCCTAACCCTTGTGCGCGTTTTTTATTTTGACAGCGAATGCGCACCTGCGGACCACTTATGTGCACCCCTGGTTATTTAGCTCGTCATATTGCAGCCACAGAAATTCTTTTGTCCATGAAACCATAAAGCTGCACTTTCTTTTTGCCTTATAGTCTCATTTGTCATAACTTCTCCGTTTTGTGGTAAGCTTTTCTTTGGCTGTCACTTCTTCACCCTGACCTGTCTTATTTGGCTCAGCAGAACTGAAATATATATACTGCTACTTTTACACACGCTCACTCACATAAGCTCAGCGATTCTCTGCGCGATCAACCTCTCACATGTTTAAGCTTGCTGCGGGAGATTTCACTTGTCATGTTTGCATAGTAAGCTAACGATTAATAAGACGATGTCAGAGGAATTGGTGCACAAATTATCATCACTCACAGATCAGTGCTGTCATTGCAAAGTGAAAGCAAAAAAACAAGCGCAAATTCAAACGCGATTTCAATATGTCACATATTGACAGTGGCTCACCGATGCCAATGACATAATTACCCAGCTACATTTCTGAAAGAATGCAAAAGCATTGACATATATTTTTCCTACAATAGCCCGACGGGCAGGGAAGAGATAGATTTTTGTAGCCCGACTGGAAAGATCGCTAGCTCCAGGACGTCAGGCTAGCGATTTTGCAAGCCCTGTATCTGATTGAGGAATCACTCATCTTTGGAAAAGAGAGTTTATTACAGAGAAATGTCTCTTTCCAAAATAAAAGCTATACTATCCGCTTCTTCTGGGCTATATTCTCAGCAGCATAAGGAGAATCATGTGCTAACAGCTGTCTAAATGACTCGGCTAAAGTTAGTAGCATGCTTGTTGTTTTTGTCTTTGCACTAAGATGATGTCGGAGTAAATGTGCAGTCATATTCGTTGTGTTCCCACTAGTGCTTTCAGGTTAATCTCGTTGAAATGACCTTAACGCCACAACACGGCAAATCTCCGTTAACGAGCTACCGCCGATCGCCCCGTGCATGGGGCTAGACGGCCAACACGTTAACGAGCTAACTGCGCTAACACACTAGTTCACACCAATGTAATTAAGCATTGCATGGCACATCCAACATACTGTTTTACTTTAGTCCATGACTCGCTTACCTTCAGGGTCATACGTCACATGAAAACCAAAATAATTCCAAACGCCAGATCTGAATGAGAGTGGGGGAGGTCCATCTTGCAAGGAGAGCTTAACTTCTGTCTCGCTAGCTTGCCCTGCGCTCTTCCTCCTGACTATGCTGTCTGTGTTGAGCGCTCAGTGGATCTGCGCTCGACAGTGCAGCCTAGGCGGAGTAGTCGAACGCAGATTCACTGAGCGCTCAACACAGACAGCATCGTCAGAAGGAAAGTTGATAAAATAAATTACAAATTTTGTATTGTTCGATACATATGCGTACCGAACCGACTATGACGAGACATAACTGGGAAGGTTACACAGACGACACGACACAGACTGATTTGCAGAGCAGTGTGTATGTGTGTGTGTATTGGTGATGAAAGAGAAATAAACAGAGGTCTCCATCTGTTCTGCAGTCTCTGTGCAGATATGTGAAGAAAAACCTGAAACAATGAAAACTAAGTTTGCTGTCAAAATGAACTTTACTGCCTGACACTTCTATTCCCAGCATGCCCAACGTGGAGTATGCTCCATGTTTAAATTCACTCTCACTAGGGGTGGGCAATATAAACGATATGCGATATAAATGATATACGATAGAAACGATATGAATTTGGCCAACGATAGAGATTTTGACTATAATGCTCTATCGCGATAGCGCATGTTGATGATGTCATCAAGCTGCACCTGTTTTGGTCGAAAGCATCGCAGCAGCTACAACCATTATCATCTGCAAATTATGGCGGGCGACAGTCATAGCAAAGAGATGAAGCACTTTTGAAATATGGGGAAAGCCAAAAACTGTGCTTCCTCCACTTCCGTAACATTGATTCATTAATGTTGAATTCTCTTGCAGCTGTTCTATTCCCATGTTGTTGCAGTATAATAATAACTAACCTCGTATTGTGGATGGATTATATCAATTGTTCTCCTGACTGAAGTTTGGCCCGTGTATAGCATCCTGCTATACGATTGCATTTGTCCCTAACCACCAGAATCCCTCACGTTAACTTTTAATGAGTGGAAAAAAAGTTGGCGTTCATCCTCCAGCTTCACTGTGGTAATGTTATGCTAACATAGCCGTGTCACTAGCAATCACGTAGCACAACATTATATACCAGGTAGTGCAACTTCAGTAACCCTGCAAATGCCACTGCTGTTTAGTTTTCTGTCTTCATTTATGCTGGAAGTGGTAGCAGAGCTGTACGTTTTAATTAGTTTCAAAAATCTCTCAGTCAGAACATGGTGTGTCATGTTTAGGTGGAAACTAGCGAGCTTACTTCCTGTTAACTTCTAACTCCGTTAAATTTAATAAATTCTGTTTTCATGGATGCCTGGATGTAAAACTTGTTACACCTTCTAAAGCAGCAACGCTGATGATTTTATTAAAGATGAAATAATTTAGAACGTTTTTAACTCTTAGTGTTCGTTTGACTTTGGGACCTGAAGATTTCTGCACGCCAAAATCGGTTCGAGGTCAGTAAGTACAACCAAAATTCATACATAAGGCACACTCTCGATTTTTGAGAAAATTAAAGGATTTTAAGTGTGCCTTATAGTGTGGACAGTGTTGGGAAGATTACTTTTAAAATGTATTCCATTACAGATTACAGAATACATGCCCCAAAATGTATTCTGTAACGTATTCCGTTACGTTACTCGATGAGAGTAACGTATTCTGAATACTTTGGATTACTTAATATATGCTGTTTACAACTACGTGAATGTACTATTGCTGTGATTTATTACTGTTACTCACGGTCTGCGGCTCTGAAGCGTAGTAAAGGGACCTCTGGCTAATACGTCGGGTTCTGTGTCGGGCTTGTAGCCGAAAAATAGCTTTACTTTGTTATCTGGGTCAACTTTGTTAGCGAGAGACAGAGAGAGGCGTTGAAAGGCTGCTCCAACGGAACTTATTGTTTCGGAGGAAAACACGAACACAGCGTACAGTCGAGTCTTAATAGCTTACTTACAACTGGGCTTGTCAGGCACTCTTCTTGGCTGCAGTGGTTATTATTATATTTACATGCTTCCAGCTCCTGTTTTTGCTCGATGACAGCTCGTACTTTTCCTTTTTCTCCCTCCCTCGCTCACACACACATAACGGGTATGACAGTCCATTCTCCCAGCAGCACGGACTACACTGCCTATGATGCTACATTCTTTAGAGCTATACCTGTAGCATTCTTTCTATTAGCTTAGCACAACAACAACAACAAAAAAAAGGCGCTCTCTCACCCAGGAAACACGCAGAGAGAGAGCGTTACCCTGTTGTCGTGTCTTCACTGCTTATGAAGAAATCGCCTCGGAGCCGTCATACAGGTTCTTTTTATTCCGTAGATATAGATAACGTATCCACACACTGTAAACTGCTAAGCTAGCACATGAACACACACCCAGCTACTTCCGGCGATTTTCAAAATAGGAGTTCGAACATTACATCTCCCTTTAACAAACAAAAAACGCTTCCTTGGTAATGAGACTATACTAAGATGTAAACTTCTAAGTTTCAGTATGCTATGCTGCTGTATGTGTATTCTAAACATTTTTTTTTCTTCAAACATTTCAACACTTCTTAAGTTTCCAAACATTTCAACACTCTTTTTAGTTTCTGCTGCATAAGTGTCTCTTTTTCCTTTTTTTTTTTTTTTTTTTTTTTTGGGAGGGGGCTTACAAATCAAGGACCTGCCTTGGCTTGATGGCACGGCCGAATCTGGTGCGATGGCAGGTTTCAGTCCTTGTAGTTGGAGTGTGGTGGGGAGACCTGGTCTCCGGAACAATGTCTTGAGTGGTTTGGGTGTCATCACAAACGCCAGTTTGTGTGGGAGTGCATGGCGAGGTGTCCTGGGCGCTGATGAAGTGTCGGCGATTGCGTCTCAGGAGTTGACCATCACCTGTTTTGATGTGATAGCTGCGTGGGGTCTCTGCTGGTTTGACAATAGTGGCTGGCTGCCATGTCCCATCTTCTTGTTGGTAGCGTATTAGTGCGCCAGCCTGCGGTGTCGGCAGGGGTCGGGCGGAGGTGTCATAATGTCTTTTCTGACGGAGTTGACATTTCTCCCGTCTTTCTTGCACAAGGCTTTGTGGGTTGACCTGAGGGCGGAGCTGTGTAGTTGTTGAGGGCAAAATGGAGCGCAATCTACGGCTCATGAGGATTTGGGCTGGGGATTTAAGGCCATCAACAGGCGTGTTCCTGTACTCCAGCAAGCTCAAGTAGGGATCCATCTTGTCCTGTTTTGCTTTTGTCAGTATACGTTTTGCAGTTTGGACAGTCTTTTCAGCTAAACCGTTGCTCTGGGGGTAACGCGGGCTTGATGTAATATGCTGGAATCCCCAGTACTCCGCAAAACGTCTGAACTCTTGTGAGCTGTAACATGGTCCGTTGTCGCTTATGACTTTCTTCGGAATGCCATGTCTGGAGAATGTGGCTTTCATCTTGTGAATCACAGCTGCTGTGGTGATGTTTGGCAGGCGCTCAAGTTCAAAGTATCTGCTTAAGTAGTCACAAATGACAATGTAGTTTTCAGAGTTCCATGAGAACAAATCGGTCCCCACAGTTTGCCATGGGTTCTCTGGGATTTCTTGAGACAGCATGGGCTCTTTTTGGTTCGAGCTGCGATGCGTTTGGCAGATGTCACATTTCATAACTGTCTGTTCGATCTGTTTGCTCATGCCTGGCCAGAACATTATGTCTCGTGCCCTGTGTTTGCTCTTTTCGACTCCAAAATGTCCAGTGTGTATTCGTTGCAGCATGTCTTTTCTCAGTGAGTGCGGAATTATTAGTCTTTCACCTTTTAGGAGAAGTCCATCTGCCTCAGGGATTTCATCACGATGGTTCCAGTACTCACTGACAAGTTCTGGGCACTTTTTGCGTGTCTCTGGCCAGCCTGACCGGATGATGCGTTTGGGGGTGGAGAGTTGTTCATCCTGGGCTGTGGCAGTTTTGATGCATTCCAGTTTCTCTGTGCTCACTGGTGCTGTCCGGATGATTGTGTGCACTTGTGTTTCCATTTCCTCACTTAGTGAGCTATCACTGTCGTCTATTGACTTTCTTGATAGCGTGTCTGCTACTGGGATCTCTTTTCCAGGCCTGTGGACAAGTGTTATGCTGTACTTCTGAAGAGCAAGCAGCATACGTTGTAGTCGAGGCGGTGCCAAGGCTAGCGGTTTGCGTAGTATACTTTCCAGTGGCTTGTGATCCGACTCAACTGTAATATGACGTCCGTAGATGTAGTCATGGAATCTTTTACAGCCATAGAGGACGGCGTAGAGTTCTTTCTCTATTTGAGCGTAGTTTTGCTCTGTTTTGTTAAGCATTTTTGAAGCGTATGTGACCGGCCTTCCTTCTTGCATAACTGTTGCACCTAGTCCATTTTTAGATGCGTCTACTTGTAGAGTTACTTCCTTTTGAGGGTTAAAATATGCAAGCACTGGCCCTGGTTCGGCAGTAAGGGTGTCTTTGATTTGCTGGAAAGCACGTGCATGTTCTTCTTCCCATTTGAACGGCATGTCTTGGCGCAGCAGCAGTCTGAGTGGTGCGCTCATTTCTGCCAGGTTTGGGGCGAATCTGGCGAGGTAATTCACCATGCCAAGAATTGTTTCCAGCTCTGCAGCATTTTCTGGAGGTTTCATGTTTTTGATGGCTTTTACCTTGAGTGGGTCTGGTTTCAGCCCGTTGGTTGTGAGCTTATGTCCGAAAAAACTCAACTCTGTAACACAGATACGGCACTTTTCTGGATTGAGTTTTAAACCTTTCTCTCTTGTGCGGTTGAGCATGGCTTTGAGGTTCTTATCGTGTTCCTCTTTTGTTTTTCCGAACACAATGATGTCGTCAACGATGCCTGCCACACCTTCCAGGCCTTCATATGTCTCGTCAATCCTCCTCTGGAACTCATCTTGAGCAGACACAATGCCAAAGGGGAGTCTGAGGAAACGGTATCTGCCAAAGATTGTGTTGAAAGTAGTCAAAAAGGATGACTCTTCACTTAGCTTGATGGCCCAATAGCCGGAACGTGCGTCGAGGATGCTGAAAAAGTTTGCACCTGTAAGCTTGTGTGTCACATCCTCGAGAGTGGGGAGTGGATAATGTGGTCTCATTATGGCTTTATTTAGAGGTCTTGGGTCCAGGCACAGCCGGAATTTGGGTCTTTTCGGGTTCTCACAGATTACCAGAGCATTGACCCATTTGGTGGGCTCTGTGACTTTTTGGATAATCTTGTCTCTTTCCATATTGTCCAGCTCTGATTTGACCCGATCTCTGAGGGCAAAAGGCACTCTTCTTGGTGGGCACACGACTGGTGCGACAGTTGGGTCCACGGTGAAACTGCACTCACCTTGGAATTCCCCAATGCCTTTAAAAACATCAGAATATTCGCTCATGCTTCGGTGGGCTGCCCTGCTTCCTTGCTCTCCGTTACTGCGTACACAACCTTAATGAGTCCGAGGGCTTTGCATGCTCTGAAGCCTAATATTGGTGGGCCGGTGCAGTCAACAACATGAAACGTCTGTTCTGATTTTCGGTCTTTGTATCTGCTAATCAACTCACAGTGTCCGTTGACTTTGAGTGGGTGGCCCCCATAGCCAAACAGTTTGTCCTTGTCCTCCCTGAGTGGAGTTTGTAGCATTTGGAAAGTGTTGGCTGGTATGATGTTCGCTTGTGCTCCAGTGTCCAACTTGAAGGTGAGTTTTATCATATTTGGTCCCAGTAGTATGTCTGCAAACGGACTGTCTCCATTATCCTCCACAGCTATGGTGTCTATGAACAGCTCTGGCTCTGAATCGTTAGCCTCTAGTACAGTGTGCACCTCTCTGTGTCCTGTTTTTCTTTCCACGTTGCTCTTAGATCTGCATACTTTTGCAAAGTGGTTGAATTTATTGCATTTCAGACACTGCTTTCCTTTGGCTGGGCAGTCAGTTCGTTTGTCGTGATTCCTCCCACATGCCATGCAGGCTTTGTTTTGGTGTCTGAAACTTTCACTTGCTTTGCTGGTTTGTGGTTTTGCGCCTTTGCGACGTATGGCATGCACTTCATGGTTGTCGTTAGTCATAGCTTTTAGCTGTGACTGTGCTAGCTCATAGGAACGGGCTATGTCTATAGCTTTCTCTAGCGTAAGAGTCCGTCCTTGGCTAAGTAGCTTCTCTCTGACGTGAGGAGAGTTGGTTCCAAAAACTATTCTGTCTCTGACCATTTCTTCACTTTTTTCATAATCACAGTCTTTAACAAGGAGTTTTAGCTCTGTGACGAAGTGCTCAAAAGATTCACCGCTGTCTTGTGTTTTTTCGTGGAATTTGTATCTGGCGAATATAGGGTTAGCTTTCGGCCTGAGGTACGTTGTGAAGCCATTGTAATACGTTTGTAGCACCTTAGCTTCGTCTTCTGTTAGGTTCCACGTATTACTTATATCTCGTCCCTTGTCTCCGATCCACAAAAGTAGAAAGCTGCACTTTTGTTCCTCTGACTTGTCTTTGAGTGGTCCAGAAAACATTAGCTCCACATGCTGTTTGAAGCGGCGCCAGGCGTCGGGTAGGTTGGACGAGTCCCAGTCCATTCTCGGGGCTGGTACACCGTAGGCTTCCATTTTCTTCCTCTTTTTTATTTATATATTTGTTTTTTCGAGTGGGTCCGCTGAGGAGTTACTCACTCTGACACCATGTCGTGTCTTCACTGCTTATGAAGAAATCGCCTCGGAGCCGTCATACAGGTTCTTTTTATTCCGTAGATATAGATAACGTATCCACACACTGTAAACTGCTAAGCTAGCACATGAACACACACCCAGCTACTTCCGGCGATTTTCAAAATAGGAGTTCGAACATTACACCTGTAACCATGGCAACCGTAACGCTGCCGCCTGAAACAGCAGAACATAGATGTCAAACAAAACCCAAACAATCCTGACCTGCGACAATATGAAACAGGAAAGTACCGCAGTGTAATCCATTTATTTCAACAAAGTAACTGTATTCTAAATACCACCAACGGTAACTGTAACGGAATACAGTTACTCATATTTTGTATTTTAAATACGTAAGGCGATACATGTATTCCGTTACTCCCCAACACTGAGTGTGGATAATACATTATACTGAAGAAAAGAATATATCGCGATATATATCGTTTTTGGGTTTTTTTTGTTTTTTTGCCTGTCCCGTTTGGCTCTTTTGCCATCAGAATTGTTGTCTAAAGGCAAACAAAGATGCCCAACGGATTTACTTTACCAAATTGACCATCCCAGCCTTGCCGTAATGGTCCATTTGATTCACCTTTTATTGTTTCTTTTATTTTCACTTACTGAATACGGGACAGACTTGACTGGGGGAAAGAAGGGGAGAAAGAAAGAGGGAAAGAGAAACAGCTGAGAAGAGGGACGGGGGAGAAGGGCAAAAAACATAAACCAACAGAACGGGCAGAGAAAAAAAATGCATATATCAATCACCTGGATCACCTGCTGAGAAAGAAAAGAGAAAACAAGCAGAAGAGAACAAGAGTAATAGAATAAACAACATCACAATGATATATGGGAATATGACAGTAAATACTAAATATTAAACATTATTGTGCAGCACATAAGATCAACAGAACACAGTGTGCTTTGAGGTAGGAGCCAAAAAGGGTGTAGTTTGTGGGAGTGATCACCCGTGTGTACACCTGTGAGCATGGACGCGCTTGTTTTTTTTTGTTTTTTTTTAAAGGTTCCTTCATGTAATGATCTGCTAGAGGGTGTGGGGGGGCCACAGCCCCATCCTCCAGGGCATGAAGCAGGTATGGAGGAGATCAAAACTCCAGACATCCAGAGGCCCCCAGAACACAAGAGACCAAGGAAGACCAACAGAGGGGCAGCCGCGCCACTGTCCAAGAAAGAGCTGAGGAGAGTCCCAGATGAGGGCTCACTCAGCAGCCGCGGAGCAGAAGCCAGGGGGAGTTGCAGTGATGCGCCCGTGAGCTCCGCCAGCAGCCAGCCGTGCCTGAGTGACCGAGCCCCAGGCCGAGAGACCGGGGGCACCCCACCTCCGAAGTGGCCCGAGCGAGCCCCAGGCTCCAGGCCCCGATAAGCGGCCGCCAAGGAGTGAGCCGGTGTGTACCTGGACGCCCATCCCCGGACACAAAGAACCACCAACGCACCGATGTCTGAGGGAGTCCGCCACTGGCAGGGGAAGTGGTGGTAGGGGGAGATAGGCCTCCAAACCTTGGAGGGCCTGAGATGTCCCCAGAGAGGTGGCGCCTGATACCCAACCTGACATATAGACACAGACATACAGGCACACACAGATACAAACATCCATTCCCACCCTCATGCTCTCATATGCACTTACTCCACACTCAACCAACGTGGAGACAGACATAAAGCGACGCTGTACACACGATCACACTCCCCAAGCGTACTCTACAAACCGGGTCTAGGTACCCTTGCCCCTGGAGGGGGGAACTGCACCCAGACCCAGGTGGTGTTACCCTTTTCCCTGCGGTGGGGGGAGGCAGACCACCCCGACTCCGCAGCAGCAGGAAGGCCCCACACTCCAAACCGCAGTCGGATGGCCAACTCCTCCTCCTAGCCCCCCCCCCGCTCCAGCAGGTCGCAGAGAATGGGGGTGAGAGAAGACTCCAAATCTCCCTCCACCCGCTCATTATAGTGTTGATGCATGTGTGTTCTAAGGTGCATTTAAAACCCAGGAGGGCATGGAGCTACCTACCAGAGAGCAGCAGGTAAGCGCATGGTCCCTCCTGCTAGCCCTCAATGTCTACGTGTATTTAAAATTGAGAGGTGGGCAACGACGCCAGGGGTGGGGTGTACACACTGATGGTACTTTGGATTCGTGTATCGTGCCCACCCCCAAGATCCTATATGTATGTGTAATGAGAGTGTGAGCAATGTGAATGTCTAAGTTGTGGGATAAAATTGAGGCAGAGGCAGCCAGAAGGGGACAGAGGGGGGGGGGGGGGGGATAGCCTTCTCTGCACCCTGGTGACATACCCCTACTCCAAGGTCCTGCATGTGTGGGTGGTTGTGGTGGAGCGTGAAGAGGGAGGCAGCTGGAGATGGGGAGGGAAGGAAGGGAGGGGCAAGTGACCCCTCCTGGGGCCAGCTCCCCCGCTGACCCCAGTAGGCACCCCCATACTCCGCGACCCGCCAGGGAAAGGGGGCCCAGGCCCATCCAGACCGGGGCCCAGTGCAGCAGTCCACCCAACCCCACCACAGAGAAAACTGCACCCACCCCACCATCCACTCATCTTCCAGACTACATAAGACAATAAACACCCAGGCTGAGATCTTCCTCCACCTCTCCTGTATCTCCCCCTCCTGCAGAGGGAGCTCCTGAGGAGAGGAAAGCTCCTGCAAGATGTGACAATCTCCCCCACCAGTTGAAGAGCCCCCCAGGTGGCTCGATGCATCGGCGGCACCCTGTTCCAGGGCTGAGCCCCCATGCACCCACCCGCCCACAACCCCGGCAACACACCAACCAGGACCCATGGCACCATGGCAACTGTAACGCTGCCGCCTGAAACAACAGAACATAGATGTCAAACAAAACCCAAACAATCCTGACCTGCGACAATATGAAACAGGAAAGTACCGCAGTGTAATCCATTTATTTCAACAAAGTAACTGTATTCTAAATACCACCAACGGTAACTGTAACGGAATACAGTTACTCATATTTTGTATTTTAAATACGTAAGGCGATACATGTATTCCGTTACTCCCCAACACTGAGTGTGGATAATACATTATACAGAAGAAAAGAATATATCGCGATATATATCGTTACCGCACATGCTTCAAATTATATCGCGATATGAATTTTAGGCCATATCGCCCAGCCCTAACTCTCACATTAAACTAGCTGTACCAAGGACAAGAAATGTGAAGCAACAGCACTGACCACTGCACCACCTAAAACTTAACTGAGGATTTGAAGTGTGATGGTTGAAAATGATTGACTGCCTCTGAGTGATGGATAGGTGACTGCATTGGAATTTCTCCAACCCACTCCCCACTTCTGCAAAAGCTACTTATCCAGATTGATGCCTCACCAATGAGACTCAAATTTACTTTGTATGTCTCTGAGTACAATATGTGATGAGTAGATACCCCATTTCTATTAATAAAAAATGAAGCTTTAGTTTTGCAGCACAATGATGTAGCATCAGTCAAAGTCCATTCATTATCTGTTGTCTTCAAACTCAAAATACATTATTGCAACAAAGTAACATGTTTTCACATTTCATAATGGGATTCTATTTAAATATATTGTTTTAACTACTTTAGGTTTTTATCATTCTAACCACAACTAAGCGATGGAGTGAAGGTGCTGTGCTGCATTCAGTGACACAAGCTGAACAAACTTGAAAAAAGAATTCTTGGCAAACTCTCCCAGGGTTGTTGTACAGTAACTTTGTGTACTAGGTTTAGTCATCACTGGTGCATGGCCTGATATGTAGATGACAATAAATACTCAGCATCAGACTCTAGTTCAATGCATGCAGCAGCTCACCATAATAAAAACATTTACTTCTGCAGGGATGCGTTCATGTCAAGGTGGACTTTTAGCTTTAAACTTTTACTCTCTTGACATTTTTCTTTCCTCTTAGCTGCTTTAAGGCTTTAACTAATGTGCCTCTGAAGTTGCGCGGGTGAGGGAAAGAGAGGGGCAGCATAAATTTGAGGTGACCCGTGATCAACTCTGTGCCTTGGGTTGGCTGTTACCTGTGTTGCAGGAGTCATCCATCCATTCACGATGATAGAGGAGTGCAAAGGACATTTGGTACAATTTCCTAATTCTCATTTTAATAATGTATTAAAACTTTGATTAGTAGCTTTTTATAAACATTTTTTTAAAACTGCTGCTAGTGAGTACAACATGGATGAATAGATGCACAAAATCTAAAGTAAACTGTTTTATTTAGCTGGCATGGAGTTCAAGCCAAAGGTTGCAGTTTGTGGTTCTGTATTTGGTAATTCCTCTGTAGGCGACTGACAGAAAAGCTACAGTTTTCTTATCTATATCTGTATCTAACAAGCTAAGTATTTGCAGTGGGCCAATAAAATGAAAGGGGAATAATTTGTACAGAGAGTGGATGGAAACAAGCCTCCAATAAATCCTGCAAATGGAGGTCAAAGGGGATTTATTTGGTTAAATAAAAAAAACATCCTCAATTCAGTTTCTAGATCAGCCCCTATTAGTATACAGCTTCGACCACTGCACTGCACGGATAGACAATCTTTTTTAAGCTTGAAGATTACTGCGAGTTCAGAGTTCAGTTTTGGCCCTGACACCCCAAGGTAACATACAGTACTTTTATTTTCTGCTTTCTGTATATCTCTTTAATTAAGTTAGTTTATATAGTGTGAAGAAAACTTTTAGTCCGATTCGTTTCAGAATCATACTCAATACAAGATATTGTTGATTCAATTAAAGACATAACTGTAATTTAGTGTCAGGATGACAATTTCAAGACACAGGAATCAGAAGACATGGAGAGGTGAAGCAAGACCAAAGCAGAAAGCAAATCAGGCATCAATGACAACGAATGTGATGTGTTAAGTCAAATACACTATGAAAGGAGAAGGGTGGGTTGAGCTGAGCTGCAAAGTGGCTGCTGATGTGCAGTGAGTCTGTGGGGTAACGCAGTTTAAATAGTGCACCGATATCAGATTTGCCAACTGGATTTGTAAAATCTTTTAGATTTTCAGGGTAAGCAATCTAGTTAAAAGTAAAAAAAAAAAAAAAGAAAACTTGCAGCCTGGGCGAAGGGTAACATAGGTGAGGTGCAGGAGAAAAGGAGAGGAAAGCCAGAGGTTGACTTCTCTGTAGGGAGCGTGTGACCTGGAAAGCTCAGGAAAGAGCTTCTCTCACGCACATTTCAAACAGGGGAGGAGGAAAAGAGCGAGAGGGGAGAGACATCTTTTGGTCCAAAGGAAATTTAAGAGGAAAACAAAAAGTGGAAGACCGTAATGTGGGAGGGTTAAAGAGGACTTGAAGAAAAAAAAAAAGGGTGAGGGTTGGCAGAGAAAGGAAGTAACAAGATCAGATGAAAAAGTACAAGGATATGACAGGAAGAGATGGACTGAAAAGGAAGTAAGGTAAAATTACCGAAAAAAATAGGGGGAAGACTGTAAGCAGTCAGAAAGTGAATAAGAACACAAGCACTTCCAATATAAAAGCCTATAAATACTTAATGCAAATCTTAAAAAAATAACCCATCACTTGTTTGGATTGATGACCCAACAAGTGTTGTAAAGTGAGTTTGGGTGAAAAATGCATGTGTATCTCAAAATTACACAAAGGCATCTTCCAAAGTGTTCATTAAACTTTGGACATTTAAACCTCAGTGTTTCTGAGGTGCTCTGAGACAACAGATTAGTCAGTACACTGTGACTCTGTACATGCCGAGCTCCTGTTGACACTCATGGTTAAACCTGAAGTTACCTTGATAAACCCTAAATCATGCTTCATGCTACAGGCCCCTGGGTATCTTTACTCCGGTGGCGTGTCTAGAAAATTTTTGCTGGGGGGGCCAGGTAGGGGCACAGATTTGGAGAAGGGTGGCAGATGTAATTGGCAGATAATGTTAAAAAAAATTCTACCAACCGTTGACCATAATTCAATAACTCTATAAACCTAATAACCGAATGCGCTTTTAACTCTTATTAGAATGAGATTTTAACCACAACGGTGCAAAGTTTTTAGATACTGTGTTGATAAAGTACAAGAGATACAATCAGTGCTTTGTCAGTGTTTATTCAGCATTCAAGGACAGCAATATTTGCATAGTATTTTTACTGACATATAGTGCACATATGATTTGAGCAAAAACATTTTTGAATATTAAAATACGAACATTTTTAACATACAATTGGCAAATTAGGCAATGCCAATGCAAAACTTTATCTGCCTATTAAAAAAAAGAAGATAATCTTCTTACAAACTGGTGTTTGATTTTGAAACACGAAAAAAGTGGGGAAACAACTGAAAAGACTAACATTTGAATAAAACCTGAAAGCAAGTAAATACTTTCTATGCTGCCTTATGGTAAACTTTGGTAATATTGATGTATAAAGAACAACACTGGCTGATGATGAAATACAGTCAGCTGGCATGGTGAGACTGCCAGTATTAACCTGCAGGGCTGGACTGGGACAAAAAATTGGGCATTTTGACTAGAGACCGGCCCACCAGGTATTAAAGCCATAAAGCCTTTGAATGAAAACAAACACTGTTGTGACAGTGATGTACACTGTCTTTTTGGTATATGTGTGATTTCTATACATTTTACGTCAGATAAAAACTTTGTTCGCAAGATTCAGATAATTATTTAATAAAAGCTAGATATTTTAAATGAGAATAAGAAAGAAAGGTTAATGCTGTTAATGCCCTACCTGGCCCCCCTGGCAAAACTTTCCTGCACAGTTACCAGCTGTCAGCTACTTAGAAAAGGATCCTGGTGTTATTTGTCTCTCAGAAACAGTTCATAACTTCCCTTCAACTCATTCATGTCACCTAAAAGGTAAGCCTGTTTCTCCATCACCTGTTCAGCTCTGATGATTCAGTAAGGACATCTCCTGGTTTCATCTTCATGTTACCCTCTCACCACATAACCAAACCGATATCATGACCAGCAGCTTTTACAGCTGTGGCTCCAGCAAACATCAGCTGATACTAGAAATTAATATTAAATAAATTCTAACAACAGCTGATCAAGCTTAAACGTGCTGCTGTTGTTTAGCGTGACATCGGCTGGTTTCCTCTTTCTGGCGCAAAGTGGGCGATAAATAAACAAGAGAGAAAAGCCGATCAGCTGATAATTGATCAGTTTCATGATTTAAGTAGAAACAGGAGAGGGAGGGGAGAGAATGAGAGAAGAAGAGGCAGCTGTGCAGCGTAACGACAGAATAACTCCACCTTTGTGTCTTTTTTTCATTATAGCTAAAGTACGGGACAAACTGCCTCTCTTCTCAGCTCAATACGAAATGCGCAATATTTTCTCTGAATGTGGGACCATTCCATTTTTTAAGGAGCCGTTGACAACTCTATTTTATTCATTAGGTTAGTCAGTAAAGTTCACTATCAGTAACATCATAGCACCCACCCAGCTGTATAGAAACTCGCAGTACGAGTTATTGTAACTGACTGTAAAAAGTCACCACAACGAAAATAAACTACCGTATTTTCACGACCATAAGGCGCACTTAAAAGTCTTAGATTTTCTTCAAAAAGTACGGCGCGCCCTATAGCACAGTGCGCCCTGTGTGTTGTAAGGAGGACGTAGTAGAGAACACCATGAGAACGCTAAAGGGTGAAGTGTGGGCGTTGATCATATATACCAGACAATCGCACATACCTTATAAAAGGACAGGTATGTGCATTATGTGGAACATCGTTGTTTTAACAACCCTGAAAATGGCAAAGAGACACGCTTATGAAGCACAGTTTAAACTGAAGGCCATCAGCTATGCGGAGGAACATGGAAATCGAGCAGCGGCGAGAGAATTTAAGATTAACGAATCGATGGTTGGCAAATGGAGGAAGCTAGAAAACAAGCTCCGGCAGGTCAAGAAAACGCAGCTGAGTTTCCGCGGACATAAGGTGAGGTGGCCCGAGTTGGAGGAAAGACTCGAGCGGTGGATCATCGAGCAAAGAACGAGCGGGAGAAGCGTTTCGACGGTCACCATTCGGCTAAAAGCAGTTTCACTAGCTGAAGAGATGAACATTGAACATTTCCAAGGAGGTCCGTCTTGGTGCTTTCGTTTTATGAAACTGTGCCATTTTTCCATCCGGACCAGGACTACGGTAGCACAGCAACTTTCAGCAGATTATAAGGAAAAGCTGGCCATCTTCCGCTCCAACTGCAGCAAACACATCGGCGACAAAAACAAAAACAGCCCAGCCACATCACAAACATGGACGAGGTCCCGCTCACTTTTGACATCCCGGTGAGTCACACTGTGGAGAAGAAGGGGACCAGCACGGTAGCGATACGCACAACGGGGTATGAAAAGTTGTCTTTTACTGTTGTGCTTGGCTGCCATGCTAATGGACAGAAACTGCCGCCTATGGTGATTTTTAAGAGAAAGACTTTGCCTAAAGAGAAGTTTCCAGCAGGAATCATCATTAAGGCAAATGAAAAGGGCTGGATGGATGAGGAAATGATGAAAGAGTGGCTGAGGGAGGTGTATGTAAGGAGACCAGGTGGTTTTTTCCACGCATCACCATCGCTCTTAATCTGTGACTCTATGCGTGCCCACCTCACAGCCGATGTGAAAAAACTAGTGAAACAAATGAACTGTGAGCTTGCTGTCATTCCGGGAGGCCTGACAAAGGAACTCCAACCGCTGGACATCGGTGTGAACCGCCTGTTCAAAGTAAGGCTGCGAGTGGCCTGGGAGCGATGGATGACCGATGGAGACCACAGTTTCACCAAGAATGGAAGGCAGCGCCGGGCGAGTTACGCCACAATTTGCCAATGGATTGTAGATGCTTGGGCTAACATGTCTGCTGGCACTGTTGTTCGAGCTTTCGCAAAAGCCGGCATCATTTCCGAGGAGCCGCACGGCACGGAAAGTGACTCTGACAGTGAAGAAAGTGAACTTGGCATGTTTGATGGAGATTTAGCGCAGCTGTTCAATTCAGACACAGAGGATGAGGACTTCGATGGGTTTGATTGATGATAAAAATATGAGTACCAAACTTCGTTTTGCTCCTGCTTTATTTTTAAATATGCACACTTGTATGCTTGTGTGTTGTTGATGATGACGATTACTGGTAATAAAAATGTGAGTACCAAACTCAGTTTTGCTCCTGCTTTATTTTTAAATATGCACACTTGTATGCTTGTGTGCTGTTGATGATGACAATTACCGGTAATAGAAATGGGAGTAAGGTACCGAACTCAGGTTTGCTCCCGCTTTATTTTTAAATAAGCATACGGTACTTGTATGCGCCCTATAATCCAGTGCGCCTTATGTGTGTGTTAATAATAATAATAATAATGGATTGGATTTATATAGCGCTTTTCAATACCACTATTCATTCACTCTCACATTCATACACTGGTGGAGGCAGCTACAGTTGTAGCCACAGCTGCCCTGGGGCAGACTGACAGAAGCGAGGCTGCCATATCGCGCCATCGGCCCCTCTGGCCAACACCAGTAGGCAAGTAGGGTAAAGTGTCTTGCCCTACGACACAACGACCAGGACAGAGAGCCCAGGGATCGAACCGGCGACCTTCCGGTTACAGATGCGATTCCCAACCCCCGTGAGCCACGGTCGCCCAATACAGTTAAATACAGTAATGGCACACATAACTGTGACTGCGCCTTTTAGTACAGTGCGTCTTATGGTCGTGAAAATACGGTACCCCTAAACTTGGTTTATATCTGACCCAGCTAGACTGCAGGTCATAACTTCTGACCTGAAGTTCAGTTCACCTGACACTCGGACTGGCGGCTACCTTGGGCCTCTCCTCCTCTGTGGAAGCTCCGCCATAGCCACCACCAAACAACGGAGTTATTTTTACACATCGGCCAGCATCTGGCCAATCCACCACCTCTCATTGTTCATGCCATTACAAAAAAAAAAAAAAAAAAAAAGTCATCAGCCCACCGGTCAAATGGTGTACCCGATGGCCAGTCCAGCTATGTTAACCTGTTAATCTTTTGCCGAAAAATTGTTTTCTGCGGTGCGGTCTTTCGTGCTTGGCTCACCTACCTTTGCTAACATGATGCTCATAGTGCAGAAGCCGATGCTGCATTCACTTACACTCGGATATCTGAGCTCCACTGTGAAAACATAATCATACATTTGATATTTCATTGAATTTTATTGTTTTAGCTTCGGTGTGGCACCTGGGGTGGCCAGTCTGGTTGGGGGGGGGGTGGGTGGGGTGGGGGGTGGCCTGTGCCCCCCCCAGGCCACCCCGCTGGACACGCCACTGCTTTACTCGTGAGCAGGCATGGATGCAACCACAAACACACTTTATCAATGTCCCAGTGACAGCTCTGTGCACCAGTACAAACCTGTAATGCAAAATTGTATGAGTGTTGGAGTGAAGAGTCTCACACACACACACACTCCCTTTCCTCACAGACTCCTCTGTTGATGCCCATTACAGATGCTAATACCATGACGGGTTCCATTTAGCTGAAGAGAAATCTGGAGTCAATCAGGAAACAACTAACATCCTCTGGAAAACCACAGTCCTCACATACACACAGACACACTCAGATGGCCAAATTGTAAGCTAACTAAGCCCAATATTTATCTTTTTTTCCACCTACCATCCACGAGCGACTCCACTGTCTAAGCAGATAGCTCCGTGCTGACGAGTTGTGTCCTGCTAATTTCTATTTAGACATCAGCATTTCCCCTGGGAGTCCTATGATGGATCTTTGTTTCATTGACTACAGTTCAGGGAGGAACCTCGTCTGCCGCAGTGAGCATGTGTTTTTCCTCTTAATGCTCCTTTTCGCCCTCTATTTTCTCTCACTCCCAGGTCAATTAACCCTAATATAAGAATCAGGAAATCAGGAAAAACACAAATAGCTACAGAGAGAATTTTGCAAAAAAGACAGATAGATCTAAAAAAAAAAAAGAAAAAAAAAATTACTCTTATATCAACACCAGGGAGCAGTAAGCTCCTGTAAGGATCTGATCTGCCTCTTTGTGTTTTTCAAAGGTGCTGTGTTGATGTAACCTCTGACTTTAATACTACTGATTAAAGTCACCTCTTAGGCTGCTGATGTAGTTCATGAACCACAGCTGGAGCGTGATGGGGAGACCCACATTTTGGCCATATCTCCAGCAGAAGGAGCCCTGTCGACAGCTTGCAGCAGTGTTGGCGGATCCCTGGCAGGTACGCTGAAAGACACCCCCCCTGGGCCTAGTTTGTCCCACGTTAGCAGTGACCTTGAAACACAACAAGGAACAATAAACCATAAATCAACAGAGAATGAGTGTGTGTGTGTGTGTGTGCGCGCGCGCTGCAGGGGCACACAGTGGGGAAAAAGAAGGGAAGAAAGAGAAGGAATAAAAGTGGCTGAAGAGAGGAGGCAGAGCGGACCCAGCAACACCTGTCATTCCTGGTTTGGTTTATGGACATCAGTGGCCGGCCGGGTCGCAGCATAGCACCACTCTCCTCCACTGTTTGGTGGACTCAGCAGAACTGGAGATCACTCACCAGGATCTGACCTTCAGGATCTGAGGGAGGGAGAGACAAGGGAGGCACTCCTGAGGTGGGAGGGATGTAAAGGAGTGAGGAGGAATAGATGGTTTTCCCTTTGTTTTCACATTTAAATGGCCTGGTAAATGGCCTGTATTTATATAGCGCTTTACTAGTCCCTAAGGACCCCAAAGCGCTTTACATATCCAGTCATCCACCCATTCAAACACACACACACACACACACACACACACACACACACACACACACACACACACACACATACATTCACACACTGGTGATGGCAACCTACATTGTAGCCACAGCCACCCTGGGGCGCACTGACAGAGGCGAGGCTGCCGGACACTGGCGCCACCGGGCCCTCTGACCACCACCAGTAGGCAACGGGTGAAGTGTCTTGCCCAAGGACACAACAACCGAGACTGTCCAAGCTGGGGCTCAAACCGGCAACCTTCCGATTACAAGGCGAACTCCCAACTCTTGAGCCACGATCTAAAGCTTGCTCTCATTGCACAGTATTTAAATGATTATCGGGGTTTTTGCAGGTACATGCTGGTAAAGTCAGCCATCTTTGAAATGCTACCTGGCAGTTATTTTAAAGTTTAGGGTTAAAGCTGTGATTTTAATTTTCAGCTGTAACTCTGAAATTAAATCTGCATCTACAGAAGCACGAGTCAAATCATACTTTAAAATTCTCTGTCTGGTACCAAATGGATCTGGTGTGTGAAATCCAATGGACTAAACAGAACTTGTAGATCTGCGGGTTTTGCAAGTCTTCAAATGAGAACTAATAATTAATATACTGACCACAAAGTTTTTAAGAAGCAACCCGGTAATTGTTCAATATAAGGCATGTTATTTAAAATAATTTACTAACCATAATAAAATCATGGATTGGTGATACGTCCAGTTGTATGGAGCAAAGGGCGGGAACCCAGAATGAGTCCCGCTCCTGAACACAGTCAAAACAAAAACCAACACAGACAGAAAGGAGAGAGAGACAGAAAACAAAAACAGAAGCCAAACTTCTGAGGGAACATGACTATGGGCTCAAAGTGTGGTCTTAAATATTTTCTACAGTGGTCCCTCGTTTATTGCGGGAGTTACATTCTAAAAATAACCCACGATAGGTGAAATCCGCAAAGTAGCCAACTTTATCTTTTACAATTATTATAGATGTTTTAAGGCTGTAAAACCCCTCACTACACACTTTATACACTTTTCTCAAAACAGGCATGAATATTTCAAACTTTTCTCTCTTGTTTAAACACTCAAACCTTCATAGAAAAATAAGTGCAGTATTATAGAATGAAACCAAAGGCACCCACGGCTGCCTTTCACGTCGCAAAATGCGACATTGTGTCACGGCGAGTGAGATAAGCCGTGTGAAAATAATAAATGAGGATCCAATCGCAGGCAGTCGTGAAGATGCGAAGGTGGTTTATTGAACACGAAATAAATATGGACAAACAGCAAATGGAGCTCGAACTAAACTAGACTGGAAAACAACTAAACTACAGAGCACAAACCTGAATGAGAACGAGCAGAGGAGAATGACGATGGACAGCAGGGAGAACACATGGGTGAGACATGGTGGATACACAGACGGACCAGCAACTACAATGACAGAGGACACGACTTAAATACACACAGCGATGATGTAGATGCAGGCAACAGTGTAGAAGTCACAGGGGATGATTCAGCAGGTGATGGCTGAACAAACTTCCCCAGACCGTCAGCAGACGTGAGGATGTGCTTGATGGGTCCTCCAGGACCCCCAGCAGATGAGGCGTGGTGCTGGGTGGGCTCCTCGGACCCACCAGCTGACTTGGCTTGAGGCTGGACGGGCAACTCGGGCCCTCCAGCTGACGTGGTGTGAGGCTGGACGGGCTCCTCCGGCCCTCCAGCTGAGATAGACGGCTGAATGGGTCCCTCTGGTCCTCTAGCAGAGGACAGGGGCAGAGGGGTGAACTCAATGGAGCTCTCAGCAAGGGATGATGGCTGAGACTGCTCAGTAAAGTCCTCTAGTAGAGCTGCTGGTGCTGGCATCTTGACCTCTACACTCTAAAAAGTAATTAATGGGACCTTTAGTCATTACTTACATATATATGTTGTTGTGAAATGAAAAATCAAGTTCATAAATACTGTTAGACTTCCTAATTGAAATTTTTATTTTATTGAGTTCGGGTGACTCATAAATTATGCCTCTTTACTCAATATATAATCGTGATTTGTCTGAATTTAAAATCTTCTTTTAATCAAAAAACAATATAATTTTAAGTTCTGTCGATGTAAAATACAACTTGATGACGTGTAAACAGCTCACAGTTCCCTTCTTCTACACAAGCGGACATATTCAACAGCACGTGTTCAAGGTTTATCAAGAGCTGTGTTCGTCGCGAACGGTGAGTAATTTTATGCGAAATTACACATATCTGCAGTTGCTCTGGATTTTGTTAGTTTACTGTAAAACAACGACGTAACATACATAACATACATCTTAGCTTGCCCCCGCGTTTGTGTGTTTTAATATACACACAGCAGCTAATTCCGCGATAGCATAAATTGTTGGGCTCTTTTTGGAAATTTTAACATTGATGTTACTCTAATGCAGACCACTGTAATTGTCTTATAATTTTTAAAAGATAGCGGACGTTGTTAGCCCCGGCGCAAACTACTATGCTAACGTAGCTAGCCAAGCTAAGTTGTGTTCACTGTGATTTTATTTTTGAAATGTGAAATTTATTTTTTGAAGGGAAGCATTTTATGTTAGTAATTGTTAAGAAACGCTCCTAAATTTTCGTAACGTTACGGGGTGAAGTTCAACCCCATTGGCTTCTGCGCAGGAAGTGCGGTCGCCATTAGTCCGGTGTGTCTGTTGACCGCTAAGAATCTCACCGAAATATTCAGTTACTTTGCTGTGTTTCTTGCCAGGACAAAGGCTCAAACCATCATCTTCTCCTGGTATCGAATACCAAGGGACCTTCTGAAGTAAGCTTTAACAAGTAAGCTTGAATTGAGTAATTCAGAATCATGAGGTATGGATTGGCCTTGTAAAATCTGTAAATTTGCAACCTCCACTAAGGAAGAGCTGATGAAACATTATAGGTTACGCCATATCCCCAGTATACAGCCTCTGCCATGTCCTTACCTAGATTGTTTTTGTTCATTTAAGTCATGGGGTAGCCTAAAATCACACATATCAAGGAAACACTCAACTCACTCAACAATGAGAACCTCTGAAATACTCAGTTTCTGTTGCCAGTTCTGTAATGTGGGCACATTTTCCACTGAAAAAAAGTATTTTGAACACCTTCTATTTTTTTCTATCAATCAGGACAACACAGTTGAAAAGCGCAGAGAAATTGCTATTCGCTGCCTTATAGTCTATCTTGGAGAGAAGGAGGAGGATCTTTTCAAACAATACAGTGTAAGTACTTGAGTTGGTTTTTAACTTTTTGTTTAGTTTTGAATGCATGTCTCTGTTGGGTCTTTGTGTTTTGTTCATTGGATTTTCTGTTCAGGGTTGAGTATTTAAGTCATTCAGTGCCATAGACGTCTTTAGACGTCAAAATGAATCCGAACGCTCAGTGCCATAGAGGCCTCTTGAGCTTTTTATTGAATTGAGAAGGTGGTGGAGTTGATTACATGGATAAAATCCCACCAGCGTGACAGTCGGCTCTACTGAGAACGAGTATTGTGGCGCGATTTTTGATCCAGCTCGTCATTTCGAGCTTGAGGCCCGCAGCCTGACGTCATGGTTTTTCTAGCGATTCCAGTGAACATGAACCGGATTTATCTCCTGTTAGAAACTTCTGAAGGCAGCAGGGACCAGAATAATGAACGATTTGCTGCATAAAACACACAGAACACAGAACCGATAGCCGGGTGGGGGGTGAACAGACTAAGTCGCGCACTCACTTGTGCACATGCGGGAGTAACACACACACACAGACTCTCTGAATCATAAATTAGTCGCTTTTTTCTTATATATTTTTCAAATGTTGAAATTGTCTATAAACAACTATTTTTATACACAAAATAATCTGCCAAAAGTACATTTTTACAGGTGATTTTTTTACTTCATAGTAGTAAAACATAGTTGAGATGTTGCATGAATCATTGAAACACGAAATATTTACATCAAAGTCACTGATCTGCTAGAAAAACCTATTTACACAAAGCGCTTTTGATCCAGAAACAGGTGTTTTGTCATGAAAGTTTCTCTTTTCTACTGCAGATTTCTAAATAACAGAGGTAGAAACATTTTTTTTTGCTGCTGAAAGAAGAGAGACTCATTTTTGTCATGGTGGTTTCAGAATTCACATAGTCATAGAACAAAATATTCTGTGAGCCTTCAAAATCAGTGAAAAACCTAAATATCTCTGGCACTGAGGGGAGTATGAAATCTGAGAGTGGCTGGCACTGAATGAGTTAAGGGACATTCCAACCCTAAGTGAAGATATGTCTATTGCCATGTATAAGTGAGAAAAAAGCATTTCAGAATTACAATCCGAAGATGTTTATTGCCATTGTCATTGAACATAATTTGCTGAATAGAAACCTGTTTCCGTGATAAGGTGCAACATAAACACACAGGATAAAAAATTTTGTAGCCAGCGCAGTCATTTTCCTGATCTGGCAGCAGAGCATAAACAATGGAAGTGAATGGCAGGTACCAGCATTTTGTGTTCAAAAGTGATTAAAATCACTCAATAATGATACCAAGTATTCCTGGGGAGCTCAACAATCATGCTGACTGCAAATGAAAAGTATGAATTGACATGAAGGATTTTCAGGAGCCGATTTAGACTTGGGACTACATTACGACAGAGCACTGCTGTAAGCCTCCACATGGTTATAACACAGCAGTTGAAGCCACTGCCGACCAGTGTCTATAAACCAACATGCTATTTGTGCAATATTTCTTCAACAAATCAACGACCCATCCATTGTTACTGCAGCTGCTTGTATAGTAGTGGCTGTGTGTGTTTGTTTATGGAAGCTGGAGACTTTTTCAACTGTTGCGTTATATCCATGCACCATGCAGTGGATGTTTACAGCGGTGTTTGTCGTAACTGCAATGTAGTCTCAAGTCTAAATCAGCTTCTGCAAATCTTCCGTGTTACTTTTGCACTTTTCATTTGCCGTGAACATGATTACTGAGCTCCCAAGAAATATTTGTTTTCATTACTGTTTTCATTTTTGTTAGTCATTTTAATCACTTTTGCACACAACATGCTAGCACCTGCTATTCACTTCCATTGTTTACGCTCTGCTAAAGCAAATGGATTGCTTTCGGATCAGGAGAATTAGTATGCTGTTTACAAAAGGCTTGTTTCTCACTTTCTAACTGTGGCAATATGTCAATAGATAAAATTTCACTTAGAAGTGGAATAACCCTTAAAAATGATTTATTAGATTTTCTTTTCAAAGTGGAAAAACAAAACTGTGAAAAACAAGACATTTTTTATTTTAAACGTTGGATTATGGTTTAATTTAGCTTTTAAAAATTACAGAATGACAAAGTAAAATCACTGAAAAACACAAAAGACAACCTGTTTGAGCTATGTATTTTATACATCCTAACATTTAATTTCTCCTACAAGGATGAGGAGGAGCTCAACGCAGACCTTGCAATGCAAATCATGAAGATTGCTATCATTGGTCATGGGCCTGCAACCATCATCGTTGAGGGATCCAAGATCCTGGAGAGGATTGATGTTGCCAGATCCTGTGCTTTGATGATGGGAGTAATCTACGCTCTGAACCTTACCTATCCCAAGCAGCTGAAATTTACCTTTGAGGTATTTCAAAAGCTATGCCTTGAGCTTGATGGACAAAAAGCCAGCTCTAAAGTAATGAATCTTAAGTTTGGTATTTTCCAGAGCAGACTTGATAGACCATTCGTGAGTGAGTTTCACAAAAACCTTATTCCTGCATTTCTGGTACTACTTCATTGTGTTTTACTAAATTTTAAAGCGCTGTTCTTAAGTCTTCTGAGTTAATGTTTTGCCGTGTCTTAAATGCTGTTATTTGCACATTTTTAAGGAATCTGTTTAATTTCTCCCATGACCTGTGTTCTGAGGGTATTGGTGTGTTTTAAAGTTTGTGTAATGCCCTCTTTAGCAGAGTTGGCTGGTGACTGACACCCAGCCTCTGGGGAGGCCCTAGAGGGAGCAACTGTCTCTGAGATGGCCAGCTTAAGTGAACCAGCTAAAGTTTGTGTGAAGTGTGTTCCCTGCTTGTAATGAGGCTGTGAGGATGATGGCTGGGTAAATGAGTGGGCAGACAGCTGAACTGGTGGCAACAGAGCTATAGGCAGCGAAGCGGCTACAGACTGACCTACCAGTAGCGGAGACGGTTGTAGTGGAGGTGTAATAAATTGTGGAGTGTCTGACTGAACTGAGGGCAGCTGGGCTGCTGACTGAACTGAGGGCAGCTGGGCTGCTGACTGAACTGAGGGCAGCTGGGCTGCTGACTGAACTGAGGGCAGCTGGGCTGCTGACTGGGGTGAAAGTGAGGATGGGACAATATGGCCAGAAAAACCAGTTTCAGAAAGGTTTATTGCTTTCCCTGAAGGAACTGACGGAGACAAGAAAGCTTCCCAGACACTTAAATTCCCTATGTTCGTAGTGCTAGGCTCAGCTACTCCGGGCATGGAAACAACAGCGTGAACATAGTCATTAGCACGAAAAGTCGGCTCAACAAAGGTAGTCTTAGGAGCAATGGTCATGGGTGAGACAGAGAAATCCTTATTAATTTTAGAGGAGACACAAAAAATAGCTCCAGAAGAAATAGACCTAGTATCTGGGTCAGAAGGAACATAAGGAGTGTCTGTTTCACCCACCACAGCCGACTGTTTTGACATCCTGAAGTCCGGCTGTGGGGTGCCGCGCCGGTGACGCGAACGTCGCTTCCTCCCTGCCGACTGCACCGGCGGGCCAGGCGACTGCTCCGGCTGGCCGGGTAAAACCTTCACCGGGGGGCTGGGTTGGGAAGCAGTAGCGGCTGGAGGGTGGAGGTGAAGTTCGTGTAGAATGAAGTTTTATACCAGAGGGTGCAGTGAGTCCAATAGCCAGGGATAATCGGAAATAAGCTGTTGTAGCCTGGCTTCCAGAAGGTAGAGAAATGCTTCTCCCTCATGCTCTAGCCACAGGTTGATTAATTTTGAAGCAGAGTTTGTTATGCGGTCCCGAAGCTCCGTGGGTGGGGTGAATGCCGCTGGATCCATATCTGGCTGGTCCGTACTGTCACGGCGAGTGAGATAAGCCGTGTGAAAATAATAAATGAGGATCCAATCGCAGGCAGTTGTGAAGATGCGAAGGTGGTTTATTGAACACGAAATAAATATGGACAAACAGCAAATGGAGCTCGAACTAAACTAGACTGGAAAACAACTAAACTGCAGCGCACAAACCTGAATGAGACCGAGTAGAGGAGAATGACGATGGCCAGCAGGGAGAACACATGGGTGCGACATGGTGGATAGACAGACCAGCAACTACAATGATAGAGGACACGACTTAAATACACACAGAGAAACACAGGGGAATTACACACAGGTGGTGGACACAGCTGGGAATAATCAACAAGACGAGACAGAGGTAAAACTGAACACACTCACATGAGACCCAGACCTTCACAATAAAACAGGAAATGAGAACACTACACCAAGACGCAGACCTGACACTGAGAGACAGACAGAATGACACATGGAACCTGAACTAAACTAAACGTGAGATACAACCGAGAACAAATCCTTAAACATGAAAAAACAGAAACATAGAATTCTAATAATCAAAACTCAAAATACTGGTTCGAAACTGACCCAGAACCGTGACACATTGTTGTGTTTATTGGGGAGAAAACTTACAGACATACAGTACAGCACTTCAGAGTCACACTGCTACTTTATGTAAATTTGGCTACAGCCAATCAGGACGCAGAACACAATGCGTTGTAAAAAAAAAAAACATGGTAAATTGCACACAAAAAAATCGGCGAATCAGCAAGGCTGCGAAAAGTGAACTGCATTATAGCGAGGGACCACTGTACTTGGAAATCAAATGCGTATTTGTGAACTGAGTTTTGTAACCTTGTAAACCAAAATTTTATGTTTGTGCATCTACAGATGAGAACTTGTGTGTGTGTAAAAAAGATTTGTGTTTGATTTTTCTCCCTTTCAGCTAATCATGTCAATCACAAATTTAAGCTCCGTAACTGAAGCTCCGTAAAGCACCCCTCCAACAGCCAAACCCATCTGTTCTCTGATTGGATTGTTAAGCTTTTGTTTCAAGTCATTTTATGGAGAAACGTGTAATGCATTATTTGGAGTAAGTAATTAACATATTGTATTGCTTTTAAGAAAGTGTTCTGTGTAACATGTGTAATGGCCCCAACATTGATCTCATCATTTGCACAAACATTTGACCACACAGCATGCAATTAATTTACATGAATGTAATGTCTTTGATGTACTGCTTAGCGATGGCAGAGACTCTCAAAGCGGCGGAGCTAATGAGAATTGATAAAGAATTGAACCGATCAGTGATATGAATAATGGAATTGGAGTTGCTAAATTCTTAACAGTTCCCATCTCTAGTACCAAGAGAGGAAATGTGGCACTGTATGAACATTTTGAACACAAAGTGACAGACATGTATGAGGATATCATGACAGTGTTGTTGTGTGGTAGGGGTGACAGATGGTGTCAAGGTGGGGGTGGGATTACATCAGGTGACTCTGAGTCCCTTCTTGTTTTCAATCTGATAGGAGAGAAACAAAAGTCAGCTGAACAAGACAGAATGAGAAAGAAAAAATAAGAGATAAGAGGGTGAAATGGTGAAGACGCAAGATGCAGACGCAGTGAAGATGGATGAGTTTATGTCTGTGTGGTTTAACCATCCCAGCAATGAAGAGAAGAATTCAAGGAGGGTGGGGTGGGTGGAGATGAGTGTCAGGGGTGAGGAATGTCAACAAGACTGAAAGGAAAGGTTTATAAAATGACAGTGAGACCTTCCATGTTGTATGGTTTGGAGACAATGAAACTAATAAAGAGACATGAAGCAGAGTTGATGTTAAGAATTTCGTTGGGAGGGATCAAAGCAGACTGGATTAGGAATGAGTACATCAGTGAGACAGCTCAGGATGAGTGATTTAGAGACAAAGTTAGAGAGGAAAGGCTGAAATGGCTTGGGCATGTGGAGAGGAGGCATAGCAGACAAAGTTTGTGGGTTTAGTGAAGGAGGATATGAAGAGGGCTGGTGTGACAGATGAGGATGCTAGAGACAGAGTGAGATGGAGGCAGATGATCCAGTCTGGTGATCACTAAACGGACAAACTGAAAGAGGTAGAAGAAAAAAAGAGCTGTGTTCTCCTTTTCTCTTCTTCTTCTTCTTCTTCTTCTTCTTCTTCTTCTTCTTCTATCTTTTCCCATTTTTCTTGAGTCCTCGCCAGGATATAGGGCTGGTCAGTCTATGTGAAGTTTGATATTCAGTAAATACTTTACTTTGAAACCAAGACTGAAGATGCCTTTTATTTCTACAAAACAAAAGATGGTCACTGCTGTTGAACAGAAATATATTCTTCCAAACAGAAAATGTGTTTATTTTGAATCTGTGATGTAACCTCCAACAGGACCAATATTTTAAAAACGGTCCTTTTAAAAAGCATTGTTTCTAACCAAAAATACAAAGTCAAATGAATCCAATGAACTCAGTTGTGCCATAACATTGTGTAGCAAATGCACACACACACACACACACACACACACACACACACACACACACACACACATATATATATATATATATATATATATATATATATATATATATATATATATATATATATATAGTGAATCTATCAATATACACAGACAGAAAACACAGTTCAGTAAGTGATGATTTGTTTATTCATTAAAGGATGAGATGACGAATTGATGCATCGTACATCATTAGTGGTATGTGTGACTTTGGTGTCTTCTCATCTTCTCCGTTTTCTTAGCAGATCGCAGCATAATTTGTGGTCTCAGCTTCTCTTTTCCCTAATGAAAATATTGACAGATTAAATCTTAAATGGAACACATTTCATTCAGAAAGTTATCTAATCTGGTAAAAAGCACTGAGCAGCAGATACATGGGAAGGCTACATGGGGAAATGAAAAAGGGAGAAGAGAGCGGAATGAAGGGAAGCAGAGAGGGTGATAAATTTGTACCCAGAGTAAGTGTCTAAAAAGCTGCCATGTTTTATGAAATGCACCCATAAGCTACACTAAGTGAAATGCATTAAAGAGGTTGTGATTTGCCTCTGAGACCATTAATAAGGTAAAATACATGCATGGCTAATTTATTAATGCACGCCTCTTGACATTCATTACCACTGAGGCAGCAGCCCTCAGCTCTACTGGTGTGCCTCAAACACACACATTTACACACACACACGCTTGCATGCAGTTGCACACAGTAGGCTCAGGATGGGCCTGGTTTGAGTGATACACCTCAGGCTCTTTGCAGTTGAAAGTGTCATCATAATCGATTGGCGGAGTGGAAAGACAAACTGGAAACTGTCCAAATTACAAATTGAATGGAGAATCCTCTCAGCCAAAACTTTCAACGTTTTACCAAACAATTAATTTTAATGAGCCGACTGTCCATTGTGCAGAGAAGACCACCCATTCCTCTCCATCTCTCACTCTCTCTCTCCCCAGCTCTGTCTTACTTATTCTCTGTCTCGCTGAAATGGTGGAAACTTGCTGATAGGGGTGGAACAGTAAAACAGATTGGAACGTCTCTATTCTCCCATTACTATTTGGCTGACCAGAGGCTGACCTCACTATTATCACTCAACATGCGACAGGGGAAATTGCCAGACCAATTTAGAACTTAGAGATGCTCCAAGTTGTGAGTCTGGACCTTTGCTCGATGTCCTTTGTCTGGGGACAGATAGAAATCTGCACTTAGTGCAGGAGCAATACATTCCGATGAAGTTGTGTGTTTTAACAGACACGGTAGATGTTGACCAGATTCACTACATGCCACCATGATTTAGAGAGAAACACTAATGTTCCACCATGGTTAGGGCTGTCACAGTAACACAGTTATCAAAAAAAATGGCTGCATCACTGTTAGTCAGTACATAGTTATGGTGAGACCCTTATTCGTAATCTCTATCACTATAAACACATATGCAGAAGATCAGTTTTACAACCTCAGTTCCAAAGAGGTTAGGAGACTGTGTAAAATGTTAATAAAAACTGAATGCAATGACTTCCCATTATCATAAACCCATGTTTTATTCACAATAGAAGATAGAAATCATATGAATTTTCAAAATGAGACTGTTTCATGAGAAATATTTCCTTGTGTTGTGACACTTTTCAAAAAAGGTGGGAGACAGTATTGACTGAAATAGTTGTCCATTGGTTTGTGGACTTCTAAAGCGTTTATTATTTTGGTTTTTGCCATTTAGTGCTCTGAAGCTGGACTCCGTGAGCTTTTAGAATCCAAGGACACTATGTAATCAACAAGTTGTAGCTTATTGATTACAGATCCCTATAAAGCATATTGAGCCAAACCACTAAAGCCTAACCAGCTTAATTAGTTATAGTTTACACTGAACAAAAATATAAACGCAACACTTTTGTTTTTGCTCCCATTCCCCATGGGATGGACGTAGAGACCTAAAATTCATTCCAGATACACAATATAACCATCCCTCCCAAACAGGGGTCACAAATCAGTCTAAATGTGTGGTAGTGGGCACATCTGCTATATTGAGATAATCCATCCCACCTCACAGGTGTGCCACATCAGGATGCTGATCTGACATCATGAGTAGTGCACAGGTGTACCTCAGACTGCCCACAACAAAAGGCCACCCTGGAATGTGCAGTTTTGTCTCACAGCAAAATGCCACAGATGCCACACGCAATGAGGGAGCGTGCAATTGGCATGCTGACAGCAGGAATGTCAACCAGATCTGTCGCCCGTGCATTGAATGTTCATTTCTCAACCATAAGCCGTCTCCACAGGCGTTTCAGAGAATATGGCAGCACATCCAACCGGCCTCACAACCGCAGACCTCGTGTAACCACACCAGCCCAGGACCTCCACATCCAGCAGGTTCACCTCCAAGATCGTCTGAGACCAGCCACCCAGACAGCTGCTGGAACAATTGGTTTGCACAACCAAACAATTTCTGCACAAACTGTCAGAAACCATCTCAGGGACGCTCAACTGCATGCCCGTCGTCCTCATCGGGGTCTTGACCTGACTCCAGCTCGTCGCCGTAACAGACTTGTGTGGGCAAATGCTCACATTCGATTGCGTCTGGCACGTTGGAGAGGTGTGCGCTTCACGGATGAATCATGGTTCACATTGTTCAGGGCAGATGGCAGCTGAGAATGTCCCAGTTCTTGCATGGCCAGCATACTCACCGGACATGTCACCCATTGAGCATGTTCGGGATGTGCTTGACCGGCGTATACGACAGCGTGTACCAGTTCCCACGAATATCCAACAACCTCGCACAGCCATTGAAGTGGAGTGGACCAACATTCCACAGGCCACAATTGACAATCTGATAGACTCCATGCGACGATGTGTTGCACTGCATGAGGCAAATGGTGGTCACACCAGATACTGACCGGTTCTGGGTCCCCAGACCCACAATAGAACAAAAAACTGTAAACTTCCAGGGTGGCCTTTTGTTGTGGGCAGTCTGAGGTACACCTGTGCACTACTCATGATGTCAGATCAGCATCCTGACGTGGCACACCTGTGAGGTGGGATGGATTATCTCAATATAGCAGATGTGCCCACTACCACACATTTGGACTGATTTGTGACCACTGTTTGGGAGGGATGGTTATATTGTGTATCTGGAATGAATTTTAGGTCTCTACGTCCATCCCATGGGGAATGGGAGCAGTAACAAAGGTGTTGCGTTTATATTTTTGTTCAGTGTATATTCTTAAAAACAAATCAAATTTAAAAAAAAAACATGACACTCTTTTGAAGAAAATATGATCTAATTGGTGAGACAATCAGAATCAGGACCAGCTTTAATGACCAAGTATGTGTACACTTACCAGGAATTGGGCTCGGGCTATATCTTTGTCTCAGTGTGCATAACATAGTAGACAACATGGCACCAATATGACACAGATAATGATAACATGTATAGCATATTTTCACCAAGTATCATGGCGAAGCGTGTAACAAGCACACCAGTCCACCGTGTACATTTCACAGAAATCTGCAATACCAGCAGAAGGAGATATTTTATTTAAAGCCAAATGAAAATAATCTTGAGGAAGAATTTAAAGAGACATTTCTAACACATTTACATGTAAATACATATTAGATTAATCGTTTCTGGTGATTAAGGACCCTGGAATACCTATTTCACTCAGTGAAATGGACTCAGTGGACCTGGATGTCAGCTACACGCTTTGCCATGATATCGGGTTGCATACTTACTGTATAGTGCGCAAACATTTTGGAATAAAATCATCGAATAAATAAGGGTTGAATAACTAGAAAGCATTATTTGATTCATCAGCAGATATGGTGGATTTTGAGTACAGACACTTTGTGAGTGTCATAAGTGTAGCCTGTGGGAAAAAAAAGTACAGTTGTCTGCTTGTTTTGGCATACAATGCTCTGTGGCGCCTACCAGAGGAAAGGAGCTGAGCAGATTTTGTCCATGATGTGATTGGTCTGTAGTGATGTTTCCTGCTCATTTCCTCACTCTGAATTTGTTCAAATCCTGAATCAAGGGCAAATCGATGAAGACAAATTTATTTAAAAAGTTTATGAACCACGTGAGAAATCAGCAAATTTTTCATGGAATTCTATTTGATCAGACTTCATTTACAGATGTGTTCTTTTTATGGACCATTAGTAACAATGGCCCGTAGAAGATATTTGAGCATCCAATACAGCACATTTGAAGTTCAACTAGGGTGGGACATGGACAAGCTATTTCATCGACAGGAATTTGAAATGCATGTGGGAGTTTTGAGATCAAAGCTTTATTAGTTGAGCTTGAGCGTTCAAGCTTGGTTACCCACTGATCGATATACTAAAATCGCTTGATTAATTTTCCTTCAAAATTTACTCTGCCCTCTTCTTTAAAGTTTGCATTTTAACAGGATACCTGATTTTATCACTGAAATGTACTGAAACAAATAAAATGTGATTGTAAGCCGAATGAAAGCAGCATTAGAAGCATGTTGACTGTCATTAGAAGTTGCTGTAGCAGGTGCATGAGGAGATAAAACCTATTTCTATATATGGTAACCTTGAATTTACTTTTGGAGCACGTTTTATATTTCCTGTTTGTAAGACCCTGCCATGAACACACACAGACAGACAGACACACACACATACACACACACACACACACACACTTTGCATTTCAGCAGCTGAAGCAGATTTGTTCAAAGCTGGACAAGCAGCGAAGCCAAATTGCTGACAGCTGTTCAGATATCAGAGCCTCCCCACCACCACTCTCCTCTGCTCCCATAACCAGCCCTCTCACCCTACATGCACCCTTCCCTGGACTTAAACACACACAAACATACGTACTATTCTGCCTCCTTCCTCACCCTACTCTTCCATCAGGCTCTCTTCCTGGCCCATGCACCCGCTGAGACAGAGTATTGTATCATTATACTACAATGTTGCTGTTGCTGGGGGCTTACACACACAAACACACATATGCACACACACCGTTGGCCTTCATTTAAGATACATTTATTTCTCTGTGGTGTTTCACAAACCTCTGTTCATCGCTACTGTGTTGTACATGTTATGTTGACACAGAAACAGGCTGCTTATTACATGTCTCCAGGCCCAAACATATCGTGATGGAGATCTGACATTAGTAAAGTTCTAGTTTATTAATTTACAGGGTGACTCCAGAAACGAAACCCGATATTTCTCAACAACTGCTGGAGGCTTTTTCTCAATAGTGGAGCATTTGAAAGAAATGATGTTGCTCCTACTTTTAAAGTGAAATACTCTGTAAGATAATGACCCTATTAAAATCAAATCAGGGGACTAGGCTGGCGTTGTAATGGCTCACTCATGTCTGTGCGATCTGGTGTTTTCACTAGGGGTTTATGAGCAGCAGAGACCGAGTCCAGAACTGGTCCAGTCCAGATGATCAGCTGCATATTGACTCAGACCTCAGGGTCACACAGACAGGAATTAATCAATCAATATGCTCACCTCCTTAACGGTCATGTGTTTGTGTTTGCATTTCTTGTGTGTGTGTGTGTCTGTGACTGTATAGATGAGAGGAGTGCTGCTGATGCTCATTAGGGAATCTAAAGCGGCTTTTAATGCTTGATTCAGCAATATTGGCAATCTGGATAGGATGCCAAGGGAAAATGGACAGCAACTGCAGTGTATTTGCAAAGTTTCAGGAAGGAAAAGTGTCTGCTTTGAGACTCTTAAATTATTATGAAAATTGGACTTTTTACAGTAATGGTCTTAATACTAAGGGAAATACAAAAGACAGTCATGTTTCTGATTTGATCCCCTGCCTATTTTCCCTTCAACCTGCAAACATTAAATGTCTTTTTGCACTATCACTTGCAATTTATTTTAGTAATTATTCAAATGATATAAATCAGTCTTCAGTTGTTGCATAGTTTTTCCCCCCCCTTTAGTTTTCATTTAGCAAGTGAAAAACATGCTGGATCATGTTAAGATTAAGATGACTGACAATGACGAATATGTCAGTTCTTAATCTTCAGTAACATACAGGTGTGTATTCTGAGTCATTATCTGTATGCCTCTGCCAGTCAACGTTGCTGCATTTCACTGAATCAGCGCGTAAAGCATCTCTCCCTAGCCTTCAGAATACATCAATGCTTCTCTCAAATGATCAAAAACCATTAGGGTTCCAGTGTCACTGGAAACTACATATACTAATGTCATCACACTGCAACCAGTGCTATATTGGTCACATACATTCTGCCTAATGCTTAACCTGCCACTGCTAAGAACGCACATGGCATTATTTGACATAGGTATAATTTCTTACTGATCTTTCACTTAGTGTGGATACAACACTTCTCAAAGGTCCTGAGCCACCCATCATTGCTTTATATTTTGATAGGAAAATGGGAAATCGCTGCAGCAATTTATTAAATGAATGTGCAAACATATATGTACAGTGCATGAGGCAAAATTGGACAAACTGCCCATATGGAAAAGATATATATAAATCTTATAAAGTTTGTATCTGTCTTGTGTGAAACTTGTATGAAAAGCATATAAGTGTGAAAAAAGATATAAGATCCCTTGAAAAATTATATAATGAAACTTGTATGTTTTGGATACTTACTAAAACAATGTATGAAAGTAATGCGAAAGTGGCCACTTTCATGAGTAAATCATGTAAGCCTTATATGATTTACTCATGAAAGTGGCTACTTTCATGAGTAATCACATATACGTTTTTACTATTTCTTTTTCTGTATGGGTGAGCTTGAAAGTAAATTATTAATATAGCCTCAACTCTCTTTGTGTAGCTTTATGTAATGCATGTATTTTTTGGTTGTTGGTGCCATTTCTTCGCTTCTCTGTCAAGATGATTGCACTGCTGCGATAATGTTGAAGTCTCGGCTTTGGGGAGGCCAATCTATGACTGTGACTGTGTTTATTTTCCTGTTTTTCCTAGGTATTGTTGAACTGCACTGACAGTTAGTTTTGGATCATTTAAATGCTGAAAACTGAAACCACTATGAATTCAATCCTTTCAGATTGTATTGCATGATGGATTAATGCATGATGGATGCATATTTAATCAATTTTGTGAGAACCCAAAGACCAGTGGCTGAAACAGTCTCCACCATATTTTCCAGATGGCTGTAGATACTCACTGTTGTATCTCACTTCATATCAACTACAATTTAAACTGAAACTTTCACATTTCTCTTTCCCTTCCTAAAAAATGGCTTTGTTACAGCCACCTTGCCAAAGTGACCATTTCTAATTAAATAACAGTTGATGGATAAACTGAAAGTCCAGATGCAGCTCTCAAGTACTGTGTTGGGTTCTTGCTGCTTTTATTCCTAGTTCTTAAGGATTTGAATTTCAGATACATTTCTACATTAGTTTTGGGCTGCTAATTGTTTTTCTTTTTTGTCCTCCAGTTTCCCAATTTCTTTGCTTCCATTTTAAAATGGAAATGGTACAAAGACTGGACTGAAAATGAGTGAAAAAGCAGACAATGTAAAAAGAAAATATTTGACAAGTATTTGGAAAGTCAATGCTATTGCCACAACAATACACTGTTGAAGATCACTGCAAGAATTTCAAGAAAGTCTTGCTTATTGGACAGGCTAGACCAAATACATGACAGTTCATCAGTGCTGTGTCTGTTCCAGGGACACAGAGACTTCCAACACCCGCAGAGATCAGCTTTCACAACCATTTATACACACCACAAGAGGCCATGAGTACAGAGTAGCAGCATGCATCAGTATTCACTCAGCTCTTTTGCCAGGAAATGCTGATAAAATGACATTTTCATCACTCTCAGTAGGAGCACCAGGACATCCCTCACACACAAATACACTGAGGAAGAACAGCCAGCACACACATACAGTATAGACCTACACATAGAATATGTACAAACACATACACATAGGGGGGTGCACCCACAAATGTGCACACACACACACACACAAACACACACACACACACACACACACACACACACACACAATGTTGTCCCACGCAGCACATCAAACCCATTCTACTCAACACGTCCCATTTAATCTGATAGCTGGCTATAGGGAAATGTGGCAGCAGGGAAATAATTAAAAAGTGTGTGAAGGAGACAAAAAGGGACAGAGGACAAGAAGAAAATATGTTAGGAGGAATAATAACGGCAACAAGAAACTGACCCATTCCACTGGTAGAAGAGTTTGTAATAGCAAGGTTAAAGTTATTACAGAAAACATGACAAAATTACAGACTTAGCACAAGCATGATAAACTACATAAGACTCAGACACTGCTCAGTGGAAGCTTTTATGAAGTTGCAGACTGCGGGAAACCTTTTGGGTTGACTGTAGCTCTGGAGGTAGAGCTTGTCCTGTACTGATCAGAAGCATTGGTGGTTTGATCCCTGCATCCCCAGTATGTATGCCAAGTATCCTTGGGAAAATTACTAACCTCAAAATGCTTTAGATTTATTATTCTTATTCTAATTTTTATATTTCTGCTGTGTAGCACTTTGGTCAGCCATGTGTTGTTTTTAAAGTGCTATATAAATAAATTATGGTATGTATGGTAAATTTGAATAGACACCTTGAGAAGAAAGTCCTTTCTTGGAAAAAGGTTTCCATCCAGTTTGGCATGTCAAATGTATTTTAGCAGCCACTTAGCTTGTTGTAAGCAAGCAACTTTCTGATGTGAATATACATTTACTTCAATTTTTAAATAAAGAGTGAAATTGAGGAATCTGGAGTGAACCCACACAAACACGGGAAGACCATGCAAACTCCACACAGAAAGACCATGGCCTGAGAGGGTAATTGAGCTCTGGACCTTTTTGCTGTGAGGCAACCGTGCTAACCAGCATGCCATTGTTTGGCCCAGAATAAATAACAAACAGGAAAAATATATACAATGAAAAGGAATCTAGACAAATTAGAGGAGTAAAAGAACAAGAAAGGTGCACAACGGAGAACAAACTGCTTGAAAGTAATGCAAAAGGACTTCGCCTGAGTGATGAGGGTTACTCAGACCATGGTGAGGTGGGTGGGTAGGTAGGTGGGTAATGTTAGTTAACAGTCCGAATGGCCCAGAGGAAGAAGCTGTTTGTGAGTCTGGAGGGTGGTACCTGCTTGTATTTTGCTTTATACACTTAGGGTTGCTTCAAACAATCTGTGAAAGTCCCTTTTGCCTAGTCTTAATTAAGTTCATTATTAATTTAAACTGGGAAACTATGCATGTTTGTCACAAATGTAATATAACATCATCTTGATCTTGCAGATTTAGCAGATTGTGATGTTTATTGCAACTTCAGTGAAACCTGCTATCTTATGGAAAATCCCTAGTAGTAAACATCAGTAATATATTTATAATATGGGTTAAATGGCACAATAAATTTATGGCTAGGCATGTACTTTTTGTAATTTATTTTTTCACAAATTAAACTAAAGCATCATATTAGCCATAATTCTTTAACAGCACCTGCACTAATTATAATAATCAAATGATATATAAGAGTACAACAGTCTGAGGGACATTTTTCTCTGCACTTGTACTTAAGGTATTAATGTAATTTTTACTGAGCCTCACTTTTACTTTTTCGTTTCAAATGCATGGAACTGTTAATTGCAAAGGATTTTTTCCCCCACATTGTGTTATTTACTTAAAAGAGTCTCCACAACACAGAAAATATTGTAATGTCAGCCTGTCCTTTGATGTCTGAAGCTTCTAGGAATTGGATAAATTGTTCTCTTGCCCAGTGGCTCTGTTTTTCCTTGTACACTGTTACCTGTGACGTACATTTTCTTTATACGGAGCATGTAGCTGTCCATAATTTTCTCGTTTGACTTATTTTCAAGGAGAATGAGACATCTTTAAACACTACAGCTATCTAAAGTAGTGTGCTTTTCACTGTCTTGACCAAATATATGGACAAAAAGCCTGCATCAGCATTCTTGTGTTCCAGGTAAGATTAGCTCATGTGTGAGCAGACATTATAAAATGCTTGCAAAAGGGTGTATAGGCTTTATTAGTTTCTTATAGAGACTTAAAAGTGCCGGACAGGACGAGGACATGCAGGCCGGACAGGACGAGGTGGTGCTGAGACCTCTGGTGCAGACGAAGCGGAACCAGCCCATGCGGAGGCGGACGAAGCAGGGCGGGGTGAGGCAGGACCAGATGGCGGCACGCCAACCGCAGGTGACAGAATTGGTGGTGGTTCTGCAGGCGGCGAAGACTGGACGGGCCCCTTGGACCCTCCAGCGGAGGCAGGTTGCTGGACGGGCCCCTGTGTGTGAATGGGTGGATGACTGGGTGTGTAAAGCGCTTTGGGGTCCCTAGGGGGAACTAGTAAAAGCGCTATACAAATACAGGCCATTTACCATTTACCATTAACATAAGACATGCACCTCCAAAGTAAAACAGGAAACATAACACAGACTGAACTTAAAGACAGACTCACAGGCAGGCACTGCAACAGAGGGAACAGAGACGTAAACCACAAGACAGAACTCTAACAAAGAAACCAAAGACTAGAAATGATAAATAACATAATAAACTCAAAACTCTGGATCAACAACCCAGGCATCCTAACAAAAAGTATCTGACAGCAAACTTAGAAGTTCGCAGACCTGAAAACTGGCGATGCTGAGCATAGACTTTTCTTTTATCCTGTTCAGCAGCATCATTTTGGGCATTCTGAAGATGAGGGGTGATGTTTTTTTTTCCCCTTTCTTAAAAAGAGACTATAAAGGTCAGCCTCATCTAGTACCTGGCCTGATTATCTCTTCAAATTATCTACATTAATTACTGTCTTCTCAATTCTGTCAGCACAACTGGTCTTAGTCACGGGGTCCTGAGAGGAAAGATCGGACGGAAGTTGCTGTGCACTTTGATAGATTCTGACACAGGAGTACCTGAAAAAGGACTTTATTTACACTTTTGGAAACATTTCTTGTAATTTTGGCTTTGCACTACAACACGATGGAGTACAAATATATGTAAATAGTCAAAAGTTGTCACGACCTGCGGGATCGGCAAGGCGCTGATCAGCATCTCTCCACTCCTAGCCCCCCTTCCCTTCTCTTTTTCCTCTCCCTCTCCCTCTCCCCTGTTTTGCCGGGGTGGAACTCATGGTGGGTTCACGCCCTCAGTCCACGCCTTCCCGGATCGTGCACACCTGGGCCTCATCAGACCAGCTGGTATATTAGAAGGAGGAGATCAGCTGTTCAACGCTGGATTGTTGTGAAGGCTCTTGTCAGTACACACCTGTTACATCCTGGGAGGCTGTGGGAGTGTGTGGGCGTGGTGTTGTCTTCTCTCTCTCCTCCTCCTTCGTTCTGGCCCCTCCCCTTGTCTCTCTCTGCCCCTGCCCTCTCCTTTAGGTCACACCTGCTGCTCATCTGCTCTCGTTACAACCAATTACCCTCAGGGGTGATATAAGCTGGAGAAGAGCAGTGTGGAGGAGGAAGGAGAGGTTTCTGGTGGATTTCCTCTGTGCTGGTCAGAGCGTGCTACTGGCTTAGGTGTGGAACAGCCTGCTGCGTATGACCAGCCTTCTGGTGTGTGGCTCTTTGTGAGTAGTGTTTATCTGAGCAGTGATTGCCCATGAGTGACGGCGGCCTTCATTTGTTTGTGTGGCCTGCCTGGATATTGTTTGTTAGCAGCGTTGCTGTCTCTTTCTGTTGAAACCTTATTGTTGCTTTCTTTGTTGAGTGGTCATTACCACTTTGGGTTGACCTCCCTGATTTCTTATTATAGCAGCGGTGCTGTCTCCTTTTGTTGTTGCCATTTATATGATTATTGAGGTGTTTGCCTACAATAAAGATCTATTTTATGTTAAATACCTCTGCCTGGCGTTCTTTTCATTCCACCTGGATCTAACTGTTACTGTCCCCCACCCTCATCGCCTAGACTTTTATGTGGGGACGTAACAAAGTGGGGGCTCGTCCGGGATCGGAATGAAAGGAATTGGGTTGATTACAAGTGCGTACAGGTGTTTGTGTGTTGTGTGAAGGTCATTTGGCAACTGCTGCTCTCCCCGGCTAGCACAGGGGAGTGTCTAGCTGAGCATTTGCTCTTCCTTCGGACACTCGTTTTTTTGTTTTGCCTTTCTTATTTTCGGAGCAAACCCGGGTGGGGATTAATTCTCTGTTGGGGGTAGGCTTGTCGGTGCCTTTTGGCACTTGATGATTCGCCTTTAAAGTGGCCTCGAGCCTGGTACGCTCCAGAAGCTAGGACAGGCTAGATTCTGAGCAGGCAGGACTGGGGGGAGTGTGGGCTTTTCAATTAATGGTTGACTTTTTGACACAACACATTTCTCTTTCGCCTGTGTGTAGTTCTGTAGTGAAGGCATTGTGTGTGTGTGTGTGTGTGTGTGTGTGTGTGTGTGTGTGGCCTTTTAGTGGTTTGCTTGTGTTTTGGCAGGCCATTTTGGGTTTTCATGGCCACTTTTGATATTGCTGGGTTTACAGCAGAGCCGTCGCTTGCCCTGCTAGATGTTTGTAGGAAGAGGGATCTGCATGAGCTGGCTACACATTACGGGATCAGTGTCTCCACTGGTCTACGCAAAGCCGAGCTGAAAGCCGCTCTGGTGTCCGGGTTGTTGGAGAAGAGGGTGTTTGTAATGCAAGAACCTCCGAGCACACCCGGTCCGGCTGGACCAAGTGCGGCGCCTCCTGTTCGAGGCCAGGTTGTAGAACCAGCAGTGTCCACACCTATGGACCAGGGGTTGCCCGAGGGGGGGCCTATGACGCTGCCCCGTTTTGATCCACTCTCCATCCAGTCATCAGAGGGTTCTAAGCAGGATGCTAGGCTCAAAGTCCGTCTAGCTCGCCTCCAGCTGGAGAAGGAGCAGAGCGAGAGAGAGTTCCAGCTGAAGAGGGAGATAGAGCTTAGGCGTTTGGACGCAGAACTGGCTAGGGCTAGAGAGGTTGAGCTGATGAAAGTGGAGGCGGAGACGAAGGTCAAGCTGCGACAGCTGGAACTCCAGCAGGCCTCCACCCCTCCTGTGGTGGCTTCGCTGTCACATACAGACGTTCAGTTTGATGTAGGAAGGAATAGTCGTCTGGTCCCTGCATTTCGTGACACTGAGGTGGAGATTTATTTTGAATCGTTTGAGCGGATAGCGACAGCCTTGCGTTGGCCGCGGGATGTGTGGGCCATCCTGCTACAGTGCAAGCTGGTGGGCAAGGCGCAGGAAGTTTGTTCCTCGTTGTCCGCTGAATGCAGCTTGGACTACGACAAACTGAAAAGTGCAATCCTGTTAGCCTATGAACTAGTTCCCGAGGCTTACAGGCAGCGATTTCGGGGGCTGAAAAAGGTGCAGGGTCAATCCTTCCTGGATTTCGCAAGAGAAAAGAGTATCCTCTTTGATCGGTGGTGTATGGCCTGTAAAGCTGCAGACCTAGCTTCGGTACGGGAATTGATTCTCATTGAGGAGTTCAAAAATTGCGTCACCGAGCGGATGGCGGTATATCTGAATGAGCAGAAGGTCTCTACGTTGCAGCAGACCGCGACCCTGGCTGACGAGTTCGCACTCGTCCATAAAACCAGTGTTGTTAAGCATGAGCGACGCGACATACTAGCAAAGGCTAGTGGTGAGCAAGACACAAGGAGAGAGGTGCCTGTGCCTCGTCCCAGGTCAGACCGGAAATGTTTCTATTGTTTTAAATCCGGCCATTTAATAGCGGATTGCGAGGCCTACAGGCAAAGACAGCCAGTTTCAACACCACGTAAACCAAAAGGGATAGGGCTGATTAAAAACGCTTCTTCTGGTGGTAGACCACTTAGCACTGAAACGCCTGACGAATGTTTTAAACCTTTCATTTTCAAAGGAGCGGTGTCACTCTCTGGTAAGCCTGGAGATGGACGTACTGTGACCATTCTACGCGACACAGGTGGTTCACAGTCCCTCATACTGGCTAGTGCACTTGCCTTTGATGAAAAGACCGCCAGCGGCACTGATGTTATTGTTAGGGGCGTTGGAATGACTTATGTGCCAGCCCCCCTCCATCAAATTTGGGTGCAGAGTGACCTGATAAGCGGTGTTTTTCCTGTAGCTGTGTGTCCTTGTTTCCCGATTGATGGTGTAGACTTCATAATGGGCAATGACATTGCAGGCGGGAAGGTTTATCCTGCCCCAGAGGTTACAAAGACCCCTGACCCAAGCCCCTTGCCAGATGTTTTAAACCGGCAGCACCCGGATGTATTTCCCGTAGGTGTTCTTACCCGGTCACAGGCCCATCGGCAGGGAGAAGTGGTTGACTTGTCAGGGTCAGTGGTCGGCTCTATGCTGGGGATGGATGTGATGCCCTCTGAGGAGGGGGAGGTGGGTCCTGATGCCAAGGAACTGGCTCAAGAAGTGGCTGAGCCTGCTCCTGAATCCGCAGCCCCCCCTCTCCTCACACGGGAGGCCCTTATTATCGCTCAGAAAGCAGACCCATCGTTAACCAAATGTTTTGCTGCCGTAGATGAGAGTGATCATCTGGCAGGAGACAGGAAGCAGACATTTGTTGTATGTGATGGATTGCTAATGCGCAGGTGGACTTCAAAGCCAGGGGAGGACTGGAGTGTAGTCCAACAGATAGTGGTCCCGGCTAGTTTACGTCAGCACGTGCTACAGTTAGCCCATGACCATTCATGGTCAGGACATTTGGGGATAACTAAAACATATGACCGTATTCTGCAGCACTTCTTCTGGCCGGCAATGAAGACAGATGTTGCGAAGTACTGTAATACTTGTCATACGTGTCAACTGGTGGGCAAACCAAATCAAACTGTGCCCCCCGCCCCACTATGTCCAATACCAGCTGTTGGTGAGCCATTCGAGCATGTTTTGGTCGATTGTGTTGGTCCGTTGCCAAGAACACGAGCAGGCAATCAGTTTTTGTTGACCATAATGTGTTTGTCCACGCGGTTCCCCGAAGCAATTCCTCTGCGGAGGGTCACCACTGCAAACATTACTAAGACGCTAGTCAAATTTTTCACCACCTTTGGTCTTCCAAAAACAGTGCAAACAGACCAGGGAACTAACTTCTTATCTCGAGCATTCAAACAGACTTTAGCTTCCCTGGGCGTCTCTCATTCTGTGTCTAGTGCTTATCACCCAGAGTCGCAGGGTGCACTTGAGCGTTGGCACCAAACACTTAAGGCGATGCTAAAAAAGTACTGCCATGACACGGGCAGAAGCTGGGATGAGGGTGTCCCCTTTGTACTGTTCGCAATACGCAATGTTAAGCAAGAGTCCTTAGGATTCAGCCCAGCTACACTTGTGTTTGGCCGCGAGGTGCGGGGCCCGCTAAAGATGTTGAAAGAGAGGTTCCTTAGTGGGGGTGCTCCAAAAACTAACGTGGCAGATTTTGTAAAGACATGTAAGGATCGTTGGCAACGTGCTACCTCATTAGCTAAAGAGGCCCTGTGTACTGCCCAGGCGTGCATGAAGACGTGGCATGACAGAAAGGCTGTGAAAAGGCATTTTCAGGCTGGGGACAAGGTTTTAGTGTTGCTACCGGTGCCTGGTTCTGCTCTTACGGCCCGTTTCGCAGGACCGTACGTCATAGTGAGGAAAGTGTCTGAGACAGATTATGTTCTCAGTACCCCAGAGCGCAGGAGGAAAACACGCCTGTGCCACATCAACATGTTAAAACCCTACCATGATAGGGAAACCCATGAGACTGTTGCCAGTGCGGCAACCTCCAGCTCTGTCTCCGCCACCGTGCTGAGTGTAGAGGCCAGTGCTGACGACGATCTGCATATACTTTCTGAGGGACAACAGTGTGGACGGTTGGCGAATTCAGCTTACGTAGCCGAAGTAACGGCCCACTTGTCTCATCTGTCCCCTTCACAATGCGAAGATGTGCTTAATCTACTGCACTCCTACCCCTCTCTCTTTGGTGATGTGCCCTCGCGTACAAATGTTTGTGAACATGGTATCGATGTTGGGGACGCAACCCCAATCAAACAGCACGCGTACCGCTGCCCTATGGGAAAGCGTGAGGTGATGAGGAAGGAGGTCAGTTATCTAGCGGAGAATGGTTTGGCGAAACAGAGTCGCAGCCCTTGGAGCTCTCCATGTTTACTTACGCCCAAATCTGGTGGCTGATGCACTCTCACGCAGTGCATAGTGATGAGTTTCTTCTGTGTTTTGTATAGTGTGGATTTAGGGTGGGGGGAATGTTACATCCTGGGAGGCTGTGGGAGTGTGTGGGCGTGGTGTTGTCTTCTCTCTCTCCTCCTCCTTCGTTCTGGCCCCTCCCCTTGTCTCTCTCTGCCCCTGCCCTCTCCTTTAGGTCACACCTGCTGCTCATCTGCTCTCGTTACAACCAATTACCCTCAGGGGTGATATAAGCTGGAGAAGAGCAGTGTGGAGGAGGAAGGAGAGGTTTCTGGTGGATTTCCTCTGTGCTGGTCAGAGCGTGCTACTGGCTTAGGTGTGGAACAGCCTGCTGCGTATGACCAGCCTTCTGGTGTGTGGCTCTTTGTGAGTAGTGTTTATCTGAGCAGTGATTGCCCATGAGTGACGGCGGCCTTCATTTGTTTGTGTGGCCTGCCTGGATATTGTTTGTTAGCAGCGTTGCTGTCTCTTTCTGTTGAAACCTTATTGTTGCTTTCTTTGTTGAGTGGTCATTACCACTTTGGGTTGACCTCCCTGATTTCTTATTATAGCAGCGGTGCTGTCTCCTTTTGTTGTTGCCATTTATATGATTATTGAGGTGTTTGCCTACAATAAAGATCTATTTTATGTTAAATACCTCTGCCTGGCGTTCTTTTCATTCCACCTGGATCTAACTGTTACTGTCCCCCACCCTCATCGCCTAGACTTTTATGTGGGGACGTAACAACACCTAGCTCAAGTTTCCCGTGCCTCTGTCTCAGAGACTTAACGTGTTCCTTTGTTCCTAGATTCCCCGGACCCGTCCCCGTGTTTCCCCGTGTGGAGTGTGGAAGGAGTGACAGGTCGCTAGCGGAGTGGAGAGAGGCTGTTCTGAGCGCGTGTGTGATTTCCCTGTTTTCCCTGGAGCCCTGGAGCCCTGCCCCTCACGTCTTGTATATAGCACTAATCTCGCACTGTCTGTACATACACTTGGTGAAGATCTGTAATAAACAATCTCTGTTTGAACGCTACCCAGGAGTCCTGCGAGTGGATCCTCTAAGCAACCCGTGACAAAAGTATGGTATTAAGTATTTAAGAATTACATCCATTGATATAGACTGCTAAAAAAAAGGAACACATGAGATCAGTTAATGTGTTAAAAACAAAAGCATGTCAAATTGTTCGATGGGAATTAAAATTATGAACATACAGAGGGCTGAAATCAAAGACCCCCCCAAAGTCAAAAAATAATGCAGCAGGCTAATTCATTTTTGTTGAAATTTCATTGCAGCAACTCAAAATGGTTTTTAGTTTTTATGGACCACATGTGTTTGTATGTATGTCTAACAAAATTGGGGCATGCTCCTAAAGAGACAACGGATGCCCAGATAGCAAAACATGCATGTCCTGGATCTGTACCACACAATGTGCTTACACATGGCCCATATACTGCAAAGAATGACGGCCCTTTGGTGGCCCAGACCAGGTTTGCCAGAGGTAATCCACACATGGGCCAGCACAAGGCCAGTTGCAGACACACTGGTGGTCCTGTGCTGGACCAGAACAGTTTCAGCTCTGGCCCCAGATGTCAGCCTAATGTGTATTTTAATCAAGCCATGTAATAATAACAACATGTGCTGGAACATAATAGTGCAAAAGTAACATGACGAAACTCTGTTCAGACAGTAAATGGACTAATTCTTAATAGTGCTTTTCTATGGTAAATGGACTGGAACCACCAACCTTCCAGTTAGTAGCTGACCTGCTCTACCACCTGAGCTACAGCCACTCAGGGGTAAAAACGAGTAAACCCTCACTAGGTTTTGGATAAGGTGTAAAATCCCAAACCTGTCAAACCTGCATTTGAAACGTTGGCTACCAAAGCAGTATAGTATTGCAACATGTCTTTTGGGTCTTCTAACTAAAATAGGAAAATAGGAACATAAATAGTGCCATCATTGCCAGACCTAGCCCACATCTGATTGACATACACCCTGCCATGACACCAGTCAGTCAGAAGTGCCAGCTTGATGCCAGATCCGGGCCAGACCTGTTTTCTATGAGCCTGGGCCACATAAACCAAACCACAATCAGGCCAGATGTGGCATGCCATCACATAGACAGTGCCATCTACTCCAGGCCTGGCCCATATCTGGATGATATACAACTTACCATGCCAGAAGTCAGCCAGCAGTGCCGGCTTGACACCAGATCCAGGCCCACTACACCAGCGTAGGGTCTGACAAAAAGTTAAAAGATTTCATCATGATACATAATGGCAGTCAGGGTGCTGTTGCCAAGCCTGTAGAGATCTATGCATCCATGAATATACTTCCCCAGATTTGATTGCTTGGTCCAAATTCCCTCCAGTGGCTTGCTAAGGTGCTGACCTCGAGGTGCTGCAGGTCAGCACCTTAATTTGACAAGGCCAAGTATTATGGCAGCAAAGGGCAGTGCATGAAATTGGACCCAAATGCAGATGCAGATGGTGGCAAACTGGTAGGTTTTTCAATGAGATTGTATTTACAAAGACAAAAGACAAATACTTAAGCACAGGAAACGAGATGACAATCTAGTGGGATTCGCAAGCAGTGGATTGAGGTCACTGAAGCAGAGGGAGAGAAATGTCAGTGGAATGACGGGGAGGCAAGGCAACTCAATGGATTTTCAGCGGCTTACTTGCTTGCAGGTTGAGTGTGACACGAGGGAGAGGTGGAACGGTCTGGGTCGTATTCAGAAGGGGTGAGTGTGGATTGTGAATCCAGCCTGAGTGATCAGGTGGTCCGAGGAGGTTGTGGCAGGAGGGCAAGCAGATGAAAAGCAACAGAAACAGAGCTTGAACCAGTTGCGTGAGATTCAGAGATTCGACCAGCATCCAGATAAGTGAAGTTATAGCCAGGTTGAAGGCGTTGTGGTCAGTGGGAAAACAAGAATGCAATATATCCTTGACCCGGCTACACTATGACCAAACCCTTTTGTGTCATACCTTTTGCTCTTTATATCTCATTGAAACCAGTTTCACCCGACTTTTCCTTGCAGTCCTCCAAATAGTTTTTCTTATAGATGGTTAAGCTGCTCAGGCCACTCTCTATTCTGTAAACCCACTGTATGCCAGTATCCTACAGGGTGGGCCATTTATATGGATACACCGTATTAAAATGGGAATGGTTGGTGATATTAAAGTCCTGTTTGTGGCACATTAGTATATGTGAGGGGGCAAACTCCTCAAGATGGGTGGTGACCAGTAGTTGGAGGCGACTGTTATTGTGATTTGGAGCTGTATCAGTAAAACTGAATTGAATTGAAACTGCCTATATAAATCACCACAAGTTAAATTAACCCTCCTTATGGCACCTCCATTACACAACCAGAAGGAAGACCACCATTTCTTTCTCTGATATCTATAGGTCTTTCCTCTATGGCAGATTTTAAGACCTAGAATGCTCTGGATCATTAGTGTTAGCCAGAAAAAACAAACAAAAAACTGAATCTCTGGGCAAGCTGGTTGCTGCACAGTGTCAAGGTAGGCCCCTTGTGGAGCAGTGTCCCAGTGGTGCCTTCCACAACACAGGAAAGACAGAAGCTAACAAAATCTGTACAGACTGAGGAACTGTCACCATAGGCTTAAAAAAATTAACTATCAGAACTTCTTAAAATTAGTAGTTCTGAGTTATTTGATACATTTGGTAAAGACTTTACTTCATATATTTCCTGGTGTATTACCTCTAGTGCTCCTCTATAATTAGGGCCCGAGCACTGACAGTGCGAAGGCCCTATTGTATCTGCTCCGTTTCTTATTAGGGCCCGAGCACTGACAGTGCGAAGGCCCTATTGTAATTGCTCTGTTTATTATTATTATTATTATTATTATTATTATTTCGGCAAATGAATTGGCCGTTTGAGGGCCTAAACATTCTCGAAAACTCATGAAATTTTGCACACGCGTCAGGTCTGGTGAAAATTTACGTATTTTAATGTTCTCAGACATGGCCAGGGAAAATTAGCTCAGTAGCGCCACCTAGAAAAATGAAAAACGCGAGCCCCCGGTATGGGTATGACCTACATGTTTGAAAGTCGGTACACCTATATAACGTTCAGAGTCGAACAAAAAAGTCTATTATGGCAATGTCCTAAACCCAACAGGAAGTCCGCCATTTTGGATTGAAGGTGACATTTTGGCTCTGATTTTACCATTTCCATGCCTCGAACTTTAACGAACTCCTCCTTGGGGTTTGATTTCATAACCTTCATATTTGGTCAGTGCCAACTACACCCTTGTGCCATGTTAAATTGCGGAGCTTTTGAGTTTTCACAATACTATGAGGCCGTGGCGCCATGGCGAATTTCGATGACTCGCCATGAAAATCTTATTGCCTCTCATTTTGTCATACATTTTCTGACCTTGACCAAAGTGAACACATATGATAAGGCTCCACCCCTGAACATATTTCAACTGCCATATTTGACATCAGCGACAGCGCCACCTAGTGGGAACAGGAAATGTCATGTTTTACACTTTGGGGTACAGTATTGTGATGGGTGACATTTGCAGCCTCAAATTTCTCCAGGAAAGCCTTAAGGAGTTGGTCTTGGGGTACAGTGAAAACTGTGACTTTTCACGAAAGGGTGTGACCTCAGCAGCATGGCGAACTTTGATATCTCGCCATGAAGAAACAAATTAGTATAACTCAATGAAATCCAGTCTGATCAGTACCAGACTTTACAGGCATGATGTCAGACCCGCCCTGAACAGATTGATGTGCCCATTGTCGGAAATACGGACAGCGCCACCTAGTGGCAACAGGAAATGTCATGGCTTTAACTTTGTTGTACTGATTTTCACAGGTTGATCGTGGCCACCTCAAAAGCGGTGAATATCACCATCAGTCCCTCGTGATGCTTCAGTGCAAAAATTGTGACTTTAAACTGAACGGCGCACCCTGGTGGCAACGCGGTTCATCATGAAAGATGAAGTGGCTTTTGAGGGGCTTGGAAAGTTTATAGAGGCTTGAAATTTGGCACACACCTCCAAATGGATGAAGGCATTGTTGTTATGTAACCATTTTCCTTGAATAGCGCAAAATGGCTCCACAGCGCCCCCTACAATATTTCAAAACATCAGCCCCTGCTCTGTGTTTCATCTATGAGTCTGACACTTGGTAAGCTTGTGTAAGATATCAAGATGTACAAAAAAGTCTCTTGGAGCAATATCCCAAATCCAACAGGAAGTCAGCCATTTTAAAATTAATGTGTAATTTTGATGACATTTTCCCCCCTTTTCAGGCCTCATACTTTGACGAACTCCTCCAAGGGATTTCATCATATTGAAGCATTCTTCAGTGTGTAGAATCTAAAGACCTTTGTGATGTTAAATTGCGAAGCTTTTTCCGTTCAGGGAAACGGGGTGGTCATGGCGGCACGTAGAGTTTCAATCACTCGGAAAAAGCAGTAATCTGCTGTCACTCAAAAACACAATGTCCAATCTCTCCCAAAGGTCGCAGGTGTGATGAGACTCGAGCTTGGAAATGTTTGTTATGCTATTTGTCAATAATGGTTAGAGCGCCACCTAGTGGCATGACTATAATCTTGGTTGAATAAGATGAAATGTTAGCTGGTGATTAAAAGCATGAAATCCATCAATGTGACATCACATCGGACGTGCCGGTTTGAGGTGTTGGCAGTGGCTCAACGTGCCGGGGGTGCGAGGGCCCTCATAACGCTGCTTGCAGCTTTAATTATTATTATTATTATTATTATTAGGGCCCGAGCACTGACAGTGCGAAGGCCCTATTGTAATTGCTCTGTTTATTATTATTAGGGCCCGAGCACTGACAGTGCGAAGGCCCTATTGTAATTGCTCTGTTTATTATTATTATTATTATTATTATTATTATTATTATTATTATTATTCCGGCAAATGAATCGGCCTTTTGAGGGCCTAAACATGCTCGAAAACTCATGAAATTTTGCACACGCGTCAGGTCTGGTGAAAATTTACGTATTTTAATGTTCTCAGACATGGCCAGGGAAAATTAGCTCAGTAGCGCCACCTAGAAAAATGAAAAACGCGAGCCCCCGATATGGGTATGACCTACATGTTTGAAAGTCGGTACACCTATATAACGTTCAGAGTCGAACAAAAAAGTCTATTATGGCAATGTCCTAAACCCAACAGGAAGTCCGCCATTTTGGATTGAAGGTGACATTTTGGCTCTGATTTTACCGTTTCCATGCCTCGAACTTTAACGAACTCCTCCTTGGGGTTTGATTTCATAACCTTCAACTTTGGACAGTGTCAACTACACCCTTGTGCCATGTTAAATTGCGGAGCTTTTGAGTTTTCACAATAGTATGAGGCCGTGGCGCCATGGCGAATTTTGATGACTCGCCATGAAAATCTTATTGCCTCTCATTCTGTCATACATGTTCCGATCTGGACCAAAGAGCACACATATGATAAGGCTCCACCCCTGAACATATTTCAACTGCCATATTTGACATCAAGGACAGCGCCACCTAGTGGGAACAGGAAATGTCATGTTTTACACTTTGGGGTACAGTATAGTGATGGGTGACATCTGCAGCCTCAAATTTCTCCAGGAAAGCCTTAAGGAGTTGGTCTTGGGTTACAGTGAAAACTGTGACTTTTCGCGAAAGGGTGTGACCCCAGCAGCATGGCGAACTTTGATGTCACGCCATGAAGAAACAAATTAGTATAACTCAATGAAATCCAGTCTGATCAGTACCAGACTTTACAGGCATGATGTCAGACGCGCCCTGAACAGATTGATGTGCCCATTGTCAGAAATACGGACAGCGCCACCTAGTGGCAACAGGAAATGTCATGGCTTTAATTTTGTTGTACTGATTTTCACAGGTTGATCGTGGCCACCTCAAAAGCGGTGAATATCCCCATCAGTCCCTCGTGATGCTTCAATGCAAAAATTGTGACTTTAAACTGAACGGCGCACCCTGGTGGCAACGCTGTTCAACATGAAAGATGAAGTGGCTTTTGAGGGGCTTGGAAAGAATATAGAGGCTTTAAATTTAGCACACACCTCCAAATGGATGAAGGCTTTGTTGTCATGTGATCATTTTCATTAAATAGTGCGAAGTGGCTCCACAGCGCCCCCTACAAACTTTCAAAACCACAGCCCCTGCTCTGTGTTTTATGTATGAGTCTGAAACCTGGTAAGCTTATAGGAGATATCAAGATGTACAAAAAAGTCTCTTGGAGCAATATCCCAAATCCAACAGGAAGTCAGCCATTTTAAAATGAATGTGCAATTTTGGCAACATTTTGCCCTCTTTCCAGGCACCCTTCTTTGACGAACTCCTCCAAGGGATTTCATCAGATTGAACCAATCTCCACTGTGAGGAATCTAAAGACCTTTGTGATGTTAAATTGCGAAGGTTTTTACGTTCAGGGAAACGGGGTTGTCATGGCGGCACGTGGAGTTTCAATCACTCGCCAAAAAGCAGTAATCTGCTGTCACTCAAAGACACAATGTCCAATCTCTCCAAAAGCTCATAGGAGTGATGAGACTCGAGGTCAGAAATGTTTATTATGTCATTTGTACATAATGGTTAGAGCGCCACCTAGTGGAACGACTAACTAATCATGAATGAATGAGTTGAAATGTTAGCTGGTGGTTAAATGCATGAATTCCATCAATGTGACATCAGATCCGAGGTGCTGGTTGTAGGTGTTGGGCGTAGCTCGACGCGATGGGGTGCGAGGGCCCTCATAACGCTGCTTGCAGCTTTAATTAGGGCCCGAGCACTGACAGTGCGAAGGCCCTATTGTAATTGCTCTGTTTATTATTATTATTATTATTATTATTCCGGCAAATGAATCGGCCTTTTGAGGGCCTAAACATGCTCGAAAACTCATGAAATTTTGCACACGCGTCAGGTCTGGTGAAAATTTACGTATTTTAATGTTCTCAGACATGGCCAGGGAAAATTAGCTCAGTAGCGCCACCTAGAAAAATGAAAAACGCGAGCCCCCGATATGGGTATGACCTACATGTTTGAAAGTCGGTACACCTATAAAATGTTCAGAGTCGAACAAAAAAGTCTATTATGGCAATGTCCTAAACCCAACAGGAAGTCCGCCATTTTGGATTGAAGGTGACATTTTGGCTCTGATTTTACCGTTTCCATGCCTCGAACTTTAACGAACTCCTCCTTGGGGTTTGATTTCATAACCTTCAAATTTGGACAGTGTCAACTACACCCTTGTGCCATGTTAAATTGCGGAGCTTTTGAGTTTTCACAATAGTATGAGGCCGTGGCGCCATGGCGAATTTTGATGACTCGCCATGAAAATCTTATTGCCTCTCATTCTGTCATACATGTTCCGATCTGGACCAAAGAGCACACATATGATAAGGCTCCACCCCTGAACATATTTCAACTGCCATATTTGACATCAAGGACAGCGCCACCTAGTGGGAACAGGAAATGTCATGTTTTACACTTTGGGGTACAGTATAGTGATGGGTGACATCTGCAGCCTCAAATTTCTCCAGGAAAGCCTTAAGGAGTTGGTCTTGGGTTACAGTGAAAACTGTGACTTTTCGCAAAAGGGTGTGACCCCAGCAGCATGGCGAACTTTGATGTCACGCCATGAAGAAACAAATTAGTATAACTCAATGAAATCCAGTCTGATCAGTACCAGACTTTACAGGCATGATGTCAGACGCGCCCTGAACAGATTGATGTGCCCATTGTCGGAAATACGGACAGCGCCACCTAGTGGCAACAGGAAATGTCATGGCTTTAATTTTGTTGTACTGATTTTCACAGGTTGATCGTGGCCACCTCAAAAGCGGTGAATATCACCATCAGTCCCTCGTGATGCTTCAGTGCAAAAATTGTGACTTTAAACTGAACGGCGCACCCTGGTGGCAACGCTGTTCAACATGAAAGATGAAGTGGCTTTTGAGGGGCTTGGAAAGAATATAGAGGCCTTAAATTTAGCACACACCTCCAAATGGATGAAGGCTTTGTTGTCATGTGATCATTTTCATTAAATAGTGCGAAGTGGCTCCACAGCGCCCCCTACAATCTTTCAAAACCACAGCCCCTGCTCTGTGTTTTATGTATGAGTCTGAAACCTGGTAAGCTTATAGGAGATATCAAGATGTACAAAAAAGTCTCTTGGAGCAATATCCCAAATCCAACAGGAAGTCAGCCATTTTAAAATTAATGTGTAATTTTGGCGACATTTTCCCCTCTTTTCAGGCTTCATACTTTGACGAACTCCTCCAAGGGATTTCATTAGATTGGACCGATCTGAAGTTTGTGGAATCTAAAGACCTTTGTGATGTTAAATTGCGAAGCTTTTTACGTTCAGGGAAACGGGGTGGTTATGGCGGCACTTAGAGTTTCAATCACTCGCCAAAAAGCAGTAATCTGCTGTCACTCAAAAACACAATGTCCAATCTCTCCCAAACGTCGCAGGTGTGATGAGACTCGAGCTTGGAAGTGTTTGTTATGCCATTTGTACATAATGGTTAGAGCGCCACCTAGTGGAACGACTAACTAATCATGAATGAATGAGTTGAAATGTTAGCTGGTGGTTAAATGCATGAATTCCATCAATGTGACATCAGATCGGAGGTGCTGGTTTTAGGTGTTGGGCGTGGCTCGACGCGCCGGGGGTGCGAGGGCCCTCGTAACGCTGCTTGCAGCTTTAATTATTAGGGCCCGAGCACCGAGAGTGCGAAGGCCCTATTGTATCTGCTCCGTTTCTTATTATTATTATTATTATTATTATTATTATTATTATTATTATTCACCCCAAACAAGGGCCTTTTTGAGGGCCTAAACATGCTCAAAAACTCATGAAATTTTGCACACATGCCAGGTCTGGTGAAAAATTTTGTATTTTAATGGTTTTACATATGAGCACTGGGAAATGGCTCTACAGCGCCACCTATGCCTTGTTAAATGCAGCCCTACGACCACATGGTTTGAGCTACATGTATGAAATTTGGCACACATGTGTATCATGCCAAGACGAACAAAAAAGTCTGTGGGCCCATTGACGCAAACCCAACAGGAAGTCCGCCATTTGGAAGAGAAGGTGACATTTTGGCTCTAATTTTGCCATTTCCATGCCTCGAACTTTTGCGAACTCCTCCTTGGGGTTTCATTTCATAACCTTCAAATTTGGACAGTGTCAACTACACCCTTGTGCCATGTTAAATTGCGGAGCTTTTGAGTTTTCACAATACTATGAGGCCGTGGCGCCATGGCGAATTTCGATGACTCGCCATGAAAATCTTATTGCCTCTCATTTTGTCATACATTTTCTGACCTTGACCAAAGTGAACACATATGATAAGACTCCACCCCTGAACATATTTCAACTGCCATATTTGACACCAGGGAAAGCGCCACCTAGTGGGAACAGGAAATGTCATGTTTTACACTTTGGGGTACAGTATAGTGATGGGTGACATCTGCAGCCTCAAATTTCTCCAGGAAAGCCTTAAGGAGTTGGTCTTGGGTTACAGTGAAAACTGTGAGTTTTCGCGAAAGGGTGTGACCCCAGCAGCATGGCGAACTTTGATGTCACGCCATGAAGAAACAAATTAGTATAACTCAATGAAATCCAGTCTGTTCAGTACCAGACTTTACAGGCATGATGTCAGACCCACCCTGAACAGATTGATGTGCCCATTGTCGGGAATACGTACAGCGCCACCTAGTGGCAACAGGAAATGTCATGGCTTTAACTTTGTTGTACTGATTTTCACAGGTTCATCGTGGCCACCTCAAAAGCGGTGAATATCAACATCAGTCCCTCGTGATGCTTCAGTGCAAAAATTGTGACTTTAAACTGAACGGCGCACCCTGGTGGCAACGCGGTCCACCATGAAAGATGAAGTGGCTTTTGAGGGGCTTGGATAGTATATAGAGGCTTTAAATTTAGCACACCCCTCCAAATGGATGAAGGCTTTGTTGTCATGTGATCATTTTTATTGAATAGCGCGAAATGGCTCCACAGCGCCCCCTACAAAATTTCAAAACCACAGCCCCAGCTCTGTGTTTTATGTATGCGTCTGAAACCTGGTAAGCTTGTGTAAGATATCAAGATGTACAAAAAAGTCTCTTGGAGCAATATCCCAAATCCAACAGGAAGTCAGCCATTTTAAAATTAATGTGTAATTTTGATGACATTTTCCCCCCTTTTCAGGCCTCATACTTTGACGAACTCCTCCAAGGGATTTCATCATATTGAAGCATTCTTCAGTGTGTAGAATCTAAAGACCTTTGTGATGTTAAATTGCGAAGCTTTTTCCGTTCAGGGAAACGGGGTGGTCATGGCGGCACGTAGAGTTTCAATCACTCGCAAAAAGCAGTAATCTGCTGTCACTAAAAAACACAATGTCCAATCTCTCCCAAAGGTCGCAGGCGTGATGAGACTCGAGCTTGGAAATGTTTGTTATGCTATTTGTCAATAATGGTTAGAGCGCCACCTAGTGGCATGACTATAATCCTGGTTGAATAAGATGAAATGTTAGCTGGTGATTAAAAGCATGAAATCCATCAATGTGACATCACATCGGACGTGCCGGTTTGAGGTGTTGGCAGTGGCTCGACGTGCCGGGGGTGCGAGGGCCCTCATAACGCTGCTTGCAGCTTTAATTATTATTATTATTATTATTTCGGCAAATGAATTGGCCGTTTGAGGGCCTAAACATGCTCGAAAACTCATGAAATTTTGCACACGCGTCAGGTCTGGTGAAAATTTACGTATTTTAATGTTCTCAGACATGGCCAGGGAAAATTAGCTCAGTAGCGCCACCTAGAAAAATGAAAAACGCGAGCCCCCGATATGGGTATGACCTACATGTTTGAAAGTCGGTACACCTATATAACGTTCAGAGTCGAACAAAAAAGTCTATTATGGCAATGTCCTAAACCCAACAGGAAGTCCGCCATTTTGGATTGAAGGTGACATTTTGGCTCTGATTTTACCGTTTCCATGCCTCGAACTTTAACGAACTCCTCCTTGGGGTTTGATTTCATAACCTTCATATTTGGTCAGTGCCAACTACACCCTTGTGCCATGTTAAATTGCGGAGCTTTTGAGTTTTCACAATACTATGAGGCCGTGGCGCCACGGCGAATTTCGATGACTCGCCATGAAAATCTTATTGCCTCTCATTCTGTCATACATTTTCTGACCTTGACCAAAGTGAAGACATATGATAAGGCTCCAGCCCTGAACATATTTCAACTGCCATATTTGACACCAGGGACAGCGCCACCTAGTGGGAACAGGAAATGTTATGTTTTACACTTTGGGGTACAGTATAGTGATGGGTGACATCTGCAGCCTCAAATTTCTCCAGGAAAGCCTTAAGGAGTTTGTCTTGGGTTACAGTGAAAACTGTGAGTTTTCGTGAAAGGGTGTGACCCCAGCAGCATGGCGAACTTTGATGTCACGCCATGAAGAAAGAAATTAGTATAACTCAATGAAATCCAGTCTGATCAGTACCAGACTTTACAGGCATGATGTCAGACCCGCCCTGAACAGATTGATGTGCCCATTGTCGGAAATACGGACAGCGCCACCTAGTGGCAACAGGAAATGTCATGGCTTTAATTTTGTTGTACTGATTTTCACAGGTTCATCGTGGCCACCTCAAAAGCGGTGAATATCACCATCAGTCCCTCGTGATGCTTCAGTGCAAAAAATGTGACTTTAAACTGAATGGCGCACCCTGGTGGCAATGCTGTTCAACATGAAAGATGAAGTTACTTTTGAGGGGCTTGGAAAGTTTATAGAGGCTTTAAACTTGGCCCACGCCTCCAATGTGATGAAGGCTTTGTTGTTATGTAACCATTTTCCTTGAATAGCGCAAAATGGCTCCACAGCGCCCCCTACAAAATTCCAAAATATCAGCCCCTGCTCTGTGTTTTATCTATGAGTCTGAAACTTGGTAAGCTTATAGGAGATATCAAGATGTACAAAAAAGTCTCTTGGAGCAATATCCCAAATCCAACAGGAAGTCAGCCATTTTAAAGTTAATGTGTAATTTTGGCGACATTTTCCCCTCTTTTCAGGCACCGTACTTTGACGAACTCCTCCAAGGGATTTCATCAGATTGGACCGATCTCCAGTGTGTGGAATCTAAAGACCTTTGTGATGTTAAATTGCGAAGCTTTTTACGTCCAGGGAAACGGGGTGGTTATGGCGGCACTTAGAGTGTGAGTCACTCGCCAAAAAGCAGTAATCTGCTGTTACTCAAAAACACAATGTCCAATCTCACCCAAAGGTCGCAGGCATAATGAGACTCGAGTTCGGAAATGTTTGTTATGCCATTTGTACATAATGGTTAGAGTGCCACCTAGTGGAACGACTAGCTAATCATGAATGAATGAGTTGAAATGTTAGCTGGTGGTTAAATGCATGAATTTCATCAATGTGACATCAGATCGGAGGTGCTGGTTGTAGGTGTTGGGCGTGGCTCGACGCGCCGGGGGTGCGAGGGCCCTCATAACGCTGCTTGCAGCTTTAATTATTATTATTATTATTATTATTATTCACCCCAAACAAGGGCCTTTTTGAGGGCCTAAACATGCTCAAAAACTCATGAAATTTTGCACACATGCCAGGTCTGGTGAAAAATTTTGTATTTTAATGGTTTTACATATGAGCACTGGGAAATGGCTCTACAGCGCCACCTATGCCTTGTTAAATGCAGCCCTACGACCACATCGTTTGAGCTACATGTATGAAATTTGGCACACATATGTATCATGCCAAGACGAACAAAAAAGTCTGTGGGCCCATTGACGCAAACCCAACAGGAAGTCCGCCATTTTGGATTGAAGGTGACATTTTGGGTCTGATTTTACCGTTTCCATGCCTTGTACTTTTGCGAACTCCTCCTTGGGGTTTCATTTCATAACCTTCAAATTTGGACAGTGTCAACTACACCCTTGTGCCATGTTAAATTGCGGAGCTTTTGAGTTTTCACAATAGTATGAGGCCGTGGCGCCATGGCGAATTTTGATGACTCGCCATGAAAATCTTATTGCCTCTCTTTCTGTCATACATGTTCCGATCTGGACCAAAGAGCACACATATGATAAGGCTCCACCCCTGAACATATTTCAACTGCCATATTTGACATCAAGGACAGCGCCACCTAGTGGGAACAGGAAATGTCATGTTTTACACTTTGGGGTACAGTATTGTGATGGGTGACATCTGCAGCCTCAAATTTCTCCAGGAAAGCCTTAAGGAGTTGGTCTTGGGTTACAGTGAAAACTGTGACTTTTCACGAAAGGGTGTGACCCCAGCAGCATGGCGAACTTTGATGTCACGCCATGAAGAAACAAATTAGTATAACTCAATGAAATCCAGTCTGATCAGTACCAGACTTTACAGGCATGATGTCAGACCCGCCCTGAACAGATTGATATGCCCATTGTCGGAAATACGGACAGCGCCACCTAGTGGCAACAGGAAATGTCATGGCTTTAACTTTGTTGTACTGATTTTCACAGGTTGATCGTGGCCACCTCAAAAGCGGTGAATATCACCATCAGTCCCTCGTGATGCTTCAGTGCAAAAATTGTGACTTTAAACTGAACGGCGCACCCTGGTGGCAACGCGGTTCATCATGAAAGATGAAGTGGCTTTTGAGGGGCTTGGAAAGTTTATAGAGGCTTGAAATTTGGCACACACCTCCAAATGGATGAAGGCATTGTTGTTATGTAACCATTTTCCTTGAGTAGCGCAAAATGGCTCCACAGCGCCCCCTACAATATTTCAAAACATCAGCCCCTGCTCTGTGTTTCATCTATGAGTCTGACACTTGGTAAGCTTGTGTAAGATATCAAGATGTACAAAAAAGTCTCTTGGAGCAATATCCCAAATCCAACAGGAAGTCAGCCATTTTAAAATTAATATGTAATTTTGATGACATTTTCCCCCCTTTTCAGGCTTCATACTTTGACGAACTCCTCCAAGGGATTTCATCATATTGAAGCATTCTTCAGTGTGTAGAATCTAAAGACCTTTGTGATGTTAAATTGCGAAGCTTTTTCCGTTCAGGGAAACGGGGTGGTCATGGCGGCACGTAGAGTTTCAATCACTCGCAAAAAGCAGTAATCTGCTGTCACTAAAAAACACAATGTCCAATCTCTCCCAAAGGTCGCAGGTGTGATGAGACTCGAGCTTGGAAATGTTTGTTATGCTATTTGTCAATAATGGTTAGAGCGCCACCTAGTGGCATGACTATAATCCTGGTTGAATAAGATGAAATGTTAGCTGGTGATTAAAAGCATGAAATCCATCAATGTGACATCACATCGGACGTGCCGGTTTGAGGTGTTGGCAGTGGCTCGACGTGCCGGGGGTGCGAGGGCCCTCATAACGCTGCTTGCAGCTTTAATTCATATTGTTTTTGAAATGTACAGAATCCGGAGGTTACATGGCTATGTAATGTACATAAATAATAATCAATGATAATCAATGATAAATGATTGATGTTGCGTTAAAAGGGGTTTTATTTCTGGTTTTTTTTTTTTTTATATCTATGTCTATGTTCTAATTACACTAAAAACTCTCCAAAAACAAACAAAAAAAAAATTCTATTTCATCAGTTTCACTAACAACATAAAGCTAAAGAGAGACATGGCATATAGTAAATTAAACCCACAGAATAAATGAGTAGGCAAGACAGGTGTAAAGGGAGTATATATACCCTGACAAGCTGCTGTCCTGCTGTTACCTAACATTAAGGTGACATTGTCCATGGCAGGGTGTCCCGGAGGATTGTACACACCAACCTAACACACCCCAGCTGCTTTTGCCTTTAAAATCCCTGTCTGTGTCCCTGCATGGCTCTACAGTTTGGGTCTTTCTTTAGCCCTAGCCATTCAGTGACCTATACTGGCAGTCTGTCTTTAGCCATTGCTATTCAAGGATGCATTGGCAGGGAACTTTACTGTTCCAGCATGGTGAAGGCCCTGACAACTGCAGACTATGCCAGCTGTTGCCACCTTTATATACAGCAATATGTCATCTCTTTTCTCAGCTTGTCTCATCTGTCTTTCTCCGCTCTACCATCATTCTTTTCCTCGCCTGCTAACTCTGTCTGTATTTTCTTTCTGTCTTTGTCATCTCTTGCTAAGTTGAGTCTTGTTAGGTTGTCAACATTAATCTTTCTGTTTATCCATCTGTCTCGTCTCTCCCGTTCTGTTTTCTTCTTTCCCTTCCGATACTCTTGCCTCTCTCTTCCTTTGTAACACTCTGACTTTGAGCGTAGGTCAACTATCTTTGACCCGTGTTCCTTTCTTTTTCTTCTCATTCTCCCATGCTCTCTCTCCTTCACCGATTATGCCATCCCTATTGAGGCAGCAGACTATGTGTCTGCATTCTGTCAGCCTGCACACACCCTGAGTGTTAAAAAGGAGCCAGGATCCAGAAGATGAATGTACATCACTCCAGATTAATGAAGTGATTTTCAGGACAGTCTGTATTACTGACAGAATCCTCAAATCACATACACGCAACAACACACACAATAGCATAAGTGCATTCTTGCTCTGGAATTGTTTAAGCACTCACACCCAGGCACATGCAAGCACACTCAACCTCCTTTCCAGTGAAGGATAGACCTTTGTGTTAGGACAGGGTTGGGGGTGGGAATAAAGCTACTGAAGAATATGAATGATAAGACATCCACCATAATCACTTTCTGCTTTTCATTCACCCTGCCTGCCACTCCCTCTCACCTCTGCATCTCCCCATCAACTCATCTTCTGCGTTTTATTACAGTGGGGTTTCAAACTTTTCTTTTTTTTCCTCTCAGGGGGACTGTATTTTCTCTCCTAGTTTCCCCTCTGCTGCTTTTGCTGACTGCAGTGCACATTCTACATTATAAGCTAATGTTACAAAATATTACCCTGCTGTTTCTCGCTCTCTTTTTTTCTCCCAGAGAAGTGACCCACTGTGTCATAGTCACTTTTTTATCCTGTCATTTGTTGGAGAGCTTTTGAAAGGATTTGGCAACACTATTCTTATAATAGCTTTGGATGCTAATTTTACCATAATTTGAAAACGGTTTTAAATCTTTTTGGTGACTCAGATCTGGACTGTAGCCCAGAGTCTGAAAAATGCTACTTTAATGTATGTCAGTCAGATGTGTTTTAACACAGCTATGATGTTTAATGGGTCACTACTTTCCCCAGACTGCCTGTCTACTGTGAGTCACACATCCATTCTGAGAGGATGTTTTTTTATTTTTAAAACTACTAATCGGCATAAAAGACCACAAATCTGACATACAGTTGTGGACAGAAGTTTAAATGCACTTGTCATGGATACGAAATACAGTTTGGCAATTTGTAACTTAAGTTTGCATACACTACAGAATACAGATACACAGATACGCATACAGAATTTTATTAAAGGAGAAGTGATGTAAGTAAACATGACCCATTCCCATTTTCTTTTCCTTCTTTCAAATATATTTCTGAATGCTGACAAGAATTGATATACTTGTATTTGGCTATGTGGATTATAGATTCATTTTAACAGACCCAAGAAACAAGGGAGATAAGGGTGGTGACGCACATACATAAAGACCGAGAATATGTACAAGAGATGATGAGGAAAGTGCAAACAAGAGGGCAATACAGCTGAAGAGTCAACTGTCATGGTCCTGTGTTTATGTTTGATTATTTAATATTCTTTGATATAGTATTTTCAGTCGCGTCTCTTGCGCCCTCTGTTTCTTACAGTGGCCCCTAGAGACAAAGCACGTACAAACTCCAAAACACTTGCAAAATCCAAAACACATGCAAATTCCAAAACACATGCAAACCCCAACACACATGCAAATTCCAAAACACAACGGAAGTGCTCCAGGATGCTAGGGGCAGTGTTGAGCTTTTGTTACCTAGTAACTACACAAGCCAGGAAGTACCAATGACCGGATTTGGTCTGCAGCCTTAAAGACCGCATTTTAAGGCCGATTACGTCACAGTGACACGACGAAGGCTGTCCCAATTCAAAGGCTGCTCGAAATGCGGCCCTCAAATGCGTCCTTAATTTTCCTGAATTTTAAGGATGGGTCGGTGTAGCCTTCATGGCCTAACATATCCCAGACTTCATAGCGCGGCGGTGGTGTGGATAATTTTGCCGAAAAAAAAACTGGCGGGAGCGGACGATGAGTAAAATTTCAGAAGTAAGTACTGAATATTATGTCACTTATTTATGCGCAAATGTTTTTATAATGAAGAACATTAAAACATTACTGTTGGCCACATGTCGGGAAAGTTATGTGACATTAGCGATGTTTGTACTAACTTGGTTTTAAAGCCTTTACTTTATACGCTGTTCAATAGTTTACTTTAATCTTACAGAGAATGTGATGATTTTATGGATAATTAAAGTCAGTCATATATCCACAAACACAACAAGCTGAAAGTCAGTGATGCTGCTCGGTTTGCAGTCCTGAATATGACGGCACAAGCAGGATTCACTGCACTGCTAATGTTAGCTATGTTATATTGCTGCCTCTGTTCGGTGGTGTCGAGCCAAACGGACTTTAACGTGTGTTTGAACGAGCTGACGGTTCACTCGTTAAGCTGAAAGAAAGATGCTTTAATCACAGGAGTCACACATGTGTCCACTGTATCATCTGGGAACTCTTCTTGTTTCGTAATAACACAAACACTAAATCCTCCTTCTTTTGTGCTGTTTTGTAGCAGTGTATACACCTGAGACTGCCACCTGTCTGTCTGTCCTACACACTCTCTCTTTTTCTTTCTCTCTGATTGTGTAATAAAAGTATGAACAAATCAAATCAAATCACTTTTATTGTCACATCACATGTGACAATACACTGGTACAGTACATGTGAGTGAAATTCTTGTGTGCGAGCTTCACAAGCAGCAGAGTTGTGCAAAATACAATAACGTAAAACAAGCAAAATATAAGAATGGCTTAATCTGAAACTAATAAATATATGTACAATATATATATATATATGCATACAGTATATGCATTTCTGGATGTGTATACTAAATATGTTTTTCTGCGTGTGTGTGTGTGTATACATATTTTACAAATTAAATAAAGTAAACAATAAATAAAATATATAAAAATATACAGAGTTGAGACATGTGCAAAACAGTGGCATTAATGTACAGTATGTAGTGCATAATGTTGAAGTTCCAGTAGTGAAGGTGAGGTGTCTATGACGTGTTCAGCAGTCTGATGGCCTGATGGAAAAAGCTGTCTCTCAGTCTGCTGGTACGGGACCGGATGCTACAGAACCTCCTTCCCGAGGGAAGTAGTCCGAACAGTTTATGGCTGGGGTGACTGGAGTCCTTGATGATCCTCCCTGCTTTCCTCAGGCACCGCTTCCTGTAGATGTCTTGGAGGGAGGGAAGCTCACCTCCAATTATCCGTTCAGAGCACCGCACTACTCTCTGGAGAGCTTTGTGGTTGTAAGCGGTGCTGTTGCCATACCAGGTGGTGATGCATCCAGTGAGGATGCTGTCAATGGCACAGCGATAGAAGGTCCTGAGGATGCGGGGGCTCATGCCGAATCTTTTCAATCTCCTGTGAAAGAAGAGGCGCTGTTGCGCCTTCTTCACTGTTTTGTTTATGTGTACTGACCACGTAAGATCCTCAGCCAGATGTACCCCAAGGAACCGGAAGCTGCTCACTCTCTCCACAGCAGCGCCGTTGATGGTGATGGGGGTGTGTACTTCTCTGCACCTCCAGAAGTCCACTATCAACTCCTTTGTCTTTGCGACGTTGAGGGTGAGATGGTTGTCTTGACACCAGTGGGTCAGGGCGCTGACCTCCTCCCTGTAGGCAGTCTCATCACCTTTGGTGATGAGACCCACCATTGTAATGTCGGCCGCAAACTTCACAATGATGTTGGAGTTGTTAGCGGCTGTGCAGTATACATACAACATGTATTTATAAGTTGCACTTGTGTTTGAATCCTGCAGCTTGTCACACATTTGATTTCCATGTGTGACAACTGCAAGTGTCCAGAGTGAGGACAGACTGAGGGACCCACTGCTGCACATCATCTGTGAGGCTTTGCACCCCTGATGATCCACCAGGACAAACTCAGCAGTGTGTGAGGAAGAGGAGGAGGAAGAGCCAGCAGCAGCTGACAGATGGAGAAAATAGACAGACTGTTCCCTGTTTGTGAAGAACTGCTAGGAAAGTTTAAATAACTAATTGTCTGTCCTGAATCAGTCTTATTAGGCAATGTTAAAATAATTGTATCATTCCAGTGTTTTCAGTGTGGGAGAAAGTACTCAGGGCCTTCAAGTTACACACTATGAAAGGCAGCAACAACTTTAATATTCAGAAACCTAAAGTATGTATCAGCAGCAGAATGGACCTAAAATAAATGTTTGTTTCAGTTCTATGAAGCTTTAAGTATTTTGGATTAGTAGTACTGCTGTGTTTGTTGCATCATATTGCTGTTTAACACAAGAACATGAGGAAAAACATCTATATCTAATTTTTTTGATGTATGGAACTACACTAAAGCAGAAACTCAAAGCAGATAGCAAAGCAAGTATTAATTTGAGGGAAAAGTGAACCCAACGCTAAAGATAACATCTTTCCGAAATAAGTAACAAAACTCAAATAAAAATCAAAAAAGGCAAATTACCTCAAAAATAGGTACTTGAATCACTGTTTGGTCCAAAGAATACAAGTATGTAAACAATAAGAAATTCACTGCTGTATATCTGTGTATGTGTCTGTGGAGACCTGTGTAGCTAGGTTAGAGGCTCAAGGCTACATTAGCCACTATTTGCATAACACACTTATATCTAAGTAAACTGTTTGTAATAAGGCTGCATTGTGGGTAATGTAGGAGGCAGGTGTTTGACAAGGAAGATGGATAGATGGGGAAATTATGTTGCATCAAGTTTGATCTTGCTTTCAAAAGAAAATAAAGTTAATAGTGAGTGAGAATGTTATAGGAGTGAAAAGATAGATCATTGGCCTTCGTTTTAAGAATAAAATACTGGTTCATTTGTCAGACATGGACAGATACAGATTAAGAGCTGCCAGTGCAATGAAATGGCTACAACACACACACACACACACACACACACACACACACACACACACACACACACACACACACATGCAGATTATAACACAAGAATGAAGGGGGGCACACTCAGTGCCTCAGGTACTGTGAGCCTACACTGGGCTATGGTCAGTAATGACAACGAGTGACCGCGGCACTGACAGATGTGCCATCCAAATGAACATCTCTGTCTCTTTATGTCACCTATCCATCTCTGTCAATCTCTCTTTACTTCCACCTATTTATGCTCTCACCCTGTCACAAGTCTTTATCACTCTTTCTGCCCACCCCACCTCTCAGACTCACTCCATCACTCTCTCATCCCGCTTCGTCTCTCGCCGTCTCCTTTTGAAGTCGTCTATATCTTTGCCCAACTCTTCGTCAAAGTCAAGGTTTTTTCGCTCTCGCTCAGCTTTAGTCCTCATCAGTTGAGTTTCATTGATGTTTTCCTGGATGCCCTCTGCTTCCCATCAAGGTCTTTCCTCCTGCACCTCCCTCTCTCACCCTTTTGCTCTCTCACACTTCCTCTCACTGAGCCACTTTATCTTCACAGTCACTCCGGATCTGAACAGAAATGAGAAAAAAAGAATTGTGATCAAAATATGGAAAAAAAATTGCAATCAAAGTATGCATACTAAAACTGAGGCAGGATTTGACCACATAGCACACTTGCACAGTAAAAAATAATAATTTTTTTATCATGTTATAAATGCAGAAAAGTAAGACATTTCAGACATTATTTAGGAAGTATTTTATTTTAGGATGGATGCATCTGATTTCTACATCACAGCATGATTAGACGAACTCAGTTCAGTGAGCTGAAGTAACACTGAATGTTATGGGGTTGGGCAAAATCCACTGTGGCCTCCAAAATCTGATTGCAGCTGAACCCATTCGTAATTTGCATCTTTTATTTCTTGGACAAATGAGTTGAGCGTATGATTATGTTTCATGGGTGCAGGCAAAATGTATCTCAAAAGATGCATGCAGATATATGCTTGATTAAATCTGTGCTTCTGTTTCCATGTGCTTGCTCTGTTTTTTGTGTGCGCATGTGCTACTGGGACACTATAGTATATCTGCATTAGCTGTTTACTGCATTGCAGGCGATCTGTCCCAACTAGCAGGGGTACAGACTCCAGGTGTGAGTGCCTCATCTCGTGGAGTATGCAGACATCAGAATCAGATTCATTACTTACAAAAAATTCCGGCTCTCTTACCCTTTCTTTAATTATTAACAAAGGAGGTGAGATTACAAATGAGCCACAAATTCACAGAGGCATGATGGAAGTGACAGCAGCAATCTGCAAACTTTAACTTCTCACTCAGCATTTCTTTTGTCTGTACTGATGAATATTTTACCTGAAATACACGTGATGTATTTGTGTGAACTTGAACTCTTTGCTATCTTTGTTTTTTTTTCAAATGTATTGTCTCTGATGTAATTACAGCCTATTCAGACATGCACAAGTATACGTTTATATAGAACTTTTCTTGTTTTACTGACCACTCAAAGAGCTCTATGGTACCAGCTGCATATTATCTTTTTACACAGGTGTCCGAAAAAGTTGATTCTGTTCATCTGGACGTAGCATTCTTATCCAAGTAAGAGAGTCTTCAGTGACGAAATGTTTCTCTCACTGAAAGTCCAGATGAACAGAATCAACTTTTTGGGATTTCCTTACCTGGATGATTAAGCATGCATCAAGACCTCTGTGAGATGCTTACCTTGCTAAGAGCAGAAACATTTTCAGGAGGTGACGTGGGACTCACAAAATACAGTATTTCATAACAATTTCATTTTTAAGCTGATTGTAATCAGATTTAATTTAGTTAATGCTTTAAAATTGTCGAGGTTCCTGAGTCTCTCTTGCTATCCTGCCTTTTGTCTCTCTCTCACTCTCTCTTGTTTTAGCTTGCACTCGATAAATGATCACCCCAATGCCAAAATGCCAGCTCTGCTAATTTCCTTTTTCTCTCTGTGTCTAAACTGTTGTAACCCAAAAGGACCATTATAAATAAGTGGGCTGCATTTCGCCTTCTTTTATTTTGGCGCAATCACACAGTCTGCTCTTTGCACTTCGCAATTTGCACTTTCCAGCGCACACTCTCTTTTAGTCTTGGGACGAGAGCAGGATGCAATGGCTGCTGTTTTGTCCATCTGTGGACACATCTGCCTGCCCCCCAAGTGGTACCCCAGATACTGTACCCCGTCCATCCAACCGCACACTTCTTCGGGTTGGCTGTGAGCCCCGCTCGCCTCAGGTACTCCAGGACCATGACCACCCACATGCTCCGCCCAGGTGTCTCTATTGATGATGACATCATCCAGGTAGGTGGCAGCATATGCAGCTTGCGGCCACAGCACCTGATGCACGAGACACTGGAAAGTGGCTGGGGCTCCGAACAAGTTGAACAGAAGGCCATTTTTTCCTTAGACTCTGCAGACAAGGTAATCTGTCAGTAGCCCTTGGTTAAATCCAGTGTTGTGTAAAGCTCCTGGACCGGGTGCCTACCCGGTTCAGGAGCTTTGTCGACCCAGGGTATGGGGTAGGCATCAAACTGTGACACTTCATTCACCCTGCGATAGTCCACACATAACCACTGAGACCTGTCTTTCTTCTACTACAAGAACTGTGGGGCTACACCAAGTGCTGTGCGACTCTTCTATTACTCCCAGCTTTCACATTTCCGCCAATTACTTTTGCACAATTTGTGTTTTTGTGCTTATGTAGCCTATAGGGCTGTGAACGCACCATCTTGCCAGGCTGTGTTTCAAAGTGATGCTCCATGAGAGTCGTACGTGTCACAGTCCTGGGTCTGTGAACCAGTGTTTTTAATTATTATTGATCTTTGATTTCATTATGATTAATCATTGCTAGTTTCTTGGTTTTTGCTTTTGTATTTCTAGCTCCCTAAGTTCTTTAGTATCTTCTGATTTCTACTCTTTGTGTTCTGTTAATGTACCTTCCCTATGGTACATTTTTGTAAAACCTTTTGAATTAAACCTGAAAGTCTGCACTTCAACTTACAATGTGATTGTGTAAAGGTGACAAAATTTAAAAAAATTGTGTCTCTGCCCCAAACATTATGGATGGAACACTTTATTTTCTACTCTTGGTATGATGTCAATGAGAGAGGATATTCCTAATATGGTTATATTAGGATCAGAGATCTGTGAGCACAGACACTTGCCGAATCTTGGCATCAAATCTTTTTATTGAGTCCACAAAGAAAAATATGGAGCTGGAAGTGGGTCCACATTAAGGCTGGATGATATCCACATGCAGAATATCATAACTACCACAATATAGATTTCTCATTATGAAGCTGTTGTAGAGTTCTGTCTGAAAGAAACAGGAAAAGTCTTTGTAGATGGATTTGTGGATCTTTTGTGCCTCAGCATGCATTGACAATGGAATGATGTGATCTTCAATGCAATAACAGACTAGAATGGATAGGATGGGGGCCACAAATTGAACTGTGTGAAAAGTGATAGTAAAATCTGTTTCACTGAGTAAAACAAAAATCACCTGGGTACAAGGTTACATAGGCATTAGGTACGGGTTTGCTGGGACTTCATATTTTCTATGGCTCTTTGCTACATACAAATATTTATAGACATTAATATTCTGAGGTAAATGTGCACACAGGGAAGTGCAGTGATGGATGGTCTGGTTTCGTCAAATTCTCTTCTTCATGCATGAGTAATTGGCCTCTGTACTTTCTAATGTGGAATGCTGGCAGTATAGGGAAGGACTTTCATCGCTCCATATAGGTATTTAGCCTGCCCACCAATAGCTCCAAGGCGAGGTTCGAGGAATCAGCAAGTAAGGGTTCAAACTACAATTATAAATCAAAGACTTATCAGCTCTTCCTGGATACCGCTGACATCCTCTGTCTTCTTTGACAAAACTCCAGCCCCCCTTTAGTAGACATAACACCCTCTCAAACTACTTACCTGCTCTGCATTGACATCTTTTACCAGTTGAATAAATCTTTTAAACCTGCTCGCTGTGTCTGATTTTCAGCTGAACGTGACATCTCACTAAGCTACACCCATCTGCTGTTCAAATCTTTGGTTTGCAAGTGGCTGACAATCTTGCGAAAGTCAACGTAAATGAAAATGAGTTAAAACAGTTTGTCTCTGACAATAGCCTAGTACAAGACAAATTGACAAGAGTGTACTATGCAAAACTATCATCTTAAGCTACAGTGGGTTTGAGCTTTCAGAACCACATATTTACTCAGACATGAGACTAACATGTTCAGAAAATGGGCAGATGTCTGAAAGGGCCCTCTGATACTCACTCATATTGCACACACACCCTCACACACACACACAGACATATGCATAGAGCTAGAGATGCTATAAACCCTACAAATTGGTGGGGTCTATTTCAGTCTCCTGTGAAAGTTTAGTAAACTCAGCTGGCCTTTTGGCCCATATCCTCTGCCTTATCCTTATCTTGTGTGTGTATGTCAGTGTGTTAATCTGTGTGTGTGTGTGTGTGTGTGTGTGCGCGTGCATGCGTGTGTGTGTGTGTGTGTGTGTGTGTGTGTGTGTGTGTGTGTGTGTGTGTGTGTGTGCGTAGCACACAGCCAGCTACATCACAGGCTGACAGAGCCCTTTCCTTTTATAGCTGCCCCCCGAGTAACCAGCCCTGAAAAGGGAAGAGGACAGGGGACAGACACTGTGTCACATTCTCACACACACCTGCTCAGTAAGACACACACTTATATACACTCTAGCACACAATGTCCAGTGTATTGATACACAGATGCACAGAGCTCTTGTGCTTGTGGTAGTTTAAATGTACACATATGTAGGAACATTTTAATATCTATAAAAATAGCAATACATAAAATATACTGTACAATCTTTGCAGAACACACATGCACACACAAACAGGCCAGGCACATTCATGTGGTTATAACAATAAAGGTGATCTCTGCTCTGCATTAGGCTGAGATATACAGTTCCTCTTCATGCTGCTGATCTACATCTTTTCTAATTAACAACAATAATTCCTATCTCTCCTCTATTTACTGCTGTGGTAATAGGGGATATCATGACAGGTATTAACCCAATTATCATGAGAATTATAGCCTCCTCCATGCCCTAGCTGTGTTCCAGTGTGAAACAGTAACCATCACTATCCATCCTGCTTCCATAACAAAGCCCATTAGGAGCCTCACAGCCACAGTTATGGCTCAATGGGTGTTTGCATGAGAGGGAATAAGCTTTATCTAAATAGATACTTCTAAACTCAACATAAGCTAACTTTTATAAGGCTGTTTTCAGCTTTTGCCTGACTAAACTAATGAATAAGATAAGATTTTAACAGTGGAACACCAGTGTATCATCCAATAGAAGTGTAGTTGTCAGTCTCACTTGGTTGATGAGAAAAACTCAGGTTATCAGAATATGTCATTTTTGTTTTTATTGAATTGGTCTCCCATGACTTTGACAATCCATGACGATTCTGACCCTTTTCGAAGTCTGATTACATTTTATTTTTTTCCATCTCCAAAATATATGGTTAGATTTGATAGCTTAGACTTTAGAGGGTTAACTACACAGCTATGCTCGACATGCATGAAAATAAAACAAAATACAATAAAAACAGACTTTCAGACCTGCAAACTACATGGATTCCTGGGAGTTGCTGTTTACAGCATTTTCTGCTGAAAAATCACAAGCTCACAATATACTGCTTACAAAATAAATAAAGAGACTGACTTAACTTTGCCAGTTTGTAACAAATATTTTTAGTATTTTACCAGTTTTATAAAGTTAGATTTTCACAATAAACAGGTGTCAGACAAAATGTCAGACGGAGAAACAATTCTGCACTAATAAACTGAAGTGCAAAAGCCAGCAAGTTAAATGTGCTTTTGCCTCAAAATTTGCATCTTAGAGTCAAATCACAATAAGCATAGATTGATTTTCATTTAAAATTTTAAGCTTTATTTATTTAAAATATCTCCCAGTCAGTTAACCCATGGGATTCTCAATTCTCTCCTCATCTTTATGTTGAGGATGACAATCTAAAGGGTGAGTTGGAATCTATGCACTTCACACTGTATCTCCTCCTGGGATTTGATATATGTGGTGAACTGAAAAGTGTATGAACAGTAACATCAGTCTGGGCTCCCCACTGGATATGAGGGGTGATCCACTAATATACTGATGAAAGGACATAGAGAGAGAGGAAGGATCTGATTGTTAGGAGAGGATGGATTTTTCGAGGGGAAAGTCAATTATGGCTCACAAAGCACTTGGTTAAAATATCAAGGTCACCATACGGTGATAGGCCCTCTATGCGTGCTGTGACAAAGTGCCATTTTTCATCGCTTTGTGTCTCTTCTGGAGGTTAGATCCATTTGGGATCCATTTATTAACCCTAAAGTGCTTGTGCTGGCAGGAGCTGGGCTCTCTGTGGTGTGGGGCTGGATAGCTAAGAAGAGGTCGGCAGTGGACACAGACAGAGCAGTGTGTTTGTGCCTGTGTGTACAGCAAGGGGTTCTTGCTTGTAGTCATGCACATGCACTCCACCCATCTATCTAACAGAGTAACGCTTGGACACGCTGTGATGGACAGAGGGGACACGGAAATCTACACAAACTCAATCTGTGCTTATTGTCAATTAAGATTAGAGAGATCATCAAAGAAAAGATGGGGACGGTTGTTTTTACCGCAATAATGACACGGTGCTTTAGGAGATTAAAAATCAATGGAGCCCAGCAGCTCACTGAGCGACAGTATCTTGAGATGTACAATGTCCAAATGACTTTTCTGTTCCAGCCGTCGAAGCAAAAGGTGAAGGTAAGTCCATAGCTCTGTCAGTGAAGAACAATATTTCTTTGTTGTAGGACTCAACAATGCAAAGAGGTCTGTTCAAAAGTGTATACAGCCAGCCCGGAGTGACTAAATTGCAATAAACATATTCATTTTTCTATTTTTCATTCAAAATCTGTAACATGGATTCCAAAGATTTTGACCTTGAGAGCAGCATTAATTTAACAGTGACTGTATTATGGTCTAGATCCATTAATGTAAATGTAATCCTAAATGTTCTTTGTAATTGCAGTAACTTGTAACTGGTGGCATGGCTGTTTTCTTGGAATTTTCTGTTCTTCTATTTGTATCCTTGGAAAGCCAGAGACAGGTAAGGTAAACAGCAGCAGATAACAGCCAAGGCATTAAGGCCTACAAATATATATAACTCTCCACTGAAACTACAACAAATAACAAACTGTCAGTCAGGCAAGGTGACAGGTGATAGAGTGACCCTCCTTTTGAAACACAAGAAAGGAAGTATATCAGAGCTGCTACACCATCCTGTATTTACATAACTGTCTGTTGGAGGCATATGGGACCCTGCAGGTCAGACAGGTTGTCAATAACAAACAATGTTAAGATGATGTGTAGCAGGCTGATGCTTTGACTTAAAATAGATACAAGAGCATACACACCTGCATCAAGATACTATAGCTGAATGATATTAAGGAAACGCACTGTGTGTAACAGCAGCACATGATCTATATTTCTTTAGGATGTGTTAAGTTCTAGCCTGCATAAGATATCCTGACAGAGCATACAAACAAGGACTATAGACTGGAATGTGCTAGTACTCTAAATCTCCATTCTTTGTAATTGCCAACAGGAGGCAGGTTCACTGATGTAAAAAGGCTGATTATACTGAAATGGGAAATGACCCTACTACTCACCTGATCTGTGACATAACTAAATACTTTTCTGACAAGTTCAAGGTCTCAATTGTTGGTTCAAAGTCTTATTAAATACAACATTTTGCTCTGGCTAAGCTTCTCATCACTTGACCAACTACAGGGAGTGCAGAATTATTAGGCAAGTTGTATTTTTGAGGAATAATTTTATTATTGAACAACAACCATGTTCTCAATGAACCCAAAAAACTCATTAATATCAAAGCTGAATGTTTTTGGAAGTAGTTTTTAGTTTGTTTTTAGTTTTAGCTATTTTAGTGTGTGCAGGTGACTATTACTGTGCATAATTATTAGGCAACTTAACAAAAAACAAATATATACCCATTTCAATTATTTATTTTTACCAGTGACACCAATATAACATCTCCACATTCACAAATATACATTTCTGACATTCAAAAACAAAACAAAAACAAATCAGCGACCAATATAGCCACCTTTCTTTGCAAGGACACTCAAAAGCCTGCCATCCATGGATTCTGTCAGTGTTTTGATCTGTTCACCATCAACATTGCGTGCAGCAGCAACCATAGCCTCCCAGACACTGTTCAGAGAGGTGTACTGTTTTCCCTCCTTGTAAATCTCACATTTGATGATGGACCACAGGTTCTCAAAGGGGTTAAGATCAGGTGAACAAGGTGGCCATGTCATTAGTTTTTCTTCTTTTATACCCTTTCTTTCCAGCCACGCTGTGGAGTACTTGGACGCGTGTGATGGAGCATTGTCCTGCATGAAAATCATGTTTTTCTTGAAGGATGCAGACTTCTTCCTGTACCACTGCTTGAAGAAGGTGTCTTCCAGAAACTGGCAGTAGGACTGGGAGTTGAGCTTGACTCCATCCTCAACCTGAAAAGGCCCAACAAGCTCATCTTTGATGATACCAGCCCAAACCAGTACTCCACCTCCACCTTGCTGGCGTCTGAGTCGGACTGGAGCTCTCTGCCCTTTACCAATCCAGCCACGGGCCCATCCATCTGGCCCATCAAGACTCACTCTCATTTCATCAGTCCATAAAACCTTAGAAAAATCAGTCTTGAGATATTTCTTGGCCCAGTCTTGACGTTTCAGCTTGTGTGTCTTGTTCAGTGGTGGTCGTCTTTCAGCCTTTCTTACCTTGGCCATGTCTCTGAGTATTGCACACCTTGTGCTTTTGGGCACTCCAGTGATGTTGCAGCTCTGAAATATGGCCAAACTGGTGGCAAGTGGTATCTTGGCAGCTGCACGCTTGACTTTTCTCAGTTCATGGGCAGTTATTTTGTGCCTTGGTTTTTCCACACGCTTCTTGCGACCCTGTTGACTATTTTGAATGAAACGCTTGATTGTTCGATGATCACGCTTCAGAAGCTTTGCAATTTTGAGACTGCTGCATCCCTCTGCAAGATATCTCACTGTTTTTGACTTTTCTGAGCCTGTCAAGTCCTTCTTTTGACCCATTTTGCCAAAGGAAAGGAAGTTGCCTAATAATTATGCACACCTGATATAGGTTGATGTCATTAGACCACACCCCTTCTCATTACAGAGATGCACATCACCTAATATGCTTAATTGGTAGTAGTCTTTCGAGCCTATACAGCTTGGAGTAAGACAACATGCATGAAGAGGATGATGTGGACAAAATACTCATTTGCCTAATAATTCTGCACTCCCTGTATTATAGTGCTTTTCTACTTTTCTTGAGCACTCAAGCACTTTATATAGTATTGTCATTCACACATTTCTATCTAATATTCATACTTTGGCATGCAGATGGGAGCAGCCAAGTGTTTGAACTACCAACTCTAAACAGATAAAGGCTAAAGCATGTACAAATTTAAGCATATTAGCCAAGATAGAAGTGAAGCCAGGCAGTTGTAACTTAGCTATGCAATATAAATCTACGATTGCTTGTTTTTTTTTTTTTTCAAATTCAAGTCAACTTTATGTTGATTATACTAAAGTATAGGCTTGTGTCTCGATTTTGCACAATACATACAAAAGTGCAACATAATAATCCAGCACAGTCCTGTAAAGCTGGTATCACAGTTCATGTGTTCAGCTTGCACATAAGAGCATGAGCTGACTGCAGTTCACTGAATGGCCACAGGTGGCATTAATAGCAATCCAAAGCATTCCTGTCATTACGATGAATTGTTAAATACTGTGGTGCTCATTGTTACAATCTCAGACTGAAACCTTTTTATGAAAATGCTAAAGGCATTTTGTGGCACTAATTACTTATTTTCTTTTAAACTTGACTTAAATCATTATACTATCATAGGCCCTAATTAGCTTTTTAATTAAACTTGGCCTACATTTTTCTTGTTTTGTATTTTTCTTTGTTTTTTTTTTTTTGTTGAGATGTTCTTCTTCTGTGAACATTTACAACAAAGGTGATTAAGATAATGGAGCCTGCTGTCAGGGGAAAGCATGACCAAATCAGGTAAATGCTCATGGATGTACCAGATTAGGAAATTAGCTGTTTGATAATTCATTCAGTGGGTATGGTAAAGCTTCTTAGAATCTCTTGTGTTCATTATGCCTACTGGTATGTTTGATTCATATGTTGCTAGTCCTTTTTGTCTTTTGGAAAACTGAGACGCCTGTGAATGGATGTGATTGATCAGGGGATGTACTGTACCTTACACATTGGTGGAGTGGTACTTAGTGTGTGTGTGTTGGAATGTGTATATCACTACATATATGTTTGTGCAAGTCTTCGTGTGTCACTGTGTCATCTGATTCTGGCTCATCAGCATGAAGCATTCTGCAATGAACACAGTCCATTAACAGTTCCCTCTAAAGGTGATCCAATGCTGACTCAGGTTCTGAGGAGAAGGAAGTGATTCTTGAAGGACAGTCTTCTGATGATGAACTCCCCCTTTTACAGCCCCCATCCCCTGGAGTGAAGAATTGTGGGATTTGCACTCCAACCCCAACCCTGTTACAAAAGGGAACTGAACAGTCTAGGGGAAAAAATGCTGATGTGTGAAATCAGGAAAAAACCATGCTGGGGTCAAGGAGAACAGAAACGCAAACAGCAAGGTGTAATGATTTAACTCAACTATAACACTTTCTATACGAGTAAGAGAGGCCAAAGGAATAAGGAATTAAATAAGCTGTAAGGAGCAAAAAGAAAAAAAGAAAAAAATACCCAGGAAGATAAATGAGTGTGTGAACAAGATAACACAAAGAATAGAATAGATAGAGAGTCATGTGTATGAGCAGGAAATGTTCCGATATTATCCCACAGTCTCTTTAGACAGTTTTTCTATGATAAGAGGTGATACCTCGAGTGTAAAAGGTGTTGGCTTGAAAGAGAGCTTGAGAAAAAAGAGAGAGATGTAGACGGATAGAGAGGCACAGATTAAATGGAGAAAGGAGGGTGACATCACTTAGGAGATGAAACCAGCCAAAGAATAGTGTGCCCTTCAGGCTGCCGCACACTCACAAGCATAGTTGTGATTTCATCACTTCACACAGGGCATTGTATTGACTTACTTGATTTTTTCTGGTGACTTTTTATACAAACTAACTACTTATTGCCTGCTCCAAACAACTATCATACCCTTCACCCTGAATACATGTCTTTAAAATGAAATGATCTAATTTATGGGGGTTTTTTTTGTTTTGTTTTGTTTTTTTAATTTTTGGCAAGTACTGACCTCTGCCAAGCCAACAGTCTCAAACATCATACTCAGTTATTAGGCAATAATAAATTACACGAATTACTGTTATTAGTTATTACTGAATATTTGATCAAGAAGAAGTAGTATAAACATTTGACAACTCATGTTTTAAATTTAAAACACAGACAATGTGCCCTTTTTTGTCCCAATGTGACAAAAAAGGGAAAATTATCATGAGTAACAAAGTGGTGTTTCCTGACTGAGAACGTCTAACTGAATGAGAATAATGCTGCATTTCCCTAAGGAAAGAGCATTCAAATCTGTTCAGTTTTATTTAAACAGTGCCAAATCACAGCAACAGTTGCCTGTAGGTGCTTTATATCGTAATGTAAAAAGCCTATGATAGTACGGGGAAAACAGAAGAACAGAAAAAAACAAAAAATTGTCAGATTTGTCTCACTGTTATGCATCTCCTCCTTAGTAGCTTCAGAGTTCGTCCTCTTAGTGTCCTATTTCTAAGACCTCCTGTCCTATTTCTGAACTTTTCACTTTTACATCATAGTATCTTTTCCTCCTCTCAGCAGCCTTTTGAGAGTTTTGGTTGGGATAGGCTTCCTTCATACCTCCTTTCCATTTCATCCCATAGTTGTACTGGTCACTGTGCAGTTTCAGAAGCATATAAACTGACAGTCTCCCATACAGAAGGTAGAATGAAGAATTGTATTCCAGTAGCTCCATTAATGACTTCCAGAATTTCTTCACAAATAAAATGTAAACATTAGAGACAAATCTCATTAAGTACAGACACTTTAATACCTATTGATATTTACTTAGATATGTGAGATATGCTCTTTTTCTTTTCTCTTCTTGCTCCAATTACCCCTTATAACAGGATGCAGCAGATGATTGCACCTCCCTTGCCATTGCCGTTTTTTTTTTCCGTAGGTAGTTGTTGGATTGGATTTTCAGAATGCTCTAGAGTATTTACCTTTGAACTAAATTGAACTAAACTAAATTTAATTGTTACAGCGTGATAAAGCACAAGATGAAAGCTGAGCGACAAGACTGTCTTTGGTTGCAAACAGAATTGGACGTTATTGAAGGTGTTGTAAATTCTGTTGCAGTGGCTTTTTCACTGATGATGAAGTGAGTGATGACACATGAGAGTGGATAGTGCTGGAGCCCTTCAGCGTAGCAAAGCTCAGTTCGAATCATGATGTTTCTGCCTCAAGGGACCTACCTCCTCGTACAGCTGACTCTAGCTGTAAACCAATGGTGATGTGAATCAAAACCCCTGTAGCCAACAGAAATTTGTGCATGAGCCCACTTCCAGTCTCCATTTTGCATTTTAATGCAAATGGCATCATGCATTAATCCTATTCTTACTAATGTTTTGTACAAAAATCTACAGCAGAAAAACTGAATCCCTGCAAGGATGTTTTCATAGCCTAAACCAGAGGTCGGGAAACCTTTTTGGCTGAGAGAGCCATGAACGCCACATATTTTAAAATGTAATTCCGTGAGAGCCATACAATATGCTTAAAACTAAGTACAAGTAAATGATTGTATTTTATGCAAGAACAACACTTTTAAAGTACAATAAGTCTCTGAATTCTTTTTAATAACGTTGTTATGCTGTTGCTAACCAAAGATGAATAAAGTACTTCTTATCATTAATGCGACTTCTGGCACTGCATGGGTTTGCTGATGGCTTTGTAGTCTGGTTGATATGTGGTGAGATTAAGCTTCATGCAGGCATTGAGACTTCCATTCGTTAAACGTGATCGTAGGTTGGTCTTAATGTTCTTTAGATGTGAGAACGACTGCTCACATGCATATGTAGAGCCAAACATTGTCAGTACAGCAATACTCACACGCTGCAGTGTGTGGTATGTGATGTGAACAACAAAGAGTTCTAGCTTGTTTTCAAACGCAAACAGTGCTTGTTGAAGGGATAAGACTGTATTTCCAACGCCTTGCATTTTCACATTGAGCTGGTTCAGGTGTTCAGTCATGTCCACGAGATAGTAGAACTTCAGGAGCCACTCATTGTTAGCTAACTCAGGATGCTCGACATTTTTCATTTCAAGAAAAGTCCGGATTTCGCTCAGACAAGCTGCGAAACAGCTGAGCACCTTCCCTCTTGAGAACCAACACACATTGCTGTGCAGAAGAAGACCAGGATAATTATTCCCAACTTTATCCAGCAGTGTTCTAAACTGGTGATCATTTAAAGCTCGGGCAACAATAAAGTTGACCACCCAAATGATCAGCGACATCACCTCACCAAGCTGCTCGCCACACATCTGAGCACAAAGCGCTTCCTAGGATGCAGAGAAAACTTAGGATGGGTCTCGTTTCATGTTCACGAAGAAGTGCTACGAATCCTCTGTACACAGTGAAATAAGTTTATCCATCGGTAGATTTTTTTCTTTGAACTCAGTGAAAGACTTGAATAAATCCTCCCCTTTCATAGGCAAAACAGCAAGACTTTCCTCACGCAGTGTGTCACTGACAACATACCTTGCAATCACGCTGAACTGGGATAAATGGCTTACGTCTGTTGACTCATCCTAAGCGAGAGAAAAGCATGGTGCTGCATTTATGTCCTTCACTTGTGTTGCCTCAATTTGATTTGACATCATGATGGTACGATCGTGAACAGTTCTTGCCAACAGAGGCAGGTCTTTTATTCATTTGATTATCTTGTCTTTATCCGAAAAGTCATTAAAAAGTTCATCAAGCATTAATGTTTTGGCATACTCCCCATCTGTGAATGGCTTTCCGTTTCTTACGATTGCTAAAGCGCCAGCAAAGCTAGCTGAATTCCAATACCATACCATACCACCTTTATTTATAAAGCACTTTAACATAAAACCAGAGTTCACAAAGTGCTGTACATGCTAAAAGCATAAGTAAAGAAAATTTAAATGAGATAAGATAAAATAAATAACTAAAAAACTAAAATAAATTGAAACATGTCAAAACAAATTGAGTCAACCCCTCTAATCAATGCCAAAGGCTTCAGCGAATAAATATGTTTTAAGAAGACTTTTAAATTCAGAGAGAGAAGAGGCCTGCCTAATATGCAAGGGTAGATCATTCCACAACTTTGGAGCAACTACAGCAAAAGCACGATCACCTTTAGATTTATACTTAGTTTTTGGTACCTTAAGGAGCTGCTGATTGGCGGACCTAAGGGAACGGGGAGGTGTATATGGTTGTAGTAGCTCCGAGAGGTAGGAGGGGGGGGGGGGGGGGGGGGGGGCAGGCCATTAAGAGATTTAAAAGCAAATAAGAGAATTTTAAAAACAATCCTAAAATGTACAGGTAGCCAGTGGAGTGAAATTAAAATTGGGGTAATGTGCTCAAACTTTTTTGTTCCAGTTAAAAGACGTGCTGCAGCATTTTGCACAACCTGCAGGCGCCTAATGGACGCATCACTAACCCCAAAATAAAGTGCGTTACAATAATCCAGCCTAGAGGTAACAAAGGCATGGATTACTGTCTCAAAATGCTGTTTCGATAAGATAGGCTTTATTTTGGCTAATTCCCTCAAATGAAAAAAGCTAGATCTTACAACAGCTCTGACCTGGCTTTCAAGTTTAAGATTTGCCTCTATTTTAACTCCCAGATTAGTGATGACTGGTTTAACATACTGTGCCAGTGAACCAAGATCTATAATAGTGGCCTCAGAAGCGCCACAAAAAACCATCACTTCTGTTTTCTGTTCATTAAAATGTAAAAAGTTCAAAGCCATCCAGGCCCTTATTTCATCAAGGCATCTGAGCAGCGGGTCTACTGAGAAGCCATTTATCTTTTTAAGTGGGAAATAAATCTGGGAGTCATCGGCGTAGCAGTGGAAAGAAATCCCATGTTTCCTAAAAATAGACCCAAGGGGTAGGAGATATAGAGAGAAAAGAAGCGGGCCTAAAACTGAACCCTGTGGGACCCCACATTGAAGAGAAGCAGCAGAGGATACAAACTCCCCTAGTTTCACAGAGAAAGTTCGCTCTGCCAAATAGGATCTGAGCCACTGCAGTGCGGTACTCCGCATACCCACCAACTGCTCTAAACGGGAGATTAAAATATTATGATCCACTGTATCAAAAGCAGCAGTTAAATCTAACAGCACGATAATAACACAGTCACCTGAGTCATTTGCCAAAAACACATCATTAAAAACTCTTAAAAGGGCAGATTCGGTACTGTGTAAAGCTTTAAAACCAGATTGGAAAACTTCTAAAATACCGTATTCTTCTAGGAAGGACATTAATTGCTTGTAAACTACCTTTTCAAGAATCTTTGAGATAAAAGGCAGTTTGGAAATAGGTCTGTAATTCGCAATAATATCAGGAACAAGAACAGGTTTCTTGAGTAGAGGCTGAATCACCGCATGTTTGAGATTGACAGGTACAACACCAGAGGACAAACTACTATTTACAATGGATTGTACAGCTGATGCTATAGTGAGAAAAACCTCTTTGAAAAATCGAGGAGGGAGAGCATCATAAGGGGAACCTGAGGGCTTCATGTGAGCAACCAACTCCTGCAGGCAGAGCAAGGAAACTGGCTCGAACCTGTCAAAGACAGCAGAACTAGGGACAGGGGTAGAAGGGTTGAGAACGGACTGGGAAGTCTGCGCTTTGACAGATAGCACTTTATCAATAAAAAACAATCACCTTGTTGGGTCCAAACATGGAGTTGCTGCTGACTAGCTTGCTCTCTGCACAGTAGCTCTTGACATGCTTTCTTCCTGCTGTCCCCCGCAGGACATTTCGATGCAAAAGTAGTATGGCGTGTGTCGAAGTGACGCTTTAGATTTTACCGTTTCATCGATGCAATTTTATCATTAGATATTGGACACACTGCAGAACCTGCTCTCTCCACAAAGACGAATTCCTCTGTCTATTCCTGCTGAAAAGTACGATACTCCTCATCTTTTTTTCTTTTAGCCATCTTCTTCGATAAAAGAGTTGCTGCAATTAGCTAACTGACTACTTGATTAAGAGGCGGGAAGGTTACTTTCTGACCTCACCACAACCCGTGTACGTTAGGTATTATCCAATAAAATTTTGGTGTTGTCCTGGAGGGCAGCTGTGATTGGCTCCAGCCACCCCCAACCATGAACATGAGCAGTAGGAAATTAATGGATTACAATACATGAGAATGTTTTATATTTTTAACATTTTTTTTTTAAATTAAAGATTTGTCTGCGAGCCAGGTGCAGCCATCAAAAGAGCCACATCTGGCTCGCGAACCATTGATTCCCGACCCCTAGCCTAAACATGTATTTACTATTCACTACTGATCTGCACCACCCAGGTCTATGCCCTTTATTTGACTGCTTTTTAAGCTGGCTATGGCCAGAACTTGATTGAAGTTACCCCACCAGTTACCACTCACCCATTTTCTTCCACTTATCAAATTCAGGGTCGTGTGTCATCATAGAACTTTGAACTTGGGAGAAATCCAGAGTATCCAGAGAGAACCCACACAGGCATGGAGAGGACATGCAAACTCCACAGAGAATGGAACTTCTTGCTGTGAGGTGACAGTGTTAACCACCACTGAAATTACTGAAAGAGAACACAGACAGCAACACATGACATGTAAAAACATTCAGACACATGGATGTACAAAATCTCTATCTTATCAACTAGTAAAGGTAATGCATTAGACTTGTAAGATCTCTGGACTTTTAGATGATAATCTTTTTTGTATTTCATGGACTCTACATGTGAAAATGTTTACTGTGTTCATTCCACCACTGAATAAACTATGTATAAAATAAGCTGATTGCTGCTGTAGCTGCTGAAGCACTGCATTGTATTTCTCCAAAAAAACTGCAGAAATTGGAGAAAGAGAGTGATTCATGAAGGGGGCCCTGTTGATGCTAACGTAAAGAAAACAGTAGGTGCACAGATTGAAAACCTGTAAAAAAAAAAAAAAAAAAAGCATGCCGCCTGATCCTAGTCCTCACCCTTAGGAAGCAGTTTCACAAAAAAAATCATACAGCAAATTAGAAGGTTCATGGCAAGCTAAATAACACTGTAATAACCACCACCACCAAGAAAAAAACAGAACAGTAACTTAAGTTTAAACACCTTTATTTCTTTACTTTTTACATTTATTTGATACTGAATTCAGTGGCACTTTTAGATGTGAGGACCAATTGTGGCCATGAATAAACACATATTAAACCTCTTGGTCAAAGTACTGACTGTTGCCTATAATGGCATTATAATGTGAATTTCTATTAATGCTGAGTGAAGCATAAACAGCTTACTTGTTTTACTTTGTGTAAAATAACCTGTTTTATACATTTTATACAGTATAGTGGATACAGTATAATATGTACAGTTGTTTCCCGATTGAACTGATGATCTCATCATGTATTCCTTCTTTATTTTCTGTAAGAGACCAAAATCAACACAGCACTGGTGAATCTGTTTGGTTCGGTTAAATAATAAAAACAACCAGAGACGGCAACATCACCTTTCCTCATCATCTCCTTGTTTTTCTTAAAAGCCCTTTTTTCTGTGTCTTTTGTTTCTAGCACTTACAGAGTAAACATTTATGTTTTTCTCAGGCCTGAGGGTTCTGACCTGAATATTCATAGACTATTGATTATTTCAGCTCTGGAAATGGAGGCTACCCTGTCACCCTTATTTGGTAAACACCTATTCCTCACTTTTCTATGAGTGCGTCTTTCAAGGTTAATTGATAGAACAAAGTAATAGCTGAGGATGAAGCTGGTCACAGGAGTTTATTACCGGCATCAGCAATCTACCCAACAGTTGAAAAAAAATCACAAGCTAACAATAAATGACTAACAGCAAATATGTATCGGCAGTATTATATGAATCATGCGATTAAAATACACATTACTTTGAATCTTTTTCTTACTCACAACTCAGATGAATGTACTTGTTTTAAACAACTCTCAGTGCAATCCTTCTTATTTTGTGGATTCTGTCACTACCGCAGGTGTTCAGTCGCATTAATGTGTTGTTTTTTTTTTACTTCCATCCATCCATCCATCCATCCATCCATTCTGTTGCGCTTATTTTTTTCAGGGTCACTGAGGGGCTGGAGCCTATCCCAGCTACCATAGAGTGAGAGGCAGGATACACCCAGTCTGTCGCAGGGCTAACACATAGAGACAGGCAACCATTCGCACTCACATGTCCATTGTGTGTTATTCAACTTCCCTCTCTGCTTTTTGCTGGTAGTTTTTAAGTTGCTCTGTATTTCACCTCTTAAGGCAATTGTAAAACACAGGGTTTTCCAGCTAGATTTCTGAGAAGCTCTGGGAATAATGTTAACAAACCAATTTAAAATGTCAGAGAGCAGTGGGGTCAGGGGTCAGTCATCCCCGACAACCCCATTACCCAACACAAAGTCCTGCAAATGTCTAGGTGTCTTCTTTCAGTGCACCGGCCAATCTCGACCGGCAGGGGAAGAGTCACTCGGATCAGAACATGAGGTGCCACCAGCATCCCCTGCCCCGGCGGCTGCTGGACCACGCGGTTGGTACGGTGAGAGTCTGTCCTGATGCAACACCACCATGCGCCCCGGGCCCGGCATGCGGATCCGGTACACCACTTCTGTTAGCCGCTCCATGACCTCCACCGGCCCTTGCCAGTGACTGCGGAGCTTGGGGGACATTCCTCTCTTGCAAACCGGGCAGTAAACCCAAACTTTGTCGCCAGGCATGAAAGCTCCCCCTCGGCACCTGGTGTGTCATAGGCTCTTTTCTGTCGTACTCCGGCGCTGGCCTGGGCCTGGCGGGTGTAGTCATGAACAGAGATGGGCAGTAACGCGTAATCTGATTACTTTTTTCAAGTAACGAGTAAAGTAAGGGATTACTATTGCAAAAACGGTAATTAGATTACCGTTACTTTCCCGTAGGAACGCTGCGTTACTGCATTACTAAAACCGTAATTTTTTTGCGAGAATGTCTCACGACAGTGACGTAAGCGAGTGCGCCATTCGTGACAACAGCTGTGTGCAGATCAACAATGGATCACATATCGATTGTGGGAGAGAGTATGAGCGTGCAGCGTTAAAAGCGTGGAAGTACTGACCTTACTTTGAGTTTGATTCCATAAAAAGTGACAAAAACATTAGCGTCCATCGTGCGTGGGAAGAAAACTTCTTTTTACAGCGAAAAAAAACCCTAAACTTCCAAGCAAGCGCTGAGTGCGCTATGACGTAATGGGAAATTCAGAGAGAAACTCGCGGATTCTTCCATTGACCACGGCACACCTGCACCAGGGTAACCCTCCGCCTACCGCAGTCCTGCTTTACAGGTGAAAATAGAGCAACAGGACCGCTGAGTCTTTGACTTTATTTATTTTCTGCTGTGTTTTACTTGCATCTATTTGAAAGAGTGAGTGTAAACACAAAAAATATTTTATTTTATGTGCTGGAATGTGTAGAAAATAGGTTTAAATGTTAAACTAATTTATTCAAGTCAGAGAATGTTGCTTATAGTTTAATTTTTACTTGATGCATAAAGTTAAAAGATTAAAACTGATAAAACAAGTTAAAAAAAGAGATTTTTCCATTTGATTACATTTTGTATGATGGATTATGCAGAAAAAGTAGAATTGGGCTGAAAGATCGATCTCTATCACCTATTCAGGTTGTAAATCGTGTTTTTAAAAAGTAACTAAGTAACTAAGTAATTAATTACTTTTGAAGATAAGTAATCAGTAAAGTAACAGGATTACTTTTTTGGGGAAGTAATTAGTAATTAGTTACTGATTACTTTTTTCAAGTAACTTGACCAACACTGGTCATGAACCACCTGCAGCCTCCTGTAGTAGTCCATCTCTGACCCAGAGATGGCTTGGGGGGGGGGGGGGGGGGGGGGGAACACCAAATCCACGGGTGTCCAGAGCTCCCGTCCAAACATCAAGGCGGCATGCGTGCGTGCACTGGCTAGACTCCTGAACCACAGTCCGATACGACCAAAGGACCAGGGGCAGATGTCGGTCCCAATCCCGCTGGTGGTGGCTGGTGAGGATGACGAGCTGGGTGGCCACCATGCGGTTGAAGCACTCGACCAAGCCATCGCTTTGCGGGTGGAGCGGTTTGGTTCTTGTCTTCTCCACCACCAGCAGCCGACAGATCTCCCCAAAGACCTTCGATTCGAAGTTACGCCCCTGGTCACTGTGGTGTAATCTGTTTGAGCATAACCTGTTTTATTGTGAAAGGGGGTTCGGAAACAGGAAGTAGACAATAAAGGTCGGAGTTTGAGTGCTCTACAAAGTGTCACTTGAATCCTTGCCTAAAACCACGACATGGTGTCAGAAGTGGGATTGCAGTAAGAGCCTTGTCATCGGGGAGTGACAGCAAGCGGCTTTGGGAGCGGTAAAGAGTTTTTCTCCAGATGATAAGATGTCAGACGAAGAAGCGGGAGCTAGCGCAACAGCTACACGGCCTCGCACGTCACCGCCCCACCAGCAAGCTAACAGCGGCTATAATGCTAACGCCAACTTACCCCCTAATGCCACATTCACCATCCAGCCTCCCGAGCTGTTTGATTTCTCAAAGCCACAGCAATGGGAAAAGTGGATAAGGAGGTTTGAAAGATTTCGACTTGCAAGCAAACTGCACCTTAGCGCAGAGGCTAACCAGGTAAACACACTGTTAACCATTCCTCACCGTCAGTCCCCTGACCGTGGTCGGGAGACGCGAGGGGAGATGCTTCCTCCAGGGCCAAAGTTTGTCCTCCTTCGGGGTTAACTCCCTTCACTTTTGTGGAGTAGTGAGACAGACAGAAATCAGCCGAGGCACCGGAGAGTACTGAAGAGATGAGGCTTTAATAACAGTACTGCACACTTGGACAACACACTGCGTAGCCTGTAGCCCGTTAGAACGCTGCTCCCGGTCGCCCTCTCTACCCATGACACACTCTCTCCATTTTTTTCTCTTTCGCTCCCCGCGTTTCCTTCACGCGCATGCTCACACACACATCACATACACTCCTTACTGCACCCAGTCACACACAAGACGGCAATTCCCGCAACACTACCCCCACTCTGGATGGCAATTAAACAACAATTCCACTCCAGCATTGTAATGCATAAAACTGGTACACAATCCCCTTTACCACTTGGAGCCCACAGGAGATAAAAGTGTTAGCCATTACCGCATATAAGGGGAGGTATAGTATCAACGAGTGCACTTCAGTGACAAAGAGGTTGGCTCAAGTAAGGTGTACATACATGTGCAAAATAAAGCATTTCAAGTGCTGTTAAGTAGAAAAGAAATTACACAACTGTAACTATTACATGGCGACCGGGAATAACTAACTTATCCTAGCATCTAGGAAGGCACAAATACAAATGGATAAGTGCATGTACTGTAGATAACCCCGTAGGTCCTTCAGATACTTTACTCACTTTTTTTTTTAATGTAAACACTGGAACAATGAAAAATATAGCTCTTTTGAACCATTGTAGCTAACAGTGTAGGAGGCTGAAACGATTTAAACTTGAACTGAATCTTCAGTCCTACTTGGAACTGTCCATGGTAGGTAAACCAAGCTAAGTGATCCAAACTCCATACCGGTCTGGAGCTCTGCGCTGACGAGTTGGCCGCTGAAACTGCTGGCCCAGGTGGTCTGGCTCACCCACCACACCCCCACCATTCTCATGGTCTACATGGGAAGGGGACGATGGGACAACCACAACCAGAGCGGGATCAGCTGCAACCGAGACAGAAGGCTGAGAGGAGCTGGGGCCATTGCCAGTTGCAGTAGAGAACAGACTGTGCAGACCCAGATCACGGTCTGCTGGGTCATCCTCTAAAGCTGGTGGTGGGACCTCTGTAGGGGACCACTGATGAGCTTGATCAAGGACCCAGGTGTTGTCCAGTGGCTCGCGGCAGCGATAATGCTTTAGCTGGTCATAGTGGACAACTTTCACTTTAGACCTTGGGTTCTTCCGGATCCGATAAACTAGGTCATCCAATTGCCCCAGGACAAAGAATGGTCCTTCATACGATGGGAGGAACTTTCTGACCTTGTTCTTGACGTGACGTGTTCCTTTGATGAGATGCCACACAGGATCTCCAGTCTTATACTGTGTGTGGCAACAGTTCTTGTCATATTGCCTTTTTGCGCGCTTGACTGACTCACCCAGGGCTTCCCTGGCGATGAGGTGGGCCAGCTCCAGCCGCTCACGCATTTGCTGCACATACTCTGGAGCTGAGGGTTGGTTGTCTGGATCAGGAGGTAGACCTGCAACAAGGTCCACTGGCTCACTCAGTTCTCGGCCAAACATCATGAAGTTCGGGGTGAAACCTGTAGTACTGTGTTTGGTCGCCCTGTAGGCCATAACAGCGTACGGGATCATCAGGTCCCAGTCCCAATGGCAACGCTCTGCTGTGGAGGCCAGGATCTTCTGGAGAGTGGCATTGAAACGTTCAACCTGGCCATCTGACTGGGGTCAGAATGGCGTTGTATGAGTCTTATCTATGCCAAACAAACTGCACACATCAGATTCAAAATTGCGTCCCTGGTCACTGTGCAGTGCTTGAGGTATCCCGTAGCGGCACACCCACTCAGATGCAACGACCTCGCCAACGGTTGCAGCCCGTTCATCTGGGATAGGAAAGGCTTCAGTCCACTTTGTAAAGTAGTGTTGTATCACAAGCACATATCGGTTTGTGCGCTCCGTCTCATTCAGTGGTCCCATAATGTCCAGCGCAACGCGCTCCATTGGGGCTCCTACCCAGACAGTTCCCATCGGAGCTTGTGGTGTCTTCTGGGGTCGGGCCCTGGATGCACAGCTGGTACAAGTACGGCACCAAAGGGCGACGTCTTCCGTTATGTGATACCAATAGAATCGGGTTCGTAGTCTGGCCACAGTCCTCTCAACTCCAAAATGTCCACCTACTGGCCCTTCGTGCATCTGGCCCATCACTTCTGTTTGTAGCTTGCGTGGCAGTACGATTTGGGGATAGAACTGGGTCTCGTCAAGGCAGTAGAAGCGACGGACCAGAACGGCATCTCTGAAGTAGAGCCGTTTCCATTGAGCCCAGTATGTCTTAGTGGCTGGGCTGCATGGTGAAACAATCCAGTTGTTCAGTGATGACGCGACGAATCCTACTTCCAGGTCTAAAGTAGTCTGCGTTTAATATGGCTTTTGTGTTGTTAACATGTTTAATGTTATGTATTTTCTTCTATTTGATCTCAAAAAGCAGTCAGTGATCACTGTTGACCTCCCTCGGCTTTTATTACCGCTAATCATTTATTTAAGCTCAGTTTTTAAAACCTTAGGATGTAACTACAGCCCAGCCCATGCAGCAGTATATGAATGACTAACCTCGTATTGTGGATGGATTATCTCAGTTGTTCTCCTGGCTGAAGTTTGGTCCTTTTACAGCATCCTGCCATGCGATTACATTTGTTCCTGACCACCGAGAACACTCACGTTAACTTTTATCGAGTGGAAAAAAAGTTAGCTTGTTTATATTATGCTAACATAGCTGTGTCGCTAACGGTCACGTAGCACATCATTATATACCAGCTAGCCCAACTTCAGTAACCCTACAAACGTCACTGCTTTTTAGTTTTCTGTCTTCATTTATGCTGGAAGTTATAGCAGAGCTGTACGTTTTAATTTGTTTCCAAAACCCCGCAGTCAGGACATGCTATATTGTATTTAGATAGAAGCTAGCGAGCTAACTCCCTGCTAACTTCTAACTCCATTAAATGTCATAAATTCCGTTTTCATGGATGCCTGGATGTTAAACTCAAGTGTTAAACCTGGTAGAGCAGAACGCTGATCATTTTATTAAAGATGAAAGACTTTAGATAGTTTTTCAACTCTCAGTAATGCCATAGTGATCGTTTGATATATGGACCTGCAGCGGAGTTTAGACCCAGACACGGCTAGTGACGTCAGACTGAACAATCGGATAGTCCATGGGGGGCGCTCACTGCTGGCCTCCATCCAGGCGCGTATGGGTGCAATGTCTGCATCAGCGTCCTGGGCTTGGCTCAGCTCCCCCATGGTCCAGCCATGAAACAGAGAAGCAGTATCAAGGGTTTTAGCCACATATACTCGCTCAGTCAGCGTTACAGTGTGTGTATTAGTGGACATGTTCTGGTGTGATATGTCTGTTCTAGTGTGAATTGTCTGTTCTGAGATGTCTGTGTTGGTAGGAGTGTTTTGACATAAAATGTCTGACTTTGTAAGAGCAGTTTGGTCTAAAGTCTTTGTTTCTGGTGTGGTGGTGTTATGACTTACCTCCACTAGACACACCTCTGTAGTAGCCGGTTGCCCCTCCACCCTCACCGGACTCAGCAACAGGGAGCTGGTGTCAGAGTCCAACTCGCATTGGACTGCCTGATGACTGGTCCCCCCGAGATGCTTGGGGGGGGGGGGGGGGTCCTGCACTCTGCATGGACAGGATTGGCGACAGGGTCTTCTGGAGAGGCTATCAGCATTGGTGTGCACTCGACCTGGACGGTGGATGATCTCAAAGTTGTACTCGGCAAGCTTCTCGAGCCATCGAGCTAACTGTCCCTCTGGCTCTTTCATTTTTGTTAGCCACCGCAGGCTGCTGTGGTCTGTGCGCACTTCGAAAGGCCGTCCAAGGAGGTACTGGCGAAAATGTCTAGTGTCATTTCTCCATGGTCAAGTGGATAGCCAAGAACAGGGGCAGAGGTGAGTCGACACTTCAGCTTGTCGAAAGCTGCTTGGTGCTCAGCATGCCACTGAAAATGTGCATTCCTCTTGGTCAGGTTGTGCAGGGGTTCGGCTATAGAGGCAAAATCTTTCACGAACCGGCGATAATATGAGGCCAGGCCGATGAAGCGTCTGACCTCCTGGATGGACATAGGTGTGGGCCACATCTGAACTTTTTGAACTTTGCTGGGGTCGGTAGCCACACCATGCTCGGATACCACATGGCCAAGATAAGCAACTTCGCGGCGAAAGAGGCAGCATTTGGCAGGTTTCAGTTTCAAGTTAGCTTGTTGAAGTCTATAGAATACCTAGCCAAGCCGTTGCAGCATCCCCGACACGTCCTTAGCCAGCACGATGATGTTGTCCAAGTAGACCAGGCAGGTCTCCCACTGTATGAGAGCCAGGAGGCGGTCCATCAGCCGCTGGAACATTGCCGGGGCATTGCATAGTCCAAATGGCATGACGTTCCACTCAAAGAGGCCTGTCCTAGTGCAGAAAGCGGCAGCCCTGCGTGCTCTAGGCGTCAGCTCAACCTGCCAGTAGCCTGATTCGAGGTCTAATGTGCTGAACCATCTGGCAGTTGAGAGTGTGTCCAGCGTGTCCTGGATGCGGGGCAGCGGGTAGGCGTCTGTTATTGTGCGGTCGCTGAGAGCCCTGTAGTCAATGCAGAGACGGTATGTCCCATCTTTCTTACGCACCATAACGATGGGCGAGGCCAGCTGCTGCAGCTGCGTTGGGCGAGACCGCTCTGTAGACTGTCGTAGATCTGCTGATCAGCATTTTGCTGCTTTTCCCCTGCCATTCTTCGTGGATTTTGTTTGACTGGGGCACCAGGACCGGTTCTGATGTCATGCTGCACAAGGCTGGTTCGGCCCAGGTCAGCAGGCCCTGTAGAAAACACATGTCCATAAGTGCAAAGCAAGCGTTTCAGTTGGAGCTGTTCATAGTCATTGAGGTCTGTGGAGCTCTGGGCATAGAGCTCCTGCAGGTGCAGAGGAACCACAGGAGGGCTGGTCAGAGAGTCTGCAGCTGGGGAGACTGTGGAGGGTTCCACGGCCTCAGCTGGCTGGAGGAGCCCGGCAATGGATCCTGCCTTAATTGTTACTGCTTTATTGCCGAGGTTAAAAAGGCGAAGTGGGACAGCTTTAGAAGGCTGTGCGTTGACTAGGACTCTGGCTTATCGCTATCGTACTTTGTGCTTCTCAACAAAACCTTTGGTGGGACTAAGCATCATGTCACCTCGAGCTGCTGCACCAGGATGCACATTGCCTTTCACCATATACTCTTGCCCCGGTTCCACCACCACAGTTCTAGCTATTCTCACTGCGTATGACTTTGTACTGGCTTCGGTTTGGTAGTGTCGTGGTCTGGGTGGTTTTCCACAGCATTGGCTCCTCCCCACTGGGTGGAGTCTTTGTTGTTCCTCACCTGATGGCAATCGTACCAGCAGTATTTATGACCGGCGCACTCAACTGGTCTTCGCCAGATTATCTGCCAACTTTAGTCAGTTCTCGGCCTCATGTCCGTTCCTTGGTGACTCATCGTGTGTATTAACCGTATCTCTGTTTTTCTCGTCAGCCTCTGAAACCCACCTACCAAGCTCTCCTGGACACCAGTTTGCTGCCGCCGGTAATCCCTCTCCGTTTTGGAACTGCCATTCTCTCCTGCCTGCCTCCCTGCATTGCATACAGCACCCACCTGGACCTCTCCTGCCTCCCCCCTCCACGCAACCCCCACCTGCAAGCTTGTAAGACAGCTCTGTGTACTATCCTTAGATTCACTCGCAACCCCCTGAAGGATTCCCCTGACTGCTCTCTCCTCTGTTTCAGTGCCCTGGCCCGCCACAGTTTCCCCTGCCCAGTACCTGCACCCAGTTATCCCTGCCATCTAGTTATCATCACAGTATTTTCTCTCGCTTCAGACATCTAGTTTATGTTCATTGATTCTAGTCTGCACTTTCTGTTAGCCTCTGAGCATTGTAAAATAAAATCTCTTTTCGTTACACCTCACCCCTGGCCTCCGGTTTTGAATCTGCACTTGAGTCCATCCCATTTCCACGGGCCACTGCGCCATGACAGTATAATCTGGCCAGTATATGGACTCAGCGGATCAAATCCAGACTGCCGTCTCGAAACAGGGTGCCATTCTTGGTACTCACGAGGAAGCGCTCCAGTTTCTCCTGGCGAAGGTTAACTCACTCACTGACGAGCAGGAGAAGATGCAGTCCGCGGTTCAGACCCTTCAGTCAGCCACTGCCCCTGAACCCGAACCCGTTCCCGGTACGTCGGCACCGGTACCCGCGCCGCCGCCTCAGCCCGCTGCGGATTCTGAGCCTCTGCAGACGCCGATGTTCCGCGATGCCGCCTCCCCGGAGCCGGAACCCTTTTCTGGCGGCCGGGGGGGGGATGTAGCGGTTTCCTCCTTCAGTGCGAGCTAGCATTCGGTCGCTCACCCCGCTTGTTTGTTTCTGATACCGTGCGGATTTCTTATTTAGTCGGGAAACTGCGCGATCGCGCCCTTACATGGGCGGAGGCTTATCTAGCTAGACATCCGTTACCGACTTGTCATTACGATGACTTTCTGAGTGAGTTTAAGAAAACTTTCGCTCACCCGACCTCTGAATGCAGTTCGGCGCGGAGGCTGTTGCATCTTCGTCAGGGACGGCGGAGCATTGCGGACTTCCTAATCGATTTCCACATCGCCGCCGCCGAGGCGGGCTGGTCTGATCGGGCTCTGCATGGGGTGTATTTGCACTCTCTCAACGAAGAGATGAAGGACCATCTGGCCTCCCGGGATGAGCCCGCTAATTTTGAGGAGCTGGTTTCCCTCACACTTCGCATTGACAGCAGGTTGCGGGAGCGAGAGTGGGAGAGGGACTACAGGTCCTTGCGGCGGTCATCCCCGGTCGTTTCTCCCCCGCCACTGCTTCCGGTTCAGCCGTCCAATCCCATTGCTGGCACAGGGAGTGGTGAACCGGAACCGGAACCCATGCAGATCGGGCGTTACCAGTTGACGGTAGAGGAGAGAGAGAGGCGCCGCCATTCACACTCTTGCTTTTATTGTGGCTCCGGTGAGCATTTGATTTCTTCCTGCCCTAAGAAGGGAAAAGAGACCGCCCGCCGGTAGGTCCGGGGGTACGGGTGGGCGGTACCAGGGTTAACGCCAAGCCCCGATTTTTGCTTTCTGTGACACTCTTACTCGGTCAGGGAGCCCACGTCTCATCAGCGCTGGTTGATTCAGGGGCCGAGCGGAGTTTGATCGACAGGGGATTTGCTGAACAGCTTCAGATCCCTCTTTTTGAGTTAAATCCGTCTATCCCAGTTAGGGCATTAAACGATCAGGTCTTTTCTTACATCACTCATCGCACTGCACCGGTTGCCTTGATCACTTCCGGCAACCACAGAGAAACACTGATCTTTTACACCTCACAGTCCCCTGACACGCCCATAATTTTAGGTTTCCCATGGCTAAGGCATCATAATCCTCACCTGGATTGGGTGGGACAGAGGGTCGTGAGTTGGAGCCCATATTGTCTCGTCTCAGCTGCCCCACCAGGGGCCACCGAGCCCTCTAGCAAGGAGAACTGCACCCCTGACCTCTCTGCGGTTCCCCCCGAATATCATGACATATCAGAAGTTTTTAACAAAGATAAGGCACTGTCCCTACCACCCCATCGCCCTTACGATTGTGCCATTACCTTGTTTTCCGGCTCCACGTTACCTTCCAGCCGCCTCTACAACTTGTCACGCCCTGAACGGGCTGCCATGGAAAAATACATCAGAGACTCACTGGCGGCTGGACTCATCAGACCATCAACTTCCCCCGTGGGTGCTGGCTTCTTCTTCGTGGGTAAGAAAGATGGCACACTCCGTCCATGCATCGACTTTCGGCCCCTTAATGACATCACAGTTAAAAACAAATACCCGTTACCACTCATCAGCTCCGCTTTTGAGCCCCTCCATGGGGTCACCTAGTCAGAATCAGGGAGGGGGATGAGTGGAAAACTGCGTTTACAGTTTTTTACAGACGCTAGGACACATTTCTCAATACTTAGGTCCCGTTTGCAAAACTCCTCACACAGTGAGCACAACAGAAGTCTATGTGGGCTAAACTGAGGACCAGTTATCATTGTTTTGGCACAAAATGCATTCAATGACTACATCTCTCAAATTTCATGAATTATCTTCTCACTCAGACACAACAACTGCCAAAAAGCTTTGTACGGACAGGACATTTTGCATGTGCTTACATACTGTTTTCAAAACTGTTAAACTTATGGCCAAAACAATAACACAATGCAAAACTGAATAAGACAGCAAAATCCAACAGCAATATTTTAGTGAAACATATTTTAAATCTAAAAATGCAGTTTAACCAGCCACAGCTTATTCTCATTGTAGATGAACATCTACACAGGTGTTACTCCTTCAATTTTTCAACTCCTTCAATTCTGGCATGCCAGAAGATTCTTTCCTAGGTGTATCGCCCTAGATGACATAAGATGTGATGTGGATGAGAACCTGTGGCCAAATGGAGAAGACCGAGTAGATTAGCATTACTATTGTATGTGTATCAGTGGATGGTGTGTATACAAATTCTTGTATTTTGGGATTACTTAGTGCAAAAAAAAAAAATACATAAACAAATATTAACGAATTCTGCATGATGTCTGATTCATTCCAGTAACATATATTGAAATTATAAACAGAGATGTGTCCTTGTTTTACACAAGAAAACACTGTGTAATGCTACATGTTGTTAGTGTTTTTTAGGTCATTGTTTTGTGGGTGACAAAGTGTGTTTGTCGGCTGTCAACCTTTGCTAGTGTTCTGGAAGAATGAGTTTATTTGAGACCTGAATGAAGTGTTTTGGTAGTTGTAGTGCATTTTGAATGTGAAATGAACTGCTTTGCCAAGCTGACGGTCAGTTAGGAGGATTGTGTGAAGTGTTTTGCAAAAGTGACCTAAGTATTGGGAAATGTGTCCTAGCGTCTGTAAAAAACTGTAACACACACTTAGGACATTTCGAGTATTTAGTCATGCCATTTGGCCTCACTAATGCACCTGCAGTTTTTCAAACCCTAGTGAATGATGTCCTTAGGGATTTTCTGGATCGTTTTGTCTTCGTTTACCTCGATTACATCCTGATTTTTTCCAAGGACCTCAAGGAACACAGAGTCCATGTCCGGGCCGTACTCCAGCGGTTGTTGGAGAACAAATTATTTGTCAAAGCCGAGAAATGTGAATTCCACTCACCATCTGTGTCATTTCTGGGTTACATTCTTGCAGGGGGGCAGGTGAAGACTGATCCGGCTAAAGTGAAGGCAGTAGCGTAGTGGCCACTACCAACCTCACGAAAACACGTACAAGGGTTTTTGGGCTTCGCGAACTTCTACCGCCGCTTCATCAGGAATTATAGCCAAGTAGCCGCTCCCCTAACTCGTCTAACTTCCTCTAAGCTTCCTTACCATTGGAGTCCGGAGGCCGACGCCGCCTTCTCCCGGTTGAAAGAACTGTTTACCTCTGCGCCGGTCTTAATCCATCCTGATCATAGTAAACCTTTCGTCGTGGAAGTAGACGCGTCAGGCGTTGGGGTGGGGGCGGTGTTGTCCCAGCGTTCAGGTTCATCTGCTAAGCTTCAGCCCTGCGCCTTTTTCTCCCGCCGCCTCTCACCCGCGGAGAGGAATTATGACGTTGGAGACAGGGAGTTGCTTGCTGTAAAGCTGGCGCTGGAGGAATGGCGGCATTTACTTGAGGGAGCAGAGCATCCATTCACTATTTGGACTGATCATAAAAACTTAACCTATTTACGCACGCCAAAAGGCTCAACTCGCGCCAAGCTCGATGGTCCCTATTCTTTACTCGATTTAACTTTTCCATCTCTTACCGACCAGGCACCCGCAACACTAAGCCGGATGCTCTGTCCCGCCAGTTCGACCCTGTGTGTGACCCGTCTGATGCACCCACCATCTTGCCGGCAGGAGTCAGGATCGGTTCTGTCGCCTGGGACATGGAGGAGGACATCCGCCGTGCGCTGGAGACTGAGCCAGACCCCGGCACGGGCCATCCGAACCGACGCTATGTCCCCACCGTGGCTTGCCCTAAGGTGATCGATTGGGTCCACAAGGGCAAATTTGCTTACCATCCGGGTGGGGGGAGAACAGGCTCACTCCTTAAAAGGTATTTCTGGTGGGAGACTATTGATAAACACGTCAAAGAATATGTAGCTGCCTGTCCTGTCTGCGCACGTAACAAATCGAGCTCACTACGCCCAGCCGGACTTTTACGACCCCTCACTATACCTCATCGCCCCTGGTCTCACATTGCGTTGGATTTTGTTACTGGCCTCCCCATCTCCTCAGGTAAAACCACAATTCTCACAGTAGTAGATAGATTCTCCAAAGCTGCACATTTCATTGCCCTAAACAAACTCCCCACCGCATCGGAGACAGCCAAGATTATGACTGAGCAGGTCTTCAGACTCCACGGCATACCTTTGGAGATCGTGTCAGATAGGCATGAGGGCCCTCAGTTCATTTCGCGAGTGTGGAGGTCGTTCTGCACCGCTCTCGGAGCAAAACCCTGCTTGAGCTCAGGATTTCATCCACAGACGAATGGGCAGGCCGAACGGCTCAACCAGGAACTGGAGGCCACCCTCCGTTGTGTCGCTGCCTCCAACCCCGCCTCATGGTCCTCATTGCTGCCGTGGGCGGAATACGCTCACAATTCGCTTACGTCTTCTGCTACTGGCCTCTCGCCTTTCGAGGCCTCCATAGGTTACCAGTCGCCCCTCTTCCCCGACCAGGAGGCTGACCTCGAGGTTCCCTCGGTCCAACACCATCTCAGGCGTTGTCAGCGGGCGTGGAGGTTGACCCGTCGGTCATTGTGCCGGTCCATTGCTCGCCAGTGCCTGTACGCGGACCGTCGCCGCAGGGCAGCCCCTGCCTACTCCCCTGGGCAGAAGGTGTGGTTGTCTGCTAAGGACGTTCCCCTCAAGGTGGCATCTCGTAAGCTGGCCCCGCGTTTCATTGGACCCTTCGAGGTGGAGCGGGTCCTCAGCCCTTCTGCGCTGAGGTTGAAGCTGCCTTCCTCGCTGCGCATTCACCCGACCTTCCACGTCTGCCAGGTCAAGCCGGTGGTCGTGAGTCCGTTGTGCCCTCCTTCCGCTCCCCCTCCTCCCGCCCGGCTCGTTGATGGGCATCCTGCCTTCGCGGTCCGGCGCATTCTGGACGTCCGTCGGCGGGGACGGGTCCGGCGGTTCTTGGTGGACTGGGAGGGTTATGGGCCTGAGGAGCGGTCCTGGGTGTCTCGTTCCTTGGTTTTGGATCCTGCTTTGCTTTCTGCTTTTTACAGGGCTCGGCGCGGGCCGCGGGTGGCTCGGTCGCCAGGGATCGACCCTTGCTGGGGGGGTAGTGTCGTGGTCTGGGTGGTTTTCCACAGCATCGGCTCCTCCCCACTGGGTGGAGTCTTTGTTGTTCCTCACCTTATGGCAATCGTACCAGCAGTATTTATGACCGGCGCACTCAACTGGTCTTCGCCAGATTATCTGCCAACTTCAGTCAGTTCTCGGCCTCATGTCCGTTCCTTGGTGACTCATCGTGTGTATTAACCGTATCTCTGTTTTTCTCGTCAGCCTCTGAAACCCACCTACCAAGCTCTCCTGGACACCAGTTTGCTGCCGCCGGTAATCCCTCTCCGTTTTGGAACTGCCATTCTCTCCTGCCTGCCTCCCTGCATTGCATACAGCACCCACCTGGACCTCTCCTGCCTCCCCCCTCCACGCAACCCCCACCTGCAAGCTTGTAAGACAGCTCAGTGTACTATCCTTAGATTCACTCGCAACCCTCTGTAGGATTCCCCTGACTGCTCTCTCCTCTGTTTCAGTGCCCTGGCCCGCCACAGTTTCCCCTGCCCAGTACCTGCACCCAGTTATCCCTGCCATCTAGTTATCATCACAGTATTTTCTCTCGCTTCAGACATCTAGTTTATGTTCATTGATTCTAGTCTGCACTTTCTGTTAGCCTCTGAGCATTGTAAAATAAAATCTCTTTTCATTACACCTCACCCCTGGCCTCCGGTTTTGAATCTGCACTTGAGTCCATCCCATTTCCACGGGCCACTGCGCCATGACAGGTAGTAGAGCACCTCTTCACCGAACAGGATGATGCGGCGTTTGCCGAAATCAAGACGTGCTTCAGCTTGAGTGAGGAAGGGATGCCCAAGCAGCACCTCATTTCCTGCTATATCTGCCACCAGAAAATCAACATCAACCTGTCGATTGTTAATATTGACAGGTATCTGGGCTTCACCTAGCACCGGCACGTCCCCAGGTCCCACACCAAGCACGGTCTCAACAACTGAGGGCTGTAGTGGTGGTCTCACGTCTGGGTGGATGGAGTTGTAGCAGCACGCTCCTCCAGGCTCCACTGTCCAAAACAGCACATACCTCCACTTCGTAGAGGCGCATGGGGATACTCATTTCTTGGCTTTGGCACTTAAGGTGGAGCACAGTGGGCTTTGGGCTGTCCCAAGGGCTACTGTTCAATGTTAAGGCCTTGGTGGTTTTGTGAGGGGAAGGGCACTGCTTTTGGACATGGCCCCAACCTTGACAGTTATGGCAGCGAACCCCACTCCTTTTAAAATTTCTGTGATTGTTCGGTGTTGTCGAGGGTATGTGTGGGACAAAACAATTTGGTGAGGGGCTAGCTGCAGGTGCATGCTCAGCAACATTCTCATCTTTGTCTTGTTACGGCTGTGACCGTAATTGTGTGTGGATTTGAGTGTCTAGGTGCTCCTCCGGGATTGACGATTTGGCGTTGGTAATGTGTTGTTTTTGCGTGACTGTTATGTGTTTCCTACTTTACTTTGAAAGTCTGTGTCATCTTAGTGTGTTCAGTTTACATTTTCCCTGTCTCGTCAGTTCTGATTTGCCCCAGCTGTGTTTCCCTCCTGTTGTCCATTCCCTGATTGTTCCCTCCATGTATTTAAGCCCTGTGTGTCAGTTGTCATGGTCGCGATCTTTTTCCCCCCCCGTTGTAAATAGTTTGGCGCCTTGCGTTGTAAATAAATATCATTTTGCTTTAAAGAAAATAGTGGTCGTTTTGGGATGATTTTTGTGGAAACCCGTATTAGTTTTTTCTCGTGTGTTTTTTTTACCTTATTTTTATTTTCCTTATTTTTATTTTCCTTATCTTTGTTTTTCTACATTGCACCCCGGTTGCCTAGGCCGGGGTGTAACATATGGGGGCTCGTCCAATCACTGTGGGGTCCGAGGACCGCTTCAGCCGTCCGCCGTCGCTGGAGGGTCCGTGGGACCGCTCCAGCCTTCATCCGCCTTCGCTGGGGGGTCCGAGGGACCGCCTCAGCCTTCGTCGTCTGCTGGAGGGTCGGGGGGACCGCTCCGGCCTCCATCAGTTTCATCTGCCTCCGCTGGAGGGTCCGTGGGACCGCTTCAGTCTTCATTTGCCTTCGCTGGGGGGTCCGAGGGACCGCCTCAGCCTTCGTCGTCTGCTGGAGGGTCAGGGGGACCGCTCCAGCCTCCATCGGTTTCATCTGCCTCCGCTGGAGGGTCCGTGGGACCGCTTCAGTCTTCATTTGCCTTCGCTGGGGGGTCCGAGGGACCGCCTCAGCCTTCGTCGTCTGCTGGAGGGTCCGTGGGACCGCTCCAGCCTTCATCCACCGTCGCTGGAGGATCCGAGGGACCGCCCCAGCCTTCGTCGTCTGCTGGAGGGTCCGTGGGACCGCTCCAGCCTTCATCCGCCTTCGCTGGAGTGTCCGAGGGACCGCTCCAGCCTTCATCGGCTTCGTTTGTCTTCGCTGGAGGATCCGAGGGCCCGCTCCGGTTTTCCGTTTCCACTGGAGGACCCGTCCAGTCATCAGCGTCGCCTGCGGGACGGTGGCCGGTGCCGTATGGGCTGGACATGGAACAAACATTTTTCGTTGGGGTTGTATGTTTTAAATGTTTGTTTTTTTTGGGTGTTTCCTTGAATTAAACATTTTGGGGTTAATGTTAATTCTTGGGTAAGGGGGTGTTACGGCTGTGACCGTAATTGTGTGTGGATTTGAGTGTCTAGGTGCTCCTCCGGGATTGACGATTTGGCGTTGGTAATGTGTTGTTTTTGCGTGACTGTTATGTGTTTCCTACTTTACTTTGAAAGTCTGTGTCATCTTAGTGTGTTCAGTTTACATTTTCCCTGTCTCGTCAGTTCTGATTTGCCCCAGCTGTGTTTCCCTCCTGTTGTCCATTCCCTGATTGTTCCCTCCATGTATTTAAGCCCTGTGTGTCAGTTGTCATGGTCGCGATCTTTTTCCCCCCCCGTTGTAAATAGTTTGGCGCCTTGCGTTGTAAATAAATATCATTTTGCTTTAAAGAAAATAGTGGTCGTTTTGGGATGATTTTTGTGGAAACCCGTATTAGTTTTTTCTCGTGTGTTTTTTTTACCTTATTTTTATTTTCCTTATTTTTATTTTCCTTATCTTTGTTTTTCTACGTTGCACCCCGGTTGCCTAGGCCGGGGTGTAACAGTCTTTTTCTCTGACGACAGCAGCTCGGGGCCAGCGTTCAGCTGCGTTACGGGCTCCTTGCTGCATGGCACTGGTTACATAAGATGCAGCCCTTTTAGTGGTTTCGTGTCGGTGGGCTATTTTGTATGCACAGGCAAGTGTGGCTAGGTCCCTCTCTAGCAACTTCTGTACTATTTCTGCATTACCCAGCCCATTGGTGAAAACTTCAACAGCTATAGAGTCTTGTTCAATCTCTGCTCTATTACCAAATGCAACAGCCACTTTCCCATAAATGTCATCTCTGAAAACATGCAGGGCCTCACCAGGTTTACGCACTCGCTGCCTCAGTTCTACAGCAACAGCAGCTGCATGGTCAGAAGAAGGGCCATATGCAGTTTCCAGTTCGTCCACCAGGCGGCGGTAATCCCATTTGGATGAGCGGGGATTTCTGTGGATAATGGCCCCTGCTGCTCCAACTAGGCAGAATTTAAGCTGAGTTGTCATTGTTTTTTCTGACCAATAGTTGGCTTCAGCACAGCTCTCAAACCTGTGCAGAAATTCCTTCCACGGTGTGGTGCCGTCATACTGGCCCGGACATAGGGTGGGGACTCTCTCTCTAGTGTCACTGTCCTCTTCACTGTCAGATGGGGGCTGACGGGGCACACAGCGGGTCTTGCCTGGTTTCGAGCGGGGTTTATGCTGTGCAGTGGTTTCCCCATAGCTTATGGCTTCATCAAGGCTACTGGAAGGCATACATTGCATGGGTGTATTTAACATTGCGTTAAACTGAGCCGGTGTGCTGCGTACAAAACTGTCAATGTGAGCGGAGGAAAATGGGTTTGAGTCTGGATAGTGGATTTTCATTTGGGGAGTAGGAGCTGGATAATAGTTCATGCTGCTGCCCGTGTTTCCCTCACGGCCGTAGCTGCGGCATTCAGCATCAACGAAGGGATTCGTGCGAGAAAACTGCGAGGGGAGATGCTTCCTCCAGGGCCGAAGTTTGTCCTCCTTCGAGGTTAACTCCCTTCACTTTTGTGGAGTAGTGAGACAGACAGAAATCAGCCGAGGCACCGGAGAGTACTGAAGAGATGAGGCTTTAATAACAGTACTGCGCACTTCGACAACACACTGCATAGCCTGTAGCCCGTTAGAACGCTGCTCCCGGTCGCCCTCTCTACCCATGACACACTCTCTCCATTTTTCTCTCTTTCGCTCCCCGCGTTTCCTTCACGCGCATGCTCACACACACATCACATACACTCCTTACTGCACCCAGTCACACACAAGACAGCAATTCCCGCAACACTACTCATCTACTGCATGGGGGATGAAGCAGATGATATCCTCCGAGGGCAAGCTTTATCGGACATACAAAGGCAGCAGTACCAAGCAGTAAGAGACACTTTGGATACGTATTTTGTTCCCAGGAAAAACATTATCTATGAGAGAGCTCACTTTAATCAAAGAACACAGCAAGCTAATGAGACTGTTGACTCGTTTGTCAGGACCGCACTTTATGCTTTAGCTGAAAACTGCAGTTACGGTGCACTGCAAGATGAGTTAATAAGAGATCGCCTCGTCGTGGGTCTGAGGGACATCAGCTTAGCGGAGAGACTTCAAATGGACAAAGATTTGACGTTGGAGAAAGCGGTTAATCAGGCCCGGCAGTCTGAAGTCATCAAAAAACAACAGACAGATATCAGAGGGTAAAATAAGATGGAAATAGATGCTGTGACAGCGAAGCACAGGGAACAAAAGCATTCAACATTCAAACCCCGAAGAGAACGTAAATGCACAACAAAGGACAAAACACCAAATGGGAGATCATGCTACAGGTGTGGGAAAACCCCTGCGCATGGTAATGGACAATGCCCAGCAAAAGATGCAACATGTCACTCATGTGGTAAAAGAGGACACTTGAGTAAAGTGTGTAAATCTGTTAAATATGTGCATGTGATAGAAACAGAGAAAAGTGATGATACACCCATGTTTCTTGGTTCTGTAGACGCAGGTTCAGATCCTAGGTATGCAGACCTTACTATCAGAAACTACAAAGTTAGATTTAAGATAGACACAGGAGCTGACGTCTCTGTTATCCCAGCCCAGATGTATTACTGCATAAACCAAAATCAGACAGAGTTATGTAAACCAGATAGACCATTGTTTGGTCCAGGTGGTACTCCACTTGATGTGTTGGGTATGAGCAGAGAAACAATCTGCAAAGGTGAACAGGGAATACAGGAAAATGTGTACATTGTCAAAGATTTGCACATAGCACTGTTAAGCAGGCCAGCAAGTGTCAAGCTGACCCTTGTGTGTAGAGCTGACAGTATTGACATGAATGTGTTGAATGAGAACTACCCAAAGCTGTGTCAGGGATTAGGTTTAATGCAACAACCTTAAACGATTAAGTTGAAACGCAATGCTGTGCCTTTTTCCCTGGCCACACCAAGACGGGTCCCCATCCCTTTGTTAAGAAAGGTGAAACGGGAACTGGAAAGAATGGAGTCCATGGGAGTAATCAGCAGAGTTGAAGAACCAACAGAATGGTGTGCAGGTATGGTCCCAGTGCCAAAAAAAAACGACTCTGTGCGTATTTGTGTTGACCTCACTCACCTCAATGAAGCAGTGTGCAGAGAAAAGTACATCCTGCCTTCGGTTGAACAGACACTTGGATCCCTGGCGGGAGCAAAAGTCTTCGGTAAGTTAGACGCAAACAGAGGCTTCTGGCAGGTTCCATTCTCACCAGAGTCAGCACACTACACAACGTTCATTACACCCTTTGGGGGCTTCCACTTTAACAGACTTCCCTTTGGAATAGCATCAGCCCCAGAACATTTTCAGCGTAGAATGTCAGTGATCCTTAATGGGCTGCCAGGTGTGGTTTGTCACATGGATGACATCCTCATTTGGGGACAGGATCAACAGTTGCACAATGCCAGACTGCACACAGTGCTCAATAAGCTACAAGAGGCCGGTGTCACACTAAACCTGGAGAAATGTGACCTGAGCAAACAGGAAGTGAAGTTCCTCGGACACGTTTTGTCTGCGGAGGGAGTACAGCCAGACTCAGACAAAATTTGAGCGATCACAGCAATGAAAGAGCCATCAAACGTCAGTGAAGTGCGCAGCTTTCTCGGGATGGTTAACCAATTAGGCAAATTCTTCCCAGGACTAGCCGAAAAAGACAAACCCCTAAGAGACCTGCTCTCGAAGAAAAATCAGTGGGTTTGGAGCTGCGCACAGCAAAAAGCGTTCAATCAGCTAAAAGGCGATCTGACGTCAACTCCCATTCTTGCACTCTATGACCCAAATAAAGAGTTAAAACTGTCTGCAGATGCTTCCTGCTATGGACTGGGAGCAGTCCTATTTCAAAAAGAGGGAGAGCAATGGAGACCTGTTGCATATGCGTCTTGTTCTTTAACGGAAACAGAACAGAGGTATGCACAGGTGGAGAAGGAGGCGCTTGAACTAACATGGGGTTGTGAAAGATTCAAAGATTTTCTCATCGGGAGACACTTTTCCTTAGAGACTGACCATAAGCCACTCGTCAGCCTGCTAGGACAGCAAGCTCTAACCGAGCTTCCACCCAGAATCCAACGGTTCCGTCTAAGGCTTGTGAGGTACAGTTACACCATCTCACACACTCCAGGCAAAGCACTCTTCACAGCAGATGCACTGTCACGTGCACCCGTTAACCAAGACCCTGATTCTAAGGCTACAGCTGAACTACTGGATGACACAAATATATATGTGGATGAAATAGTCAAATGCATGCCTGCTACCTCGACATACATCACACAGTTAACCCTCCTGCCATCCTTTAAAAAACTCACACCCATCACCCTAGGGACCATTCTCAGCCACGCCATAAAAAGACCATATATCCATATTTTATTCCACTTTAAATTAGCCAACCTTGTAAAACTACTTCTCCCTGAAATATTCATGTAAAGTTTTAATTATATTTTCGTTGTTTTAACCCTTCAAATCCCAGTGTTATTACATGAGCGCCCTGTGTTATAAGCCCCAAAAACCAAAAAACGAAACTAAATATTTCCACAAAAAACCAGTTGAAGTAATATGTGATTGTCATTATAAGTAGGCCTTTAGATGGACCAAAGATTGGCACCAACATACATTTTGACCTGCCATTATTTTTTTTGCATTTTTTTTTGCAATTTAAAAATTAAAACTTCAAGGCCCTGAGTCTTCATTGACATCCAAGAAAAGAAGAAAAAATAAAATCATATGATGATAATTTGGGGTTGAAAAATAGTGTTTATAATGGAAGTCAATGGGCAGAAAATGGTCCCCAGGGTGATGGGTGTGGGGATTTCTGCTGCTCAGCCATTTTAGGCTGATTTAAGGAATTCACACTGGAATATTAACATTGACAGGTAAAAACTATCCTGTGGCAAGTTTGGTTATATTCCACTGAACACAGTGGAAATGGCAGCCATTTAACACATAGCAGTGGCACAAAAAGGTCCCAAGAAGGCAGGAAGGTTAAAGGAACAGCTTAAAACCGACAGCATATGCTCAGATGTCATGGCTTTTTGTCAGAGCAGCTGGCCAGAATACAGCCATCTCACAGGCCCAATTAAAGCATATTGGCCACACAGAGACACCTTAACGGTACACGACAATCTGCTACTGAAAGGCACAAGACTAGTGATCCCTACTGCTATGCGCCACTCTGTCCTCATTGCCCTACACGAGGGACATCAGGGAATGTCTAGATGCAGAGAGAGAGCCAGGGAGACAGTATGGTGGCCTGGTCTGAGTGGGCAAATAAATGAACTTGTGAAAACTGCACCATATGCATCAAAGAGCGTACCAACCCAGTGCAACCTTTAATGCCAAGCCAACTCCCTGAGAGACCATGGCAAAAAGTTGGAGCAGACCTTTTTACGTTTAACAACAGCAACTATGTGCTTCTGGTGGACTACTACTCTAAATTTGTGGAAATAGCCAAACTTACTCCCACAAGAACGGGGGATGTTATAGTGCATCTAAAATAATCATTTCCAGACATGGGATTCCAGAGTTTCTCTACAGTGACAATGGACCTCAGTTTTCAAGACAACAGTTCAAAGACTTTGCAGCAGCTTATGGGTTCAGGCATGTAACAAGAAGTCCAAGATTTGCACAAAGCAATGGTGAGGCTGAGCGTCATGTCCAAACTGTGAAAAGTCTGCTAAAGAAAGCAAAAGACCCATATCTTGCACTTCTAGCTTACAGAGCAACCCCATTGGCTAATGGATATAGCCCTGCGCAACTACTAATGGGATGAAGACTGCACACGTCAGTTCCCCAGCTTCCTTCTTTGCTCAATCCCAGCCTGCCCAACAAGGCTACAGTGTTGACAAAAGCGAGAGAGAGAGTGATGAAGGACAGTGTTGCGTACAACAGGAGACACCGTGTGACAGAACTTCCTCCACTCTCACCGGGACAACCAGTGTGGATTACAGACACTAGGCGTGAAGGGACTGTCCTCTCCTCTCACTCCACACCCCGCTCATACATTGTCGAGACCCCTTCAGGAGCCATCAGGAGAAATAGGCATCTCCTCCAGCCATTGCCAGATGCCACACCAAAGTTACAAACCCTAATTACGCCTGTCAGTCCAACAGAGAACGCCCTGCCTGCTTCAAATCTATCGGCGACTACAACTCTGACTCCTAAGACAGAAGACCCAGGTCCTGTCAGAACTAGGGCTGGCAGGGTTGTCACAAAACCACAAAGACTGGACTTGTGAAAATAAACAAAACAAAAAAGAAAAACATGGGTTTAAAAGTAAAGGAAAAAAGGTTGAAGAGAAAGAAAAGTTTCTATGAAAGGTTCTAAGAAAAAAAAAAGAGTACAGTTTTCATATATGCAGTAAATGTTCTTGTAAGTTTGATGTTTTCAGCGAAAGGAGAATGTGGTGTAATCTGTTTGAGCATAACCTGTTTTATTGTGAAAGGGGGTTCGGAAACAGGAAGTAGACAATAAAGGTCGGAGTTTGAGTGCTCTACAAGGTGTCGCTTGAATCCTTGCCTAAAACCACAACAGTCACTGTGGAGCTCAGCCAGGACCCCAAAACAGGTGAACATCTCCTCCACCAGTTTCTCTGCCGTCGTAGTTGCACTCTGGTCCGGCACTGCGTAGGCCTCCAGCCACTTTGTCCATGGCCACGAACACATACCAGTTCCCTTACTCTGTGATGGGGAAAGGCCCTAGGACGTCCACTCCCACACGCGCCATCGGGGCCCCCACCAGGTACTGCTGCAGGGGGCAGTGGAGCATTGAGTTGGGCCCTTCTGTGCCATGCAGGTGTCACAGCAGTGCACATGAAGTTCCACATCCCGTCAAGAACCAGGCCAGTAGAACCGTCCCCTGAGACGGTGGAGAGTTTTGGCATTCCAAAACTCAGAGGTCGATTATCTTGTTAATAATTTCACCTCCTCACTACGTACGACTCTGGATACTGTAGCTCCTGTGAAAACTAAGGTCTCTAATCAGAAGTACCTGACTCCGTGGTATAATTCTCAAACACGTACCCTAAAGCAGATGACTCGTAATCTGGAGAGGAAATGGCGTGTCACAAATTTAGAGGTTCATCATTTAGCCTGGAGAAATAGTTTGCTGCTTTATAAGAAAGCCCTCCGCAAAGCCAGAACATCTTACTATTCATCACTGATTGAAGAAAATAAGAACAACCCCAGGTTTCTCTTCAGCACTGTAGCCAGGCTGACAAAAAGTCAGAGCTCTTTTGAGCCAACAATCCCTTTAACGTTAACTAGTAATGACTTCATGAACTTCTTCACAAATAAAATTTTTATCATTAGAGAAAAAAATTACCAATAATCATCCCACAGATGTAATATTATCTACAGCTACTCTTAGTACCATTGATGTTAAGTTAGACTCTTTTTCTCTAATTGATCTTTCTGAGTTAACTTCAATAATTACTTCCTCCAAACCATCAACGTGTCTTTTAGACCCCATTCCTACAAAACTGCTCAAAGAAGTCCTGCCATTAATTAATTCTTCGATCTTAAATATGATCAACCTATCTCTAATGATCGGCTATGTACCACAGGCCTTCAAGCTAGCTGTAGTCAAACCTTTACTCAAAAAGCCATCTCTAGACCCAGCAGTCTTAGCTAATTATAGGCCAATCTCCAACCTTCCTTTCATATCAAAAATCCTTGAAAGAGTAATTGTCAAACAGCTAACAGATGATCTGCAGAGGAATGGTTTATTTGAAGAGTTTCAGTCAGGTTTCAGAGCTCATCACAGCACAGAAACAGCTTTAGTGAAGGTTACAAATGATCTTCTTATGGCCTCTGACAGTGGACTCATCTCTGTGCTTGTCCTGCTAGACCTTAGTGCAGCATTCGATACTGTCGACCATAATATCCTATTAGAGCGATTAGAACATGCTGTAGGTATTACAGGTACTGCACTGCAGTGGTTTGTATCATATCTATCTAATAGACTCCAATTTGTTCATGTAAATGGAGAGTCCTCTTCACACACTGAGGTTAATTATGGAGTTCCACAGGGTTCAGTGCTAGGACCAATTCTGTTTACATTATACATGCTTCCCTTAGGCAGTATCATTAGAAGACATAGCATACATTTTCACTGCTATGCAGATGACACCCAGCTCTATCTGTCCATGAAGCCAGATAACACACACCAATTAGTTAAACTGCAGGAATGTCTTAAAGAGATAAAGACCTGGATGGCCGCTAACTTTCTGCTTCTTAATTCAGATAAAACTGAGGTTATTGTACTCAGCCCTGAAAAGCCTAGAAATATGGTATCTAACCAGATTCTGACCTTGGCCTCCAGTAACGCTGTGAGGAACCTTGGAGTCATTTTTGACCAGGACATGTCCTTCAATGCACATATTAAACAAATATGTAAGACTGCGTTCTTCCATTTGCGCAACATCTCTAAAATTAGAAATATCCTGTCTCAGAGTGACGCTGAAAAACTAGTTAATGCATTTATTACTTCCAGGCTGGACTACTGTAATTATTATCAGGATGTCCAAAAAACTCACTGAAAAGCCTTCAGCTAATCCAAAATGCTGCAGCAAGAGTCCTGACAGGGACTAGAAAGAGAGAGCATATTTCTCCTGTTTTGGCTTCCCTTCATTGGCTTCCTGTTAAATCCAGAATTGAATTCAAACTCCTGCTACTCACATACAAGGTCTTAAATAATCAGGCCCCATCTTATCTTAATGACCTTGTAGTACCATATCACCCTATTAGAGCACTTCGCTCTCTCTCTGCAGGCCTACTTGTTGTTCCTAGGGTATTTAAAAGTAGAATGGGAGGGAGAGCCTTCAGTTTTCAGGCCCCTCTTCTGTGGAACCAGCTTCCAGTTTGGATTCAGGAGACAGACACTGTCTCTACTTTCAAGATTAGGCTTAAAACTTTCCTTTTTGCTAAAGCATATAGTTAGGGCTGGACCAGGTGACCCTGAATCCTCCCTTAATTATGCTGCAATAGACATAGGCTTCCGGGGGATTCCCATGATGCATTGAGTTTTTCCTTTCCAGTCACCTTTCTCGCTCACTATGTATTAACAAACCTCTCTGCATTGAATCATATCTGTTATTAACCTCTGTCTCTCTTCCACAGCATGTCTTTTATCCTGTCTTCCTTCTCTCACCCCAACCGGTCGCAGCAGATGGCCGCCCCTCCCTGAGCCTGGTTCTGCCGGAGGTTTCTTCCTGTTAAAAGGGAGTTTTTCCTTCCCACTGTTGCCAAAGTGCTTGCTCATAGGGGGTCATATGATTGTTGGGTTTTTCTCTGTATCTATGAAGCGCCTTGAGGCGACTTATGTTGTGATTTGGCGCTATATAAATAAAATTGAATTGAATTGAATTGAATTGAATTCCCATAGTGGCCGGCCCCCACCGACCCTTGGACAAGCCTGATCACCTGCGACCGCAGCGACCGAGGCACCAACAGTTGCAGGAGATCTCTGCCCTGACCGGGGGCCCGCCATGTCTGGTGTAGGAGGCCGTTGTGGGTCTCCATATTGTTGTACTGGGAGTGATAGGCCTTCACTTCGGGCCCCTGCCCCGACACCCTCGTCCAGTCTTGGCCCCCATCCAAACCAATGTCGTGTCAGCCTCCTGCTCCTGTTTCAGCTGCTGCGTGGTCAGTGGGAGCAATCCCCCTCCACAGGCCGTGGCCTGAGCAGTAGCCACGCCCAATGCCTGCTGGGCCCGCTCCTCCTGCCGCCAACAGCAGCGGCACTCGACAGCCATGCAGGGCCGTCTGGAGAGGGCATCAGCGTTGCCATGCTGTCGACCTGCCCGATGCTGGGTCTCGAAGTCGTAGTCCTGTTGGACCTCCAGCCAGCGGCCACCTGACCTTCTGGGTGTTTGAAGTTCAGGAGCCAAGTTAGAGATGCATGGTCAGTGCGCAGGAGGAACTGGTAGCCGTGCAGGTATGGCCGGAAGTGCCGCACCACCAGCACTACGGCGAGCAACTCCCACCGAGTCACGCAGTAGTTCCTCTCGGCTCGCCCTAGAGCATGGCTGAAGTATGCCACCACTCGTTCTCCGGCCTCATCCTGCTGTGAAAGGACCACCCTGACTCCTACATTGCTAGCGTCAGTGTCCACAATGACAGGTTGCCGATTGTCGGGGTGGGCCAGGACTGGAGCTCTGGTGAGGGCCTCATTCAGCTGTGCAAAAGCCGCAGCGCAGGCATCACCCTGGCCAAACGGCTAGCCCTTATAAGTCAGGCGGTGGAGAGGGCTGGCTATTGTCGCGAACCCCTTGATGAACCGGCGGTAGTAGGAGGCTAGGCCCAGGAAGCTGCGCAGTTCTTTGACGTTTGAGGGAGTCGCCAGTCCCAGAACGCAGCCACCTTTGCGGGGTCGGTGGCGATATGTTGAGTGCTGATCACATGGCCCAAGAACATGGTCTCTCTCACCAACAGCCGGCATTTCGCAGGGTAGAGCCGCAGCCCAGCTTGTCGGATGGCACTGAAGACCTCGCTCAGGTTGGACAGTGCACTGTTGAAGTTGCCACCGTGCACCAACAGGTCATCCAGGTACACAACGCAGCGGCTACGAGGGATGTTCACGAGCACCCTCTCCATAAGCCCCTCAAACGTCGCTGGCACATTGCAGAGCCCGAATGGCATGACCCTGAACTGCCACAGCCCCTGTCCGATGGTGAAACCAATCTGCATCGGGGGCTAGCTCCACCTGCCAATGTCTGCTGAGCGACAGTTGCCCAAAGCCTGGCTTGTCTGCTTTTGACTGCACTGGAGGGCCAGGGTCTCTGTACCTAGAGTGATGGCCAGCTTAATGGTGTCAACGCAGGCCCCCCAGCGGGTCAGCAGATCAAGGCCAATGATGCATTGGTCTTGAATGTCAGCAAGCCAGAAGTCATGCACCAGCTCCAGGTCCTACACTTGGATCCGCAATGGTTTCTTCCCCCACATGTCAGTTCTCTCCCCCGTCACCGTCATCAGATGGGTGTCGGTGGGTGACCAACCCATCACCAGCAGCCTGGACATTCCAGGGAGCACACCAGTTTATATTAGGAAATGGTAGACCCCGTGTCCCCTCACTACCCCCCCCCCCCCCATGAGCACCAGCTCGGCCCTTTCAGCCTCAAGGAGTGCCTCATGGACAGTTCGAGGCATGGCCCGGTGGACGTGTTGGCGCAATTGCCCTGGAAAAAGTCCTCGTAGAAAAGCATGCAGGCTAAGCTCCTCATGGGCTGCTGCTGGGAGCCATGACGAGCATACAGCAACATATCCACTGCAAAGGTGCCCGGTTGGTCAGCTGCTCCCTGCTCTGATCAGTGGAGTGCCGCTGCCCAAATCGCCTCTCGAGTGCCATGGTGAGGCCCTGGAGCTCTGTCGAGGCTAGGTCAAGGAGTACCTGTAGTGCATCTCCTTCCAATGTTAGCGCTAGGTGTGAAGCAGCCTCTTTGTCTCTCCAGCCACTATGCCTCGCTGCTAGCCAGACTTGTGAGAGGTAGGGCTCTAGCAGGGTTAGCCCGTTGTATTTCAGTACTTTAGTTGGCCTTGTAGGCATCACTGCTCGCTGTCGGGGGCTTGGTGTGTTGGTCAACAGAGGCAGCCCACGAAGCATTGTCCTAGCGTCTGTCGCGATAGGCTGCTGTCCCCCCCCCCCTCTGACTGACATGGACTGACGTCGCCGCGGTGTGCTCACACCATTGGGACTCGTCGGGGGACTTACATGGCTGGTCGCTTCCTCTCGCTTCAATCGCCAGCTCCCCAAGCAGTGAATGCTCTCCTCGACGGCTTGCTCCAGCCTCTGAATATCTCTCTCCATTCTGGCAAGGGTGAGCTATCCCACTTCTGACATCAATGTGGCGAGCTCAGACAAGGAGGAGACAGAGGTGTCATTTGGTCTTGCTTCCCCGTATTGCCAGGGAGCACAGCAGTTTATTTCCAACAGGAAAACACTGCTCGGCGTAGCTCTAGCATAACAACAACAAGAAAATGGCACTCTCTCGCCTAGAAAACACACAGTTGAAGAGAGAGCGCGTCACATGGTAACCATGGCAACATAACGCTGCCGCCTGACACAACAGAACACAGCTGTCAAGCAAAACACAAACAGCCCTGACCCGCTACAATAATATTTCATCATATATTATCATAATATATACTATTAAATGTTATACTGCATTCACTTGATCCTCATGTCCTTTACACTTTTCTTAATCTCTGAGTGAAGTTATCTCATTCACTTTTCTCTCCTTGAGAGATACAGCGGCTATACCTTTATCTAGTGGACACATTGTGCAACAGACTGTACACATACAGTGTGTTGCATTTCCAATATTTGTTGAGCTTATAAAAGTGTTGCCATTGAAATTACCTGTCAGAAAACATTATTTCTTTTCTACTTGCTACTTTTCTCTCATGCTTATACCAAGACAAGACCACAGCTTATGACAATCTGCATAAAAATTGTCATTCCAGATCGATCAATCCCACTTTAACCCTTGAGTATAGGACTATTTTGCAAAAATTATCATTTTGCTCTTTCATCTCTTTGTGTGCTATAAACCCAAGTGATGGATACAACAACTGGATTGTCTTTTATATAGCATTGTTCCCTTGATTTAGGCTCAAATTGGTTTGATGTTAAAATACACACAGGGCTGGGAAATAAAAACTTACCTCAAATGCATTGAAGCTACAGTAATGAGCCTCTTTGGAAAATGTAAGGAGCACAAGGTTTACATATTTGTGGAAAGACGCGGGGAGTAAAAGTAAAAAGTTTGCAGAGCAATAAATACTCAAGTAAAGTACAGATACCTGAAAATGAACCAATACAACAATGAAGTATTTGCACTTCATTGCTTCCCACTTCTGTCATCTTACAGTAAATATATTTATTTGCAACACATATCAGCCAGCCTGTAACCCTGACATTATCCCCTCTTGAACAGACACTCCAAGACAGCTTTCCAGGTTTGTCCAGATGCTGCCTGTTGAGCTTCAGAATGAGGGAAGGGTCCAGGATGAACGAGTGGGGGATTCATGAGTGCTCCTCCCAGTCCACCAAGATCTGGAAGTTACAGGCTTTAACTGGGAGACATGGAAGGGGAGATGAATTTTCATTGAAGGAGAAAACTTGAGATGGATGGCAAATGGAATAATCAATCGATATCGTCAAAAGGATCAAGAGTGAGTTTACAAGACATTCCTTTCTGTTGAATGTCTTTCTACTGTTAGCATAGCATCGACTTTTACTGGATTAAACGGGAAAATCCAGTGACTGAAGAAATTAGTTGAGCATATTCTACTCAGGTGAGATGTGAGCTTCATAAGTGGAGCCTATACAGCTGAGTGTTGCCTCTAATTCTTGATGGTTCAACCCCAGGTTCTGACAGTGTTTTTAATTTAGAAGTGGCTGTAGCTCAGGTGATAGAGGAGGTCACCTCCTAATCAGAAGGTGGTGGTTGGTTCTTCTGCTACAGTCTGCATGCCAAATATCCTTGCGCAAGATACTAACCCAGGTTGCTCTCCAATACATCCATCGCAGTATGAATGTTAGATAGAAGGAGCATAGACAAAAGTGCTTTTGTGTGTAACGCACCTTGAGTGCTCAGAGTAGAAAAGAGCTATATAAAAATCGTCCATTTACATTTATGTCCAGATTAAACAGTGTGCATTCACTTGGTGCAGCTGTTTTCTTCACCTTGAAAGTTGGAGCTCTGGTTAATGTAGATGTGGTACTAAAGCGCTTTGGGTGCCTTGAAAAGCGCTATATAAATCCAATCCATTATTATTATTATTATAAACTGCATGTGGTACTAAAATGCATATTGTTTTGAACTTTTTCCTTTTTGTCAATGTCACGTGACTAAGCATAAGAAAGATACACATTCACACCAAAGAAAGACCCTGAGGATCTTTTTGTCATGCTGAATTTTTAAAAATACTGCAACTATGGCTTTGCCTGGAGTGCTACTTCTCTAACCTGGTCGATGTCTTCTTCTCTCTTCTTTGCCCTATCATAACTCACCACCGTCCCTAAATCCAGTCTGCCCTTGCCCTTTACTCTACCACCACCATGAAAATGCTGTAGACAGAATCAAGTGAATTTTTTAGTGAGTTTCCCAAATATTTTGTAGCTGGGGGACCAACTTCTTCCCCCTTTGAGTGGGTCATAAAATTATTATGAATCTAGGTGTTTTTTTTTCTCTCAGTTCTAAAAAGAAATTATTACCCAGAAAGCAGTTTGTGCAGAGCCTCTAGCTCTTCTTCAAGCCACTGTCCCAGGGAGTGGGAGTGAATGTGGGCATGAGGGATGATATTTTTGACACAGCTGTGTGCATGGTTGTATTGTCGATTTATGAATATTAATTGAGATTTGACACTATTATTGCCTAAAATGCATGCTGAAAGATGGCATCTTGCCCGTATCATCTACACCGCAATAAAAAGTTAAATTGGAGTGCTGCACCATATTCTTTATCTATGATTTATGCACTTTACCATGACTGAAAATAGAGTCTAAGAATCTCAGGACAAAATAAAGTACGTATATGAAACTACAGCCTCAAACTCTAAATATCTAACTCTAATGTCATATCTATTTGCATGTAGCTTGGGCAGTTTTGTTTGTTGCTTAATTAAAGTATGTACTTGAGCTTGTATTGGATAATTTTGTTCATTTGGGGACAATACAAATGTTTTTTATTGCCTTATAGGTGTTAAAAAGAAAGCCAAAGCAAGCTGCTGAGTTGGTGGGGAAATTAGCAGTGGATTGTAACCAGAAGAAGAAGACCCATTGTAAATGACTATGTTTGATCTTGTGATGCGAGTGTCCATTGTGTATGTGGACTTGTATTTGTTAAATGCCATCACTTTCCATTATGTCAAAATATAAGCGTAGGGTAGTTGGTGGTGGTGGAGGTTCTGCTGCCATAGCTTTATTATACTACTACTGCTAATAATAATTTGTTTAATTATTATATGTATACAAGCATGTTTGTTTTGGGGTTTTTTTTAGCATTTCCCCATGGAAGTATAGTAGCTGACATAGGTTAGCTAGCCAGGCTGCTAACAGCCAAAAATGATAAGCATTACTCCAGTTAAAATAATCTGAAAATAATGAAAATATCTGAAAACTGTACCTAAACTAAAATACAAATATCAAGTAAAAACGAGCAACAAAATGACAAATGTGGGTTAGATGAGTAAGATGTCATTTTATAGAGTCAGTATTTTTCATTATGGTGTGAACAAGATGCGGATTAAATTATATGTGTAGACCTTTATTTTGCATAGCCCTTTAATGTAAGTAGTTTCATGGCTCACTGCAAATCAGCCTAATCTTTTAAAAACTTGATATGGTGCTTCACCAGATGTAGAGTGAAATGTCCAGGTCTTTTACTAGTTTTTCTCAGTTTGTACTGGTTAGTGTTGTGTGTGCAGTGTACCAAGTGTTTTTGAGCTTTTTAGATTAAAAGTGCTGAATAGTAAGATGAAATCAAAATGGTTAATTTCAAAAAGAAACTAAAACACTTAAACATCCTCATGTTTGGATTACACTCATCGTTTGCTCCATTATCCAAGACCTCCAGTGTTGCTTTGTTGCTGACACGGGTTTTCCTTGGTTGTCAGGGATATCTATTTACATCTTGCTCCTGACATCGGACCGTTAAGGAGTCAGGCCATGATGATGCCTCTTAGGTAGACACCTTCATTTTTAACAGACATATAAAAAGTCTATCTGAGGCAGCCCAACAGGCGTGAAATGTGAAAGGAAGACATTCGAGGACAGAAAATGCAGAGGACTCAAATTACACTCCTCATCGCTTCACTACCTATCACTACTTAGTATAGTCACTGCTCTCCCAGACACCAAAATGCCTTTTAAACCATCACTTAATCCCACCTAATGAATTAGAATCCCCTTTTTTCTTTGCTGGGTAAGTAGGGCTTAACGGTAATTGAATGGGTACTACTACTCTGCATAATTTTTCTTAAGCTAAGAAAGGGAGAGGGTAAAAGGAAAGACATGTGAATTTAATGTGAGCTTACTAAGAGGAAACTGGCCTTGAGTCCACAAAATGATCTTAAGAGGAGGGGTGGGGGCCGTTCAATTCTTCCCTGTGCCACCCCGTTGCTGACCTTTTTGAAATGGACTTTAATGCATAAAGTGGAATAAAGCAGAATTAATCATGTGCAGGGACTAGGTCATGGACAGGGGTGTAACACAGATGGCTGAGTGGCACTGTTGGTGTGTGTGTAGCCTATATGTGGGCGGTGATCACGACCCACCCGCCCAAACATACACATGTTCACACACACACACACACACCTATAGGTGTAATTCACATTCTTTGTCAAACAAAAGTGTAGGCAAGGTGAATGTATACACACACACACACACACACACAGGCACACAGATAATACGCCTATTTAATCACCCTTTAGAGTTTTAAGAGTTTCAAAGGTTACCACTGCAGCTGTAGTCAACTGAAGATCTTTCTTTCACTTTTCTTTCTACTCAGTAACATGTCAACCTCACATGATACTTGTGATACATGGTAATTCAAAAACATATGAGAAAACATCTCTTTTGTATATGACTTAAAAGATGTGTTGCCAACATCTTCGACATCTTCTGTTTGGGCACATAAAGGACCAATAGCATAATTGGCAGGGGTGGTCACAATTTTTTGGCTAGTCTTTGTGTCCCAGGAACAGTATCCTTTAGCTTCAGTGGGCATAAACCAATTCCAAAAACACCTCAAAGTCAAAGACAGAAGTGTTCTTCTGATTTAAGTTCTCAATATCTATTGAAATTAGATTTTATTTTTTTCAGTTCATTAAAAGTCTACTGAAAACATTCAGAAAAAGTTGTTCACAGATGGACTTTTTCACTTAAACATGGAAGAAAAATTAACTAGGAGGTTTTTTGCCTAAGCACAATGACAAAGGCTACAAAATCCAGCTACTTTTAAGGTAACATAGCATTTCCTATAAGCCTACTCTTAATGTTAACAACGCATAGTTTAAACAGGTCAACAAACTTAAAAAAAAAATTAAAAAGGGAATCAAGATTAACACAGAATTGTTATGAATATCTATAAAATTTTTCTGTTTGGAAAACATTAGCTTTTAGCTTTATTAGAACATTAGGTTTCCTTTTAAACTATTGCTACATGGCAAACTTTAGCATTACCAGCTTTGATCTAGTTCTTCCTGTCCTCTCCCATATCCCTGTGTGTGTGTGTGTGTGTGTGTGTGTGTGTGTGTGTGTGTGTGTGTGTGTGTGTGTGTGTGTGTGTGTGTGTGTGTGTGTGTGTGTATTGATGTGCCAGTTTTGGTGCATTGGTGGGACCTGGTGGTAATCACACACCTGCATTTGGTGACTTCCAGAGGCACTTTTTAAGCTTTAGTCTTCGCTGGATTGTTCTGGTTTGCCTGGAGAATTCGCTGAAACAGAGTGGTGAGTTGTCCTTGTTTGGAGTGATGGAGAGAGAGTTGGAAATTTTTCGGAAACTGGGACTGTCACAACTGTTTGATCTTTTGGAATTGCTGTGTTTTCACTGTAAATAAATGAACTGATCTTTGACTTGTAGCCCTGCCTTTGAGTCCTGCCTATACCTATACCAAGATCTTTTCAGGTGGTTTAGTCTTGGATTACTGTTATATTCACTAGAATGCTTTGTGTTCCAAATTAGTATTATGCTTCTTCCGTATTTCCATCTTTTCCGCTCATTCTCATGTTGGATTTGGTGCCAGAGTGATCATAGTTTTTTATTTTCAATTTTTGTTTCTTTTTCTTTTTTCAAATTCAGTTTAGTTTCCATAGTGGGGTTTCAGTTTAGTTTATTAGTTTCCGTGTTAGTTTTAGTCTTGTGCGGTATATGTCAGGGGCAATAGAAATTAGAACATTAGAAAAACAATTGGAAAATTAGATATTTTTTATTATTTTTGAAAAACTCAGCACAGGTGTAACAGAGAAAACCGCAGAACCTTTTTCAAAATGGTTGTCTCCCAGTTTTCCACACATCCAGTCTCAGTAAACACGTCCATCAGTGCCCCATCAGGCAAGATGTAGTAAAGGTTTTACACAGCTTTCTCCACTTGAGTGGCTGTAGCTCAGGAGGTAGAGCAGGTCATCTCCTAATCGGACAGTTGGTAGTTTGAGCCCTGGCTCCCCCTAGTCTGCATGTCAAATATCCTTGGGCAAGATATTAGCCCCAAGTTGATCTCCGATGCATCCATTGGAGTGTAAATGGGAGTTAGAAAGCGCTAAGAAGAAGTCCATTACCAAAAATAAGGATCTTTCCTTTTTTAAATTTTTATTCTAATTAACTAAAATGAGTTTTTCACATCTAGTTTTCATTTTTTTAGTTTAGTTTTGGTTAGCTATATAAATCTTGCTAGCTATAGTACCTAAGTGGTAAAACAAAATGCAACTGCATGAAATTATGGTTCAGCCCAATGCATAGATATTTTGGAGATAAAGATCATAGTGGTTGTGCAATCACTTTTTGTTCATCACTTATTTAACTTTGGGAAGATTAACAAAAGTGTTGTTTTGGGCATAGATGTGCCGATATAACTTTAAATACTTAAATACGACAGCTTTTTTTCTGTTCATGAAAAGGACAATTGCTATTGTTTTTTTAAGCAAACAGCTTTAGTATCCTATTTCCACATGGAAATTATAATGTGTTATATACAGCCTGACAGAATAACATATGCCTGGCAAAAATACTTAAATTCCAAAAATTGTTCCTGATACTACCACTGACGGTGCTACAGTCACTCATTTTTAACGGCTAGGTGCCGTTCTGGTTTTCTTGCAGTTGCTGGAGAAGAATTGTTGCTGTTCTAGTCAGTCTGTGTATCCAGGCTGGCTTCCTCGCTCTGCTATTAATACACAGCAAGTCTCTGTTTGAGGGCCTGCCAGACATCTCTGAAGTGTCACTCATGAAATAATGGTAATGTCTCACCTCCTGCACTTTGTTCAGTCCCACCTCTTGCTGTCATTCATTGCGTGTAAATTCCATGTGCACAATGGAAACATTTACAACTTTAGCCAGAGTGTGAGTGAAAAGACATTTGGCTAGACTGTTGTTTTCTCTTGTTCCTGATACTACCACTGACAGTGCTAGAGTCACTCATTTTTAAATTCTTCGTGTAGTGGCTTTAGTTCTAATTTCTCTCAAACAATTGTCAAACCTGATAAACCGAACTTTACCAAACTAGATGTCTATAACTGGTTTCAACAAGTTAGTCAATAGGCCAAAACATTTTGAAGTCAGACTAAAGACACCCTTCTCCTAAAGCCACAAAATTTGCAAAGCAACAAATGTATACCATTTGACTAAAACAATATGCAGCAGCCATAATATGAAGAAAAGCATTTCAACTATGTTTAGAACAGGTATAACAAATTGGATTCAATGATATGAATGATTCAATTATATTAACCTTAGTAGAAGTCAAATTATTTATTTTGTATTTTATCAGTTTGATGTATTTATGTTTTTTTTGTTTATTTCTTTTTTACTTTTTAACTTGAATGTTTTGGGAGCAATAATTCAGAATGAAAATGCATTCAGTTTTCTGTCATTTATAATTTATGTAAAAACTAATGAGAAAATCATTTGATAAATGTATCTGCCAGCATTTCTGTTCTTCATTGGGCAGCCCCTTCTCAACAAGAAAACATCATCTCTGCAAGTGTACTTTATGTAAATGGTTTTACTATGGTTGCACAAATACCATTACTGAGAACTTTGCCTTGCATGCACTTATGTCACTATTGCCGTTTCTGGCTTTAAAATCTTTGGAGAGTTTGGAGTGATTCTCCAGACTAATCTGTCATCAAATGGGAAATAACTAATTTTTCAGGCTAGAACTGAGAAGCTGTTAATGAAGATATTACACACAGTTTTTTCTGTTAAATCCAAAGTGTTTAAACTATGTAATACCAAAGGTAATATGAGTTGATGAGTTCAGTTCATGTGTGTGTTCCCAGTTGGAGTATATGACTTGGTGTTGTTAACATTTCAGTATTCAGGTGAACAGCTGAAGCAGTTGGCTGAAAGTGAGGAGGGCTGCCAGTGTATCTCTCCTCTGATCTGGCGAAGCCTCAGGGTTAGAGATATGAGTAGAGGGCTCGCCGGTGTAGCTCTGAGACCCAGTCAGTCTCTGAGGGTGAGAAAATCTGGACTCGACCCAGTGGGAGTCGAGCAGGGGTAGGCCATAACACTTCAAATACTGTGTAAGGGTTATGTGATCCTCTCAGCACAAGAGAGCCACTCCGGCGTGAATGTGAGCAACTGAGAAAGGAAAGGAAAGTCAGTGAGCGAAAGGGAAGAATAAGGACAAGCAGGAGAAGAGAGAGAAAGCAGCAGAAGTCATAAAGAATAAATCACTAAGCTAAATGAACAAGGGAATGAATGAAAAATGAGAAGATGAGGCAGAACAGAATGTGTAGCGAAGTTAGTCAGATAAAAATAAAAGGAAGTAGGAGATTCAGGAAGGGCGGGGGGAGACACAGAGAGGGAGAGGCAGAGAATTGAGTGTTCAGCGTTGTAAGTAATGGCAGCACTGCAACCTTAATGCGGTGGTGCTCTGCGCTGTGTGTGTCTGAGAATGTGCACTTTGTCTCTTTATGAATGAAGTTAAAAGTGTGTACTATCTGTGTGTGTGTAATTGTGCATTGCAGGAGTAATGGAGACAAATGCATTTTTGTGTACACATATGGTTATACGAAGCAGAGGTCATGTAGCAAGCAGCAAGTGCCAGTATGTCCGCAATGTACAGTAGTGAAAGATGCTGTAAAAGAAAAAGGAAAAAAGGCAGGGAGCTCTTCCTCCTTTTCATCTGCCTGCCAGCTCAAATCAGCGCCGCCCTCTTCATCAAATGTGACAGTCACAACCATCAGAGTCCATGCTAAAATAGCTGCCACACGGCCGTTACAAGCCTCAGTGGCAGAGCTCTGCTTACAGCAGCTGACAGAATCACATTTCTGCACCGGCCAAAGGGGGTGGAAGAGAGTGAAGGAGGTGGAGGAAAGGGAAAAAAGGAGAAAAAGCCAGGGAGATAGAAGATGGTGGGAAGAGGGTGGCTGGGCAATGTTGTTGTTGTTTTTGTAATTGCATGCGTCTTATGCTGCTGCATTTAGCAGTTTATAAGCTCAACTGAAACCACATGTCAAGAAGGTGTTGACACTTATAATTCTAATCTTATACTGTCATGCAGCATCATCTCATGAAGGTGGAACAGTCACAACAAATAGCAAAAACTCATAGTCAGTTATCATAGATTCGAAACTTGCCCAACTTTAGAGAATTAAAAATAATGTTTACAACCCAAAATAAATAAAATAAATACATTTTTTTGCTGCTTTTCCGCAGCCCTTTAAGCTTTACCAGTATCCTAACAGGTGAGTTATAAAAGGAATCCAGATGTTGGAGCCTAAGGTGATTGGCTCACTGGTGGATTCTGCCATGAAAGGAATTGTTTTCTTCACTTTCACATTTTTCAGCCCTGTAGGGTGCGCCTTGGTTGCCCAAATGGTCACTAGTGGTAGGGCAGAAAAAAAGTGTCATTTTCTATGTAAAAGTAAAACTGTAAGCCCGATGAGAGGATGCCTCAAGGTCAATGAATGTTTTTTAATATTATACATTATTGATTTATCATTTTCATTTTATGTTAATAATATTTCTCCTGCATGTGGAAAGGTGATTTTTATTTTCATTCATTATTTTCTTTTGACATCCATGAAAACCAAAACTTGATGTGACAGATTGTCCTCTGCATAAACCGACCCTCTGACAAATGCAATTCTATTCAAATTAACTGACTTCATTGTTATGGTTTGCCATTGTATTAACAGAGCCAGGGCTCAGACCTGGATCACTCAATATCTTTATATTGAAAGAGCAATGTTACACAAATAAAAGTGCAGATTTTCTTCTGCTGAAAACAAGACACATTCCAGTGCTGCATCTGTCATACACTTCTGTAAACAATAACACTCAGTGAGATTGAACCTAAAATCCTTTCCACATAGAGTATTATAGACATTTGATAAAAATACAATATGCACTTCCAGTTTAATAAAGCTGCTTATTAAATTTCTCACTAATGGCTTTTTATATTCAACCTTTGTCCTAAAAAAACCAACAACAGTCCTAAATATAAAAATAAGGAATGTGAATTTTATTTTTATGACTTATGTTATGCATTCACCGTAGCTTAAATGCAGGGTAGACAGCAAGATTAAAAGCAGGTGTTTCAACCTTTCTGCAGTGGCATCTCTGCAGCGTCTGACCTCCGAACTCTAAAGCCCTCTCCCAAGCTGGCGCCCTTAAAGCCTAGCCTGCTTCTCTAGGGAATTTTGTCAAGTGCAGGTGTACTCTATAATTTGTGCAGCCCTTTATTACTCCCATATATCCAGATCCTTCAAGCGGCCAAATGCTGCTGATTCTAACTTTACTGTCTCAAATGTTCCATAGCCTTCCTTTAAAAAGCTCAGCAGTTATGCTTCCTTGGAAGTCTTATATCCACCGCAGCATTTGCTTTTTTTTATAGTGGTAGGTCAACTTCACTTTGCTTGCCGTCACATGTTCTAGTGTAAATGAATATATACTAGGACTGGGCGATATATCGAGTTTTTAAATGTATCGATATATTTTTATACGAGATAAGAGATGTGACAATGTTGTTTATAATAGTCTATGTTACATTATAATTATACTTGTGGAACTGCAAGTTTGCCTCTCTTTTCGTCCACTTTTGTTTCTATGCTGCGTTACTCTGCCTCGCCTCTCTCCTTCACTGAACACAACTCCCTCTCCCCCATCGCTTCACCTGCAGGTAACGACAAGATGGACACGGCAGCTATCAAAGAGGAGCTGGTCGGTAAAAAGAAAACATTTGGAGATTACTATTTTAGTGCTGCAGCGTTACTCTCATTAATATGACATTAACGCCATAACTGTATTAATGCGGCAAATCTCCGTTAACGAGTCACCGCGGATCGCCCCGTGCGTTGGGCTGCACGGCGTCAACATGTTGCGGTTAGCGTTAGCGGTTACCTCATTAACGTGTTGACGCCGTGCTGCTAGCACTACTAGTATTTTCACCATTTACAACAGCGCCATAAAGTGCAAAATGACGAGTGTGTGAAACTGTGTGCTGTATCCCAGACTGCGAAGTCTCCCAACCTCCTGCCCCGAAACAAACTACCTTACAAAACTCGTATACCATATTTTTCGGACTATAACCTAACACTAAAATAATTTCAATTTCTCAAAAATCGACAGTGTGCCTTATGTAGTCCTGGTTGTGCTTACTGACCGCAACTGACTGTGGTACACGGCGCTCAGCAACCTGTAAAAAATGCTTTAGTACGATTTTGGTAAGCTACGAAGCCTTGATCGATGGTTGGAGCATTATGGCTAGCGTAGTCAGGAGCCTCGCGGAGTAATGCATACTGTGCTTCAACGTAATATTACCGTATTGTGTGCATATAAGGACCACAAATGGCACCTGTAAGAGATACGGTTACGAAGCGGATTTCAAACTCAAGGCTGTCAGTCACGCAGTAGAACTTGGGAACAGAGCAGCTGCGAAATCTGTCTGTTTTTGTTATTATGCTCGGCATCTTTTTAGTTTACATGTTGACTGCACAATTGTGAGTGTTTTGTTACACACAAAAACAACATTGTTTTATTTTATATAAGATATGAATTTTAGGCCATATCGCCCAGCCCTTGCCGCACAGCAAGAAGGTCCTGATTTCAATTCCACCATCAGGCCAGGAGTTTGCATGTTCTCTCCGTGTACTCCGGCTTTCTCCCACCATCCAAAGACATGCAGCTTGAGGAAAGGTTAATTGATTAATCCAAATGGCCCATAGGTGTGAATGTGAGCGCAAATGGCTGTCTGTCTCTGTGTGTTAGACCTGCGACAGACTGGTGACCTGTCCAGGGTGTACCCTGCCTCTCGCCCTATGACAGCTGGGATAAGCTCCAGAACCCCTGCAACCCTGAAAAGGATAAGCGGAAGCAAATGGATGGGATTAAATCTTTTTTTTGGAAATAAAAATAAATATCTATCAGCAGGTATACGATTAAACCCAAAACTGGATATAAATGAAGAAATAACAGTCTGGGTACAATAATAGCATCTACAAATAGAACAGCAGTCCTGGAATTATCTTTGTAATACTCTGATAAATATCAGTGGTATTTATTTTGTTTTGATGAGAATAAGTTAAAGAGAAAATTACAGTTCATGGCGGGGCTAAAATTGGTATAAATACTTGATATAAATAAATGTATTAAAATGCATAAATAGTTGTGTTTAAAATCAGTTACGTTAAAGCATAATGTTATGGAATGTGAATGTCTTTAAGAAGAGAAGAGGTTTAAAAATTATTTTCTTACGCTACGTCATGCGAATTCACGACCTTGAGTTTTTACTTCCTGGGGAGGAAAGAAGAGAGAAATAAAGGAAAAAAACAAGAGAAAAGAAGAAGAGGAGTAATGAAAATGGCGCAGACAGAGCAAAGACTCCGGGACTGCGTATGTCACCAAGGTTGAGGTTGTTCAGCAACAACAAACCACCCAACTGTGGACTTCCCGGTAATTATTCGGAGCGTTTGAGCCGGACTTTCTGTGTCCATTTGTGTCGGGTGAACACGAGGCAAGGTTGGTTACGTTGGCTAGCTGGAGCTAGGCTAACGCCACGGTCCTTGCTGAAGGAGATTCCGCCTGAACGGACAGAAGGAGTTTTGGGAGTCGTCTCGGGAGAGAGCCGTTGACGGAGGACGATTCGCTACTACCGAGGGAACCGGGGATTTGTTGCTCGCTGCGGCGAGTGGAGACGGTCGCTACTGCAACGAGCGAGTGATTCATCGGATGTGGCCGAGACGTCACAGATACACGGAGGTATCGTTATTACAAAGGGCTCCAACTAAAGCGTGCCAACAAAAATAGACTAGGAGTGCACTCCAAACAAACTAAAACTAAACAGGTTGAGAAAAGAGAGACTAAAATCTATCCCCCAGGGTTATATTTTATTTTCTGTATTCGTTCTTTTTCATAAACGAAAAGGGGTTTGAATGTGAATTTCCTGCAAATGCTTAATACATGTTCTAAACCTGAGATCTTGTGTTGGGGTTATTGCATGGTGTTTTATCATTTAAATATTCAGATGCATAAGTGTTTACCGGGCAAGTGTATTTCCTCTAGCCTCCACCAGACTATTTAGACACGAGAATCATACGACACCCTAGACTGATATTTACTTTTCGAGATGTATCTTTTATCACAGAATGTTTAACCAGGGTTAAGACTCCACCTGAAGGCCTATAGGGGGGTCTTATCACACGAGCCGGTGGCAAAAGTGTTACATTTCTGGGGGCTCGTCCGGGATGTCTGTAATTTTTGTTATGACTGACCTGGTTTCCCTTATTCACCAAAGAGAGGTGAAGTTTCCCTGCTTGTTGGCACCAACACACCCACTGTGAGGCGATTGCTTAGCCACTGCAGGGAAAAGGGAGGAGAAAACTTTGTGAGATCCATGCACATTCACCCCGTCTTCAGAAAAGTTTTCAATGAGATCTCAGTGCTAGCACCTGATACTGACAATAACCAGAGAGGAACTGTGTGGTTCACTCAAGCCAAACCTGTCACCATACAGCCTGGTGGAGTCGCCCAAGTGGCTGGGGCACCAAAGTTTCATAGAGTGCTGAACACTCAGACAATCCTTGTAGACTCACCTGATGACCCTGAGAATGAGTCACGGTTTCCCGATGGACTCCTGGTGAGACCAGAGTTGCAGACCTCCACTGGTGTGACGGCCAAAAGAATTACTGTTCTGGTTAGAAACGTGTCAGCACGGGAAATTACCTTGACCAGAGGGACGCCAATAGCTCATCTGTTTCCAGTCGACGTTGTGTCATCTCCACCTGGAAGGGAAGAGTCTGAAGCCGAGTCACCTGGGAAGTTGAGCTCCTCTTCTTTCAACTTTGGAGACTCACCAGTTCCTAAGGAGTGGAGGAAAGATTGGTGACAAAATTGATGGAATGGAGTGAAGTTTTCTCTCTGCATGAGTTTGATATAGGATGCAGTAAGAGCACCCAGCACACTATCAAAACCACAGAGGACAAACCATTTCGTGAGAGGTTTGTCGGCTGCCGCCTGCAGACGTGGAGGCATTGAGACAGCATCTATCGCAGCTAAAAAACGCTGGTGTTGTTACAGAGTCACGCAGTCCTTATGCCTCACCCATTGTGGTCGTGAGGAAGAAGAATGGGAAAATAAGGATGTGTGTGGATTTCCGGACTCTAAACCGCCGCATTATCCCAGACTAATACACGGTGCCAAGAATTGAAGATGATTGGCCTGTCTCAGTGGAAGCAAGTGGTTTAGTGTGCTTGATCTTCGGAGTGGATATTATCAAGTGCCCATAGCAGACTCCGACAAGGACAAGACAGCTTTCATTTGCCCGGCTGGATTCTTCCAATTTGAAAGAATGCCACAGGGAGTGACAGGGGCTCCCGCTACGTTTCAGCGGGTAATGGAACAGACTGTTGGAGACATGAACTTGCTTGAGGTATTGGTTTATCTCGATGATCTCATTGTGTTTGGAGCAAAGCTTGAGGAGCATGAGATCAGGTTGCTGAAGGTGCTTGACCGTTTAAAGGACAAAGGACTGAAGTTGTCGCTGGATAAATGCCAGTTTTGTCAGCCATCGGTAACTTATGTTGGACACATCATATTTCAAGATGGGGTGTCTACCGATCCAAAGAAGACTGAAGCTGTAACCACGTGGCCGAGACCAAACACTGTGACTGCATTACGGTCATTTCTTGGATTCTGTGGGTACTACTGGCGTTTCGTGAAGGATTACTCCAAGGTAGTTCACCCATTGAACCAACTGTTGTCTGGTTACCCCCTAGCTGCAAAGAAGAAAGCAAAGGAAAAGCCGGATAGCACTTACCTTAACCCCTCAGAGCCTTTTGGTGGTCGATGGAGTGAAAAATGTGAAGCAGCCTTCGAGGAGCTGAAGAGACGACTTACCCAAGCTCCTGTGTTGGCTTTCGCGAATCCTCAGCTACCTTATGTGCTACATGTAGACGCTAGCCGGGAAGGGCTAGGAGGAGTGCTGTACCAGGATCAAGGTGAAGGATTGAGACCTGTGGCTTTCGTCAGTCGGAGTTTGACTCCTTCAGAAAAGAATTACCCAGCCCATAATTTGGAATTTTTGGCGCTGAAGTGGGCGGTAGTGGACAGACTGCATGACTATCTGTACGGGACCAAGTTTGAGGTGAGGACAGACAACAACCCTCTGACATATGTGCTAACGTCTGCCAAGCTAGACGCGACGGGTCACCGTTGGCTTGCTGCCCTGTCTACATATGACTTTAGCCTCAAGTACAGATCGGGAGCCCAAAACACTGATGCCGACGTCCTCTCTCGCCGCCCACTTTCGAGTTCAATAAACAAGAGAGAGTGGAGCGACATTCCTGCAGCAGGCGTGAGGGCCCTGTGTCAAATGTCTGTGGCGATAAAGCACAGAAATCCACGCTCTGGAAGAGCCATTGACCCTTTTGGCAGTTCTCCACAAGCTATCCCACAAGCTTATTACAATCTGGCCTCTTTGAGTGTTAAAGATATGCCCTTTGTGAGTCTTGCTGAGTTGTCAACCGCTCAGCAGGATGATCCTGGCATAGGACAAGTGTGGTCAGCTCTGAGTAATGGAAATAGCAACCAAGTTGACAAGACCAAGCATCCAACTTGCTCTTTGCTGTTGAGAGAGTGGGACAGGTTAAAGATGCAGAAAGGAGTGATGTATCGCATTGTAACCCCTCCAGCCAAATCATGCTGTTCTCAGTTGGTACTACCAGAAAAGTACAGAACCCCCGTGCTGAAATCACTGCACGATGACTCGGGTCATTTGGGCCTCGACAAGAAATACGGCTTGGTAAAAAAAACGGTTCTACTGGCCTCGGATGAAGTCAGAGATTGAGGAGTATTGCAAGTCTTGTGAGAGGTGCATAAAAAGAAAGACTCTACCCAAGAGAGCTGCACCTTTGTCGCATTTGCAAAGTGATGGACCATTTGACCTCGTTTGTATGGACTTTCTGTCCATTGAGCCTGATTCGAGCAGCACAGAAAATGTTCTGGTCATTACTGATCACTACACTCGCTATGCTCAAGCTTTTCCAACAAAAGACCAGAGAGCCTCTACGGTTGCAAAAGTGTTGTTGGAGAAGTATTTTGTTCATTATGGATTGCCGCGGAGGATGCACAGTGATCAGGGCAGAGATTTTGAAAGTCGCCTTGTCCATGAAGTGTTGAGTTCACTTGGAGTTGAAAAATCAAGAACGACGCCCTATCATCCTCAAGGAGACCCCAAACCCGAGAGGTTTAATAGGACGTTGTTGGATATGTTAGGGACTCTGGAACCGAACAAAAAGACAAAATGGAGTCAGCACATTGTTCATTTGGTTCATGCTTATACACTCAACAAAAATATAAACGCAACACCTTTGTTACTGCTCCCATTCCCCATGGGATGGACGTAGAGACCTAAAATTCATTCCAGATACACAATATAACCATCCCTCCCAAACAGTGGTCACAAATCAGTCCAAATGTGTGGTAGTGGGCACATCTGCTATATTGAGATAATCCATCCCACCTCACAGGTGTGCCACATCAGGATGCTGATCTGACATCATGAGTAGTGCACAGGTGTACCTCAGACTGCCCACAACAAAAGGCCACCCTGGAATGTGCAGTTTTGTCTCACAGCAAAATGCCACAGATGCCACAAGCAATGAGGGAGCGTGCAATTGGCATGCTGACAGCAGGAATGTCAACCAGATCTGTCGCCCGTGCATTGAATGTTCATTTCTCAACCATAAGCCGTCTCCACAGGCGTTTCAGAGAATATGGCAGCACATCCAACCGGCCTCACAACCGCAGACCTCGTGTAACCACACCAGCCCAGGACCTCCACATCCAGCAGGTTCACCTCCAAGATCGTCTGAGACCAGCCACCCAGACAGCTGCTGGAACAATTGGTTTGCAAAACCAAACAATTTCTGCACAAACTGTCAGAAACCGTCTCAGGGACGCTCAACTACATGCCCGTCGTCCTCATTGGGGTCTTGACCTGACTCCAGCTCGTCGCCGTAACAGACTTGTGTGGGCAAATGCTCACATTCGATGGCGTCTGGCACGTTGGAGAGGTGTGCGCTTCACGGATGAATCATGGTTCACATTGTTCAGGGCAGATGGCAGCTGAGAATGTCCCAGTTCTTGCATGGCCAGCATACTCACCGGACATGTCACCCATTGAGCATGTTCGGGATGTGCTTGACCGGCGTATACGACAGCATGTACCAGTTCCCACGAATATCCAACAACCTCGCACAGCCATTGAAGTGGAGTGGACCAACATTCCACAGGCCACAATTGACAATCTGATAGACTCCATGCGACGATGTGTTGCACTGCATGAGGCAAATGGTGGTCACACCAGATACTGACCGGTTCTGGGTCCCCAGACCCCCAATAGCGCAAAAAACTGCACATTCCAGGGTGGCCTTTTGTTGTGGGCAGTCTGAGGTACACCTGTGCACTATTCATGATGTCAGATCAGCATCCTGATGTGGCACACCTGTGAGGTGGGATGGATTATCTCAATATAGCAGATGTGCCCACTACCACACATTTGGACTGATTTGTGACCACTGTTTGGGAGGGATGGTTATATTGTGTATCTGGAATGAATTTTAGGTCTCTACGTCCATCCCATGGGGAATGGGAGCAGTAACAAAGGTGTTGCGTTTATATTTTTGTTGATTGTAATTGCACTCCTAATGAAGCTACAGGATTCTCTCCCTATTTTCTTATGTTTGGGCGTGAAGCCAGATTACCTGTGGATTTATGTTTTGAGGTTTCCAGTGATGGCACACAACAGAAAACTTACCTCAAGTACGTTTCTGACATGAGGAAGGAGCTAAAGGCTGCCTATGAGCTAGCCGAGTCCGTCGCTGCCAAGCAAAATGAGAACAATAAGCAGCGGTATGACAAAAGAATCAGGTTCGCACAGTTGTTACCTGGAGACAGAGTCTTGCTACAAAACCTCGGCTTACAAGGGAAGCATAAACTGGCCGATCGCTGGGCGTCAAAACCATATGTTGTGGAAAGCAAGATGCCGAACCTACCAGTGTTCCGGTTGAAACCTGAAGATGGTGATGGACCAATCAAGATCCTCCATCGAAATCACTTACTGCCTCTTGGGAAGAGGATATGTCTAGATCCTGAATCCCATACTGATCTTACACCTACAAGGAGAGTTCTGCGACGGAGAAAACAGAAAGAGTGCACAGACGAGCCTGAAAAGGAAAAGACCCTATCACAGAAAATGGCAGATAAGGACTCTGAAAGAGAAGGAGTTACACTCAGTGATCAAGTTGGAAAAGAGTACATTGACTCAGAGGATGAGGACTATGGACTTTGGTATGATTTAGCTGTTGAACCCCTCAGAAACAACATGGATGATGATACTCTGGAACCATTCAGTTTGGATTTGGATGTGTCCTTAAGCGACTGGACTGAGCAACCAAAAACAGTTGAGCTGGGAGTAACACAGGAATGTGTGGAGGAACCTGAAGTGGACGGTGTAAATGACTCTGAGTCTATTGAGACAACCGAAACCGAACTACCAGAGACTGGCGAGAATCGCGAAGAGACTGGCAAAGACAAAACACTGCCTGAAGGCATTCTCTTGCAAGAAGAAGACACTGAACTTAACTCTGAGACTAATCCTGACTTTGACATTAAGACCAGACCTCAGAGGTTAAAGAGGGCTCCTCTAAGGTTAACTTATGATGAACCAGGTCATCCCAGTGTTGTAGCAGCCCCTACAGTGAAATATGTCTGGATAGGAACACCCATCTTTGCTTAGTTGTGTGTTTTACTCACCAGTTGTGCCATATTGGTTTATGTTTTCAAGGTACAAAGTCATGAGGGCATGCTTTATTTGGTGGGGGAAGAGTGTAATACTCTGATAAATATCAGTGGTATTTATTTTGTTTTCATGAGAATAAGTTAAAGAGAAAATTACAGTTCATGGCGGGGCTAAAATTGGTATAAATACTTGATATAATTAAATGTATTTGTTAGGGAAAATATTCTAAAACACTTCTTCAGTAAAGACTCAGAGAAGAGAAACACACAGAACTTCTTGCTAGCAAGGGCAGCCTTCAGACTGAGACTCGCGCAGAGCACTGCCCCTGGTCTTTATTTTATACTCCATTGAACGTATGTGTGTGTGTGTGTGTGTGTGTGTGTGTGTGTGTCCTGCTGATCAAAGGGTCATAAAAGGCACATCCTTGGTCAAGAAGAGGGTAGACCTCCTCACCCTAGATAACATTGGTGAGGAAGTCAAGCAGTTAAAGCACTTAGACTAAAACAGACGTAACTACGTTAATCCATGACCTCTCTCGTGCTCCCAGGATGTGGATGTGCATTCTAGTGTGGAATACACACCAAGCCTTTGCAGCCTGTTAAAGATCACACACAATTAATTATATGCCTCTAAGTATACATGGTTGAATATTTCCTAAGACAAATAACTACATGCAGTATTCTACCATATGCAAACTTATATCACTAAAAGATTATACTGACTACTAAATACAATTTTCCATTGACAGTATTAAAATGCATAAATAGTTGTGTTTAAAATCAGTTACGTTAAAGCATAATGTTATGGTATATCACCAAGGTTGAGGTTGTTCAGCAACAACAAACTGTGAACTTCCCGGTAATTATTCGGAGCGTTTGAGCCGGACTTTCTGTGTCCATTCGTGTCGGGTGAACACGAGGCAAGGTTGGTTACGTTGGCTAGGTGGAGCTAGGCTAACGCCACGGTCCTTGCTGAAGGAGATTCCGCCTGAACGGACAGAAGGAGTTTTGGGAGTCGTCTCGGGAGAGAGCCGTTGACGGAGGACGATTCGCTACTACCGAGGGAACCGGGGATTCGTTGCTCGCTGCGGCGAGTGGAGACGGTCGCTACCGCAACGAGCGAGTGATTCATCGGATGTGGCCGAGACGTCACAGATACACGGAGGTATCATTATTACAAAGGGCTCCAACTAAAGCGCGCCAACAAAAATAGACTAGGAGTGCACTCCAAACAAACTAAAACTAAACAGGTTGAGAAAAGAGAGACTAAAATCTATCCCCCAGGGTTATATTTTATTTTCTGTACTCGTTCTTTTTCATAAACGAAAAGGGGTTTGAATGTGAATTTCCTGCAAATGCTTAATACATGTTCTAAACCTGAGATCTTGTGTTGGGGTTATTGCATGGTGTTTTATCATTTAAATATTCAGATGCATAAGTGTTTACCGGGCAAGTGTATTTTCTCTAGCCTCCACCAGACTATTTAGACACGAGAATCATACGACACCCTAGACTGATATTTATTTTTCGAGGTGTATCTTTTATCACAGAATGTTTAACCAGGGTTAAGACTCCACCTGAAGGCCTATAGGGGGGTCTTATCACACGAGCCGGTGGCAAAAGTATTACATCTTTTAATTCAATTCAATTCAATTCAATTTTATTTATATAGCGCCAAATCACAACAAAAGTTGCCTCAAGGCGCTTCATAGATACAGAGAAAAACCCAACAATCATATGACCCCCTATGAGCAAGCACTTTGGTGACAGTGAGAAGGAAAAACTCCCTTTTAACAGGAAGAAACCTCCGGCAGAACCAGGCTGGGGTGAGAGAAGGAATACAGGATAAAAGACATGCTGCGGAAGAGAGACAGAGGTTAATAACAGATATGATTCAATGCAGAGAGGTCTATAAATACATAGTGAGTGAGAAAGGTGACTGGAAAGGAAAAACAATGCATCATGGGAATCCCCCGGCAGCCTACGTCTATTGCAACATAACTAAGGGAGGATTCAGGGTCACCTGGTCCAGCCCTAACTATATGCTTTAGCAAAAAGGAAAGTTTTAAGCCTAATCTTAAAAGTAGAGATAGTGTCTGTCAGAGGTGTGGACTCGAGTCACATGACTTGGACTCGAGTCAGACTCGAGTCATTAATTTTATGACTTTAGACTTGACTTGAAAAAATGTTCTAAGACTTGTGACTTGACTTGGACTTTTACACCAATGACCTGGGACTTGAATTGGACTTGAACCGGTTTACTTGAAAAGACTTGATATTTCACCCCAAATATAAAATTTAACATGCATATTATAAAGAGATTGAAAATGTGACGTCATTCAGGGGTAAAACCGCAAAGGATTCTGGGAACTCGTGGCAAGAGGTACTAGCGCACTCAGGCTTTCAATTGAAATCAGTCACACAGCGATAAAAAGAAACACAAAAATGGCAAGAAGCTGTTGTATTATTAACTGCAATAGCTGGTCGCATGACAGCCACGGGAAGCCGACAGGTAAAGAGATCGGTTGTTATCGGATTACGTCGTTGAAGAGAAATTGTTCGAGCCATGTTTCCGAAGTGAGAAACAGGCGACGGATGGCCTGGATTGCAGCCATTCAAAGATCAAATATAACGTCCCAGAACACGCCAGCTCACAGGTTAGTCTGCTCCAAGCATTTCCACAAAGGCAAGTCTTCTGTTGTAGTTAATGCTTCATTTTTCTTAACATAATTGGTGATATAGGTTACAAGCAAGTCTGGCGCTGAACAGAAATTGCCGCGCTATGCTTCTTTGTTTATTGTGCATAAATAGTGAATTGTCCTGACACAATATTGCGTTTCGCTTCTGTTATTATGGTACATTGACAAAAACATATACTTTTATTCACAGGATAAAACAGTTTTTTTGTATCACCAATTGCCCAGTACGATTACAGCATACAATATTATTGTCACTGCTACATTTCTGTAATGCGTACCAGAAATTATTTCCACTGCTAATTAATTACGCTTGAGCTCAAAGGTCCTATTAATAAACGGTTAACGAATGTGTATTTATGAGGACGATTTGTGAGACTGGTAAACTTATGATACGTACGATGGTCTTTCGTTCTACACGGTGCATTTCAAGGGTCTGTACCCATCCATCGGTAAACTGTACCTGGGCTTGTTGCAGTGACCTGAAGTTACTAAACTTCATGAGTGTGTGCACTCACTCCAAGAACCATATAATTATAAATATGCATATAAATATGCTACAATGAGATAGCTGACTTCATCTAACTAGCAAATGTTGTCCAGGCTACATTGGTGATGCAGTTTTTTTAATGTGTATGATATTTTTGTCATGCGATTTTAAAGCCGGTCCTACAACCGCATCCAAGAATAACATGCGGCTTATCTCAGAACTGTCGGTGAAAATTATTCTTGGAGCTAGGTTTAATTGAGCTGCATTTTAAAGAGGTGCAATTTCACAATTTGTGTATATTTTCTAAGTTCACTCTTTTGTCATGTGTTGAGAAAAACACAGATTTAAAAATTACATGGTCTAATATTTACATTTAGCATATAACTGCAACATGCTTTTTTCGTTTTTTTTTTTTTTTAAAGACTCGAAAGGACTTGAAAGTCAAAATTTCAGACTTGTGATTTTACTCGGACTTTTACACCAGTGACTTGAGACTCGACTCTGACTTGCCTGACATTACTTGAGACTTGACTTGAGACTTGAGGATAAAGACTTGAGACTTACTTGAGACTTGCAAAACAATGACTTGGTCCCACCTCTGGTGTCTGTGTCCCAAATCCAAACTGGAAGCTGGTTCCACAGAAGAGGGGCCTGAAAACTGAAGGCTCTCCCTCCCATTTTACTGAGGAGCAGGATTTTGAATTCAATTCTGGATTTAACAGGAAGCCAATGAAGGGAAGCCAAAACAGGAGAAATATGCTCTCTCTTTCTAGTCCCTGTCAGTACTCTTGCTGCAGCATTTTGGATTAGCTGAAGGCTTTTCAGTGAGTTTTTTGGACATCCTGATAATAATGAATTACAGTAGTCCAGCCTGGAAGTAATAAATGTATGAACTAGTTTTTCACTCTGAGACAGGATATTTCTAATTTTAGAGATGTTGCACAAATGGAAGAACGCAGTCTTACATATTTGTTTAATATGTGCGTTGAAGGACATATCCTGGTCAAAAATGACTCCAAGGTTCCTCACAGCATTACTGGAGGCCAAGGTAATGCCATCCAGAGTAAGAATCTGGTTAGATACCATATTTCTAAGATTTTCAGGGCCGAGTACAATAACCTCAGTTTTATCTGAATTAAGAAGCAGAAAGTTAGCGGCCATCCAGGTCTTTATGTCTTTAAGACATTCCTGCAGTTTAACTAATTGGTGTATTTTATCTTACAACAACAGAGTGTACTTAATAGATAACAACCAAATGAAGTTACACTGGCTACATCCATTGTCTATGTCTTTGTTAGCAGTTTGGCTGCCATGTGGTGTTGTACAACCAATACAAGCAGCGAAAATGAGCTTCCTCCCAAGGGTAGCTGGCTTCTCCCTTAGACATAGGGTGAGGAGTTTGGCCATCCGGAAGGGGCTCAGAGTAGAGCTGCTGCTCCTCCAAAGGAACCAGTTATGGTGGTTCGGGCATCAGATGCCTCCTGGGCAAGCTGTTCTGGGCCTGTCCCACTGGGAGGAGGCCCTGGGGCAGACCAAGGACACGCTGGAGAAATTATATCTCTCGACTGGCCTGGGAACAACTTGGTGTTCCCCTGGACAAGCTCGAGGAGGTGGTTGGGGATAGGGAGGTCTGGGCTTCTCTGCTTAGACTGCTGCCCCCGCTGGCATTATTAGTTAATGGTGACAAGCTTTGGCTTTAGTAAGATGAATCCATTGACTATAAGTCTATGTATGCCAATTACAACACCAAGTTACCACCCAATTATTCATAAGTAACGGTGTATTGAAATAATTAAATACAAGAGCACTCAAAAATCTCAACTATCCCCGAAGGATGGTGGTTTGGGTGGTGCTGTCACTTGGTGTTTGTTCTATATGTGGTACAGTATTACTTCCTGTTCATGTTCAAACACACAGTGGTGTTTTTGTGTAGGAGCATAGCAATTTAATTATTACGTTTTAGATAACTTCTTATTTCATAGAGTAATCTTGATGTGCTTGATCCAAAGCACACTCTCTGTTGACAGTATTCGCTTCGCACCCTTGAGAAACCCGCAGCTAGGCAGGCCCCTGTAGCCAGCACAGCTGAAGGTAGCGTAGGCCCCAAAGAGTAAAACCTTTAAAGTAATGTGCATTATTAAACATTAGGTCTCTGTTAGTACACGAATTAATAATTGTTCAACAAATGTTTATGTTTGTTAGTTTAAATGAATCAACACCCCCAAATCATACTAACTATCAGAATCCTCAAAGCACAGGCTGAGGAGGCCGTGTGGAAGCAATTTTCCACACCAGCTTATTAATCAACCAAAGACCAAGACAGACTTTTAATTCATTTGAAACGATGGGCCTTACACAGTTTCTGTCTAATTTCTCAAACTTTTTTTATCTGATTTAGCCTTCAGTTAATCCAAAATGCTGCAGCCAGAGTGCTGACAGGGACTGGAAAGCGAGAGGATATCTCTCTTATTTTGGCTTCACTTCATTGGCTTCCTTTTTTTTTTTTTTTTTTCTTTTATTGTTTATTTTATTTTCACTTACTGAATACGGGACAGACTTGACTGGGGGAAAGAAGGGGAGAAAGAAAGAGGGAAAGAGAAACAGCTGAGAAGAGGGATGGGGGAGAAGGGCAAAAGACAAAAACCAACAGAATGGGCAGCCAAAACAAAAAAAAAAAAAATGCATATATCAATCACCTGGATCACCTGCTGAGAAAGAAAAAAGAAAACGAGCAGAAGAGAACAAGAGTAATAGAATAAACAACATCACAATGATATATGGGAATATGACAGTAAATACTAAATATTAAACATTATTGTGCAGCACATAAGATCAACAGAACACAGTGTGCTTTGAGGTAGGAGCCAAAAGGGTGTAGTTTGTGGGTATGATCACCCGTGTGTACACCTGTGAGCATGGACGCGCTTGTTTTTTTTTGTTTTTTTTAAAAGGTTCCTTCATGTAATGATCTGCTAGAGGGTGTGGGGGGGCCACAGCCCCGTCCTCCAGGGCATGAAGCAGGTATGGAGGAGATCAAAACTCCAGACATCCAGAGGCCCCCAGAACACAAGAGACCAAGGAAGATCAACAGAGGGGCAGCCGCGCCACTGTCCCAGAAAGAGCTGAGGAGAGTCCCAGATGAGGGCTCACTCAGCAGCCGCGGAGCAGAAGCCAGGGGGAGCTGCAGTGACGCGCCCGTGAGCTCCGCCGGCAGCCAGCCGTGCCTGAGTGACCGAGCCCCAGGCCGAGAGGCCGGGGGCACCCCACCTCCGAAGTGGCCCGAGCGAGCCCCAGGCTCCAGGCCCCGATAAGCAGCCGCCAAGGAGTGAGCCGGTGTGTACCTGGACGCCCATCCCCGGACACAAAGAACCACCAACGCACCGATGTCTGAGGGAGTCCGCCACTGGCAGGGGAAGTGGTGGTAGGGGGAGATAGGCCTCCAAACCTTGGAGGCCCTGAGATGTCCCCAGAGAGGTGGCGCCTGACACCCAACCTGACATATAGACACAGACATACAGGCACACACATATACAAACATCCATTCCCACCCTCATGCTCTCATATGCACTTACTCCACACTCAACCAACGTGGAGACAGACATAAAGAGACGCTGTACACACGATCACACTCCCCAAGCGTACTCTACAAACCGGGTCTAGGTACCCTTGCCCCTGGATTGGGGAACTGCACCCAGACCCAGGTGGTGTTACCCTTTTCCCTGCAGTGGGGGAAGGCAGACCGCCCCGACTCCGCAGCAGCAGGAAGGCCCCACACTCCAGACCGCAGTCGGACGGCCAACTCCTCCTCCTAGCCCCCCCGCTCCAGCAGGTCGCAGAGAATGGGGGTGAGAGAAGACTCCAAACCTCCCTCCACCCGCTCATTGTAGTGTTGATGCATGTGTGTTCTAGGGTGCATTTAAAACCCAGGAGGGCATGGAGCTACCTGCCAGAGAGCAGCAGGTAAGCGCATGGTCCCTCCTGCTAGCCCTCAATGTCTACGTGTATTTAAAATTGAGAGGTGGGCAACGACGCCAGGGGTGGGGTGTACACCCTGATGGTACTTTGGATTCCGTGTATCGTGCCCACCCCCAAGATCCTATATGTATGTGTAATGAGAGTGTGAGTAATGTGAATGTCTAAGTTGTGGGATAAAACTGAGGCAGAGGCAGCCAGAAGGGGACGGGGGGGGGGGACGGGGGGGGGGGGGGACGGGGGGGGGGGGGTAGCCTCCTCTGCACCCTGGTGACATACCCCTACTCCAAGGTCCTCCATGTGTGGGTGGTTGTGGTGGAGCGGGAAGAGGGAGGCAGCTGGAGATGGGGAGGGAAGGAAGGGAGGGGCAAGTGACCCCTCCCTGGGGCCAGCTCCCCCGCTGACCCCAGTAGGCACCCCCATACTCCGCGACCCGCCAGGGAAAGGGGGCCCAGGCCCATCCAGACCGGGGCCCAGTGCAGCAGCGCCTCCCGGCCCCACAGAGCCCGGGACAGTCCACCCAACCCCACCACAGAGAAAACTGCACCCACCCCACCATCCACTCATCTTCCAGACTACATAAGACAATAAACACCCAGGCTGAGATGTTCCTCCACCTCTCCTGTATCTCCCCCTCCTGCAGAGAGAGCTCCTGAAGAGAGGAAAGCTCCTGCAAGATGTGACAATCTCCCCCACCAGTTGAAGAGCCCCCCAGGTGGCTCGATGCACCGGCGGCACCCTGCTCCAGGACTGGGCCCCCATGCACCCACCCGCCCACAACCCCGGCAACACACCAACCAGGACCCAAGCCCCCGAGGCCCGGCCCGGGCCCCAGCCCAGAGACGGAGCGCCCCCAGAACCTCACGCCCATCCTGGACCCACCCAGGGGCAGCCAGGCTACCAGGTCAGTAACCCACGTCCGTCAGCACAGACCCTCCCCTAGCCTCGCTGCACGCAGCCGCGAGGAAACAGTCACCTGAGAGCCAACAGAGCCCCTAACCAGACATGACCGCTACCCCGGGTTGAGCCCCCAAGGAAGATGCCTCCGGGGAACCCCCGACGCCCTAAGCCTGTCCCTACCCCCACACCAATCACAACAGTGGAGGCGGGACCAAACTATGACCCCCCACCCCCACTAGGTGATGGAGCTGATCAAAGGGGCCCAGAGCAATTGATCTGATGTGGTGGCAGAGGCTGTATCAAGACTAATGTAATCTAATAGATAATTTCTATATTGGTTAGAATTAAGATTATTTTTATTTTTCCAGTTCATGAGGACTGTTTTCTTGGCTATGCATAGGGCAGTGAAAACCATATGGGCGATATTCTTTTCTGAAGTGACAATATCTAAGCTGCCCAACAAACTCACTAAGGGGGAAGTTGGAATGTTACATTTCAGACACTTCGATAAGTCTTCACATATCTCGCGCCAAAACTTCTGAACTGGTGGGCAGAACCAAAGGAGCTTGGATATAATTGTCCGGTGAATTGGTTTGGCAGTGTGAGCAGTTGTTGGTAGACGTAAAGCCCATCTTGAACATCCGATGACCTGTATAGTGCACTCTATGTAATATTTTGTATTGAATTACAGTTTTTCTCAGTCGCTTTGGTGCATTTCTCACAACAGAATTGAACTCTCCACCACTACTAAGGCACTTCTCAAAACAATTAGTGCAAACTGCAAAACATGGTGGATAACTTGCAAAAGTGAGTCACTCCATCAAAAAGAAAAGTCAGGTGTCCAAAATAAGTTGTCAATGCATCAACAACAAATCCCTTGAGCAAAACAGACAATACATTCATCAAAAGCAAGTACTGATACCAAACAAAGTGTCAGGGCTGTCACAATTACAAGTCATTAGACCAGCACCTTTGGTCACAAAATCACATGGTCTGAACATGTTCCCATTGTGACGGATGTCTTTGTAGGTGCTTCCCAATGACATGTCAAGTCCGGACCGCATGCATGGCATGTTGAAAACCATAAATTGTAAAGGACAATCAAGACACTCCATATGCACTCTTGATAATATTTAATTGAAACTGTTCACAGCATTGTGCAAACTGGGGAAATACAGTAAATCAAACATTTTACAGCAAACAAACTCACCTAGACAGTAAACCTCACTGCAGTAGTTACGACTCAAAAAAAACAAACTGAAAAACAGACACTGCTGCATATCAATCATTGATATCTAGACGCTCCCGTCTGTCTGCCCACATATTTGCATCAACATCACAGCGTATGTCAGCTCTATCGATGCATCGGGGAAAGTATCTTCTGGAGTGTCGAATCCACCCTCTGCAGGACTCTGCTGTGATGTCATCACAAGCTGCATCCATAGCTGCTAGCAGGGTCATTTGGGTATGTGGATGCCTGTCATATACCTTCCACCTCCAGGAAGAGAAAAACTCCTCAATTGGATTCAGGAATGGACTGTAAGGAGGAAGAAACTCCATAAGCATCCTGTCGTGTGCTGCAAACCACTGCCTGACTACAGCAGAGTGATGGAAGCTTACATTATCCCAAACCACTACATACATTGTCCGATTGTCACCAGGATCATCCCTTCCATTTTGTGGGATCAGGTCCCTATGAAGAGCATCCAGAAAAGCCAACAGGTGTTGTGAATTGTATGCACCAATACGAGGAATATGGGTGTGAACACCATTCTCTGAGATTGCGGCACACATTGTAATATTCCCTCCTCGTTGGCCTGGGACATCAATGGTGGCTCTTTCTCCAATGTGATTCCGTCCACGCCGTCTGCCTTTTGCGAGATTGAATCCCGCTTCGTCAAGATATACAAACATGTGCAGGGGTTCCCTGGCCTCCAACTCCAGGATATGCTTTACAAAGGATGAGAATCAGACAGGTCTGTAATGGTGCATTTGGCAGAACAGATTGTACAGTTGGAATTGTACATAGGATTACAGTAACATGCATAAATGTAGGTTGAGTACATGGCCTAAACTGTTACAGTGAACAGAGGTACATATGCGAACATGTGTTACCTGTACATACTGGTGACGGAGCTCCTTCACTCGATCACTGTTCCGTTCAAATGGCACTCTGTACAATTGCTTCATGGACATTTCATTCCGTCTGAGGACTCTGTCTATGGTGGAAATTGATATTGACTGAATATTTCCGAAGATGGTGTCATCGTTTACGACAGTTCTTTGTATTTCTCTCAGTCTCAAAGCGTTGTTTGCAGCCACCATTGCACAAATTCTTTCCTCTTGCTGCGGAGTCATAAGTGGACCTCTTCCACCTCCTCTAGGTTGTCTGGCAGTCCTTTTTGAGATGCAGATGGGAAAACACACACATGTAAGCGCAAACATGCTTACAGTGATTGTCACAGGACTATCATTCAAAACTCCTTTCTTTACAGCATTACTGTATTGTACCACAGCACACTATGCCACACCTGGGCCAAGTCTGCGCTTCAGTTACAGTACGTCTATGTGTAAGGATCTGTAAGGTCATGTCCTAATGCAAGTCTCCTGTATGACTATGAAAGTGCAGAGCAAATTAGTTTGTGCTGCATACTGTAACTAGATTACGGTGTGCTCACCTGTTTTCCCGACGAAATGTCTGGATGATAGAACTTACAGTAGTTCTCCCAACATTTGGCTGCACCCTTCGACCAGCCTCGGCCATTGTGAGGCCATGGTTTATCACATGATCCACAAGTGTTGCCCTGATTTCGTCAGGAACGTGTCTATGTGGTTGGCCTCTTCTCACCCGGTTTTGTCCTCGTCCTCCACCGATCCTCACTCCTCTTCCACGAGGCTGACGTTCCATGTTCTGCTGTTTTGTAGATTCAGTATGCACCTCATGCCAATCCTGTCTGTTGGTTTACATTACAGTATATATGTACTTGTGGAGTGGGGGATGCTGTGCCGCGGTTCACCTGTGACTGGGTAGGAGAGGCTTTTCATTGGTTGCAAGTAGGAGTGACACACACCAATTTTCATTAGTGTGAGATAAGGTTCACCTGAGACATGTAGTTTATGGAGATTTTCATGGGAACTCCTCCAAAATAGGGTTTTCAAAATGGGTGTATGAATCGTTTGACAAGCTGTTCAGCAATTTTGAGTGCACTGACACAAGCAATGCAATGAAGACTATTAGTTGTAAGGACAATGACTATTCAGCCGGTACAAGTATGAATAATTGTGACATTCATGATGAAAGAAAGGAGATAGTGATGAATAGGAAGTCAAACGTGACCATTCTTTAGATATTTGTACTCACTCAACTGCTTCATGTCCAAAGGCATTTGCCTTTGGACGCAGTGAACGTGAAACCGCCACAGGGTTGTGCCAAAACGACTACATGTTGTGGTGGTTGAACTAACTGTTGTGCAATGTTTAATTCTGTTGTGAGAAATGCACCAAAGCGACTGAGAAAAACTGTAATTGAAGACTGGGATTTCTAATTAGATGAAAGGTTTTTAAGCAAATCTGAGACCAGAAGTTTAGGTCTAAGTTAACTGATAAATCCGCTTCCCATTTTGCAATAGGAAGTGATATTGATTCATCTGTTTTAGAAAGCATTCTGTATATTTTGGATAGTAATTTGGGGGTTTTAAGAGTAAGAATTTGAACCACACTTGGTGGTGTTTGTAGTTCAACTTGACCCGGTTTAAATTTCTTTTTTACTATGGATTTAATTTGTTGATATTCTAAAAATCTTTTCTTGTTGATCCCATATTGTGTAACTAGTCCGTCAAATGAAATAAATTCTGTTCCTTCTAGTATATGTTCTAAATATTTGATTCCTTTACCACTCCAATCTGAAAAGTTTATCATATTATTGTTTTGTAATATGTCAGGGTTGTTCCAGATAGGTGTACGTTTGCATGGGATTAATGAAGACGCCGTCAATTTTAGAAACTCCCACCATGCTGTCAGAGAAGAGCTGATGTTGATGCTTTTAAAGCATTCATGTCGTTGGATGTTTGAGCTGATAAATGGTAGGTCTGAGATCTCTAGATTATTGCAAAGTGCTTGTTCTACATCTAGCCAAGGTTCATCTAAGAGGGTATGTTTTAGCCATCCTGAGATAAACTGAAGCCTGTTGGCTAAGAAGTAGTGCTGAAAGTTAGGCAGTTCTAGTCCTCCTTTATCCTTGGTCTTTTGTAGTGTTTTTAAGCTTATACATGGGGGTTTATTTTTCCAAAGGAATTTGGACATACATGAATCTAGAGATCTGAACCAATCTTGTGGCGGTTTAGTTGGGATCATTGAGAATAAATAATTTATTTTTGGTAAGACCGTCATTTTTATAGCGGCAACCCTTCCCATGAGTGATATGGGTAGACATTTCCATCTAGCCAGATCATCTTCTACCTTCTTTAAAAGTGGGATATGGTTTAATTTAGTTAGATCTGCAAGCTTGGGAGAAACATTAATACCTAAATATTTTATATTTCCCGATTGCAGTGGTGTAGAAGAGGAATTATGGAGGGAGCAATTAATCGGTAGGACTGTAGATTTTGACCAGTTAATTGAGTAATCTGATATTCTTGCAAAAGAGTTTATCAATTCAATCACCCCAGAGATATTGGTTTGTGAATTTTGGAGAAAGAGTAACACATCATCCGCATAAAGGCTGATTTTATGTTCCACGTTCTTGCATTTTATGCCCTTAATTACTGAATTCTGTCTAATTGCTGCTGCTAGTGGTTCAATAAAAATTGCAAACAGTGAAGGGGAGAGTGGGCATCCCTGCCTGGTGCCCCTCAAGAGAAAGAAGCTGGAGGATGTCTGGTCATTTGTTCTGACACAAGCTGTTGGGGAATTATATAATATTTTTAACCAGTTTATGAAAGAGGATCCAAAACCAAATTTGTGTAAAGTTGCAAATATAAATTTCCAGTTAACTCTGTCAAATGCTTTTTCTGCATCTAAAGAGAATATTGTAGTTTCTAGGTTTTTACTGTATGAGTAGTCTATCAAATTAAGTAATCTACGTGTATTTGTTGATGAGTGCCTACCTTTTATGAAACCAGTTTGGTCAGGATGAATTAAGAGGGGGGTTATTTTCTCCAGTCTCTTTGAGAGAGCTTTGCAGATTATTTTAAGGTCTACATTTATAAGGGATATTGGACGATAGCTTGAGGGATATACAGGGTCTTTGCCTGGTTTTAGCAGGAGATTAATGTTTGCAGAATTCATATTTGATGGAACTTCATTGACTTCCTGTTAAATCCAGAATCGAATTCAAAATCTTGCTCCTCACATACGAGGTCTTAAATACTCAGGCTCCATCGGGGTGGCTGTAGCTCAGGTGGCAGAGCAGGTCAGCCACTAATCAAAAGGTCGGTGGTTCGATCCCAGGCTACCTCCTGGCTGCATGCCAAATATCCTTGGGCAAGATACTAACCCCATGTTTACCTACTGGTGCCTACTTATAGTACCATATCACCCCATTAGAGCACTTTGCTTTCGCACTGCAGGCGTACTTGTTGTTCCTAGATTATTTAAAAGTACAGGGAGTGCAGAATTATTAGGCAAATGAGTATTTTGTCCACATCATCCTCTTCATGCATGTTGTCTTACTCCAAGCTGTATAGGCTCGAAAGCCTACTACCAATTAAGCATATTAGGTGATGTGCATCTCTGTAATGAGAAGGGGTGTGGTCTAATGACATCAACACCCTATATCAGGTGTGCATAATTATTAGGCAACGTCCTTTCCTTTGGCAAAATGGGTCAAAAGAAGGACTCGACAGGCTCAGAAAAGTCAAAAATAGTGAGATATCTTGCAGAGGGATGCAGCAGTCTCAAAATTGCAAAGCTTCTGAAGCGTGATCATCGAACAATCAAGCGTTTCATTCAAAATAGTCAACAGGGTCGCAAGAAGCATGTGGAAAAACCAAGGCGCAAAATAACTGCCCATGAACTGAGAAAAGTCAAGCGTGCAGCTGCCAAGATGCCACTTGCCACCAGTTTGGCCATATTTCAGAGCTGCAACATCACTGGAGTGCCCAAAAGCACAAGGTGTGCAATACTCAGAGACATGGCCAAGGTAAGAAAGGCTGAAAGACGACCACCACTGAACAAGACACACAAGCTGAAACGTCAAGACTGGGCCAAGAAATATCTCAAGACTGGTTTTTCTAAGGTTTTATGGACTGATGAAATGAGAGTGAGTCTTGATGGGCCAAATGGATGGGCCCGTGGCTGGATTGGTAAAGGGCGGAGAGCTCCAGTCCGACTCAGACGCTAGCAAGGTGGAGGTGGAGTACTGGTTTGGGCTGGTATCATCAAAGATGAGCTTGTTGGGCCTTTTCGGGTTGAGGATGGAGTCAAGCTCAACTCCCAGTCCTACTGCCAGTTTCTGGAAGACACCTTCTTCAAGCAGTGGTACAGGAAGAAGTCTGCATCCTTCAAGAAAAACATGATTTTCATGCAGGACAATGCTCCATCACACGCGTCCAAATACTCCACAACGTGGCTGGCAAGAAAGGGTATAAAAGAAGAAAAACTAATGACATGGCCTCCTTGTTCACCTGATCTGAACCCCATTGAGAACCTGTGGTCCATCATCAAATGTGAGATTTACAAGGAGGGAAAACAGTACACCTCTCTGAACAGTGTCTGGGAGGCTGTGGTTGCTGCTGCATGCAATGTTGATGGTGAACAGATCAAAACACTGACAGAATCCATGGATGGCAGGCTTTTGAGTGTCCTTGCAAAGAAAGGAGGCTATATTGGTCACTGATTTGTTTTTGTTTTGTTTTTGAATGTCAGAAATGTATATTTGTGAATGTGGAGATGTTATATTGGTGTCACTGGTAAAAATAAATAATTGAAATGGGTATATATTTCTTTTTTGTTAAGTTGCCTAATAATTATGCACAGTAATAGTCACCTGCACACACAGTTATCCCCCTAAAATAGCTAAAACTAAAAACAAACTAAAAACAACTTCCAAAAACATTCAGCTTTGATATTAATGAGTTTTTTGGGTTCATTGAGAACATGGTTGTTGTTCAAAAATGAAATTATTCCTCAAAAATACAACAACAAAGTTCTATACAACTGCACTCCCTGTAGAATGGGAGGGAGAGCCTTCAGTTTTCAGGCCTATCTTCTGTGGAACCAGCTTCCATTTTGGATGCGGGAGATGGACACTATCTCTACTTCTAGGATTAGGCTTAAAACTTTCCGACCAACTGGCTGCTCCTCCCTGCGCCTGGTTCTGCCTGAGGTTTCTTCCTGTTAAAAGGGAGTTTTTACTTCCCACCTTCGTCAAAGTGCTTTCTCATAGGGGGTCATATGATTGTTGGGTTCTTCCCTGTATGTATTATTGTAGAGTCCACCTTACAATATAAAGTTCTTTGAGGCAAAATAAAAGTGTGTTGTATGCGTATGGAATGTTAAGTTGTTGTTTTTTATCAATCCTGCTGTCCCATGCTTTTAAACTCATCACCGCTGTTGCTTAATCATTTTTTGTCTGCCTTTTGCAACCCAATCATGCTCTGTTCCATGTACTTTAAATCTCCTATCCTACTTTCTGCTGTTGTTAGAAACCAATCTGCTATTTAGCTTCATAGGAGTCTGCCTCATTATTTATGTCAATATTATAAATTCTTTTCACTTTTTTAAAATGCTTTCTCCCTATAAACTTATATCCGATACTATTAAAATCCTCAAAAAAGACATCAAAAACACAAATAGAATTCCAGTTCAGTGGTTGGAATTAGTGGAGGTAAAGCTTAGTAGAAAAGAGCTGGGTATACCAGCAGAAATACCTCAATCTTTGCATGAACAAAAACAGTTTAGTTATATAAAAAGACTTATGAGGTGGAAAATATCCATAGACACCATAGCAGGGCTGGAAACATATAAGCATGCTAATATGGGAGACTGTGGGAACTGACTTACTTTTAGATTTGGTCTCACATTGACACTGAAAGATAGCCAGCTCAGGAGGTTACTGTTTGGTTCTACCACAACAAGCACATGAACATTTATTAATCTATCTATCTATCCACTATTTGGCGCTGGCCACAAGGCCTCAGAAAAGTTTCTGCTGTTTTAGGTCAGCCTGCGAGACCAGTTTCAACCTTTTATTCAATGAATGAACAACATGGAACAACTACTTATAATAATAAAAAAAAACAGCTATAAGAAAAAATTACAGGACTTAAAACAAGACTTGATCAAATTAACATGGAACTTGTGAAACTGAAACCACCAAAAAAGAAAATAAATCAAAACATAGAAAATAAAATAAGATAAATAAGATAAATAATTATGACCTGCCTTATAAAAAGAAATCCATAAGTAATGTTAGGAGCAGATTGATGCAAGTATTCACGTTTAAATAAATTATATTTGCCAATGAAAAGAAGCATCTAGCTGAGAGGCTCACCTCTAATACTAAAGTCCTGGCACAGTCTCACCGCACTCTTGTCACAGGTGCATGTAAAGTTTTCTCTCCCGAGTCATATATTTGGTTCAGATCAGTATGAAAACTTTTTCCAGATATCTGTTTAATGCTCACAAGAAACCTTACAGTATATAAATTTTGATTTTACATATCTTCCATATCTTTTATGTAATATATACTGTTACATTGATGGATGCTTACAATAAACATGATGACATCAGTCTTTGTGCAAGTAACCCCAGTCAGCCAAAAGTTTAGACAAAATTCCCACCCACCCGATATTCAAACCTTATGCATGCAAAGGGGAAGCCAATTAGAAGAAAATCTACTTAATGGGAAGATGGCCTTAAAAGATGAAGAGCTAAAAATAAAAATATAGAGTGGAAAACGATAAGCCCAAAATCAGCCTGGTGGTGTGGTTTCAGCAAACAGTTGTGGTAGTCACTGAGGGTGATTCTTACACACATTCATTAAAGGACCCAATGATAGCTTGGTTATTTATACAGCAGCATTTGACCACATCATGGTATAATTTTCATTTTCTTTCCACATGATAATTCCTTGTATTTAACATAAAACATCTGCACAAGGTCTACAAAATATAATTACAGAAAATTTCTGTATTTTTACATGACAGTGAATTTTCATTGTATTGCAGTTTATTGAGGAATATTCTCCACAGTGGAGACTTTAATACATTATAGGTATTGTCTTTGTATGTCATGTTCCTGGTTCTTTGACCCAGAGTTTTTGTACTTATTTTTGTTTAAGAGAATAATGTTGGACTACCGAATGTTATTTTCTAGGTTATCTTGAGTTTTGGGTTTGAGCTTCTGTTCTTTGTTTCTGTTCTAGTTTCTGAACGTGTCACCTTCCAGGGCCTCTGTGTTGGTATTTATGATTCTTCATTTCTGGTTTGTTCATGTCTGCCCTAGTCATGTCCAGTGTCTGTTACTTCCTCTTTGATTTTGATAGTCTCCTGTCCTGTGTGTGTCATGTTCAGTTTTGCTTCCTTTGCCTCAAGGGTCCAGATTTGTGCTGTGCTCCCACCTGTGGTCTGGTCCTGCGTTTGTCCTTATGTGTATTTAATGTCTGCATCTTCCTCTGTCCGGTGTTGCAATCTTCCTCATGGTATATGATCCTTGAGTTAGTTTAGCTCCTGTTTTTGTTGCTTCATCTGTTCCAGCAAATACAGCTGTGGTTTTGTAAATTAGGCTCCATACCCATTCTTCGACACAATAACTAAACAGACAAATTGAATAGATGTTCATTTCAAATGAGGTCTCATACAGTTTGCTTTTACAGTTTGTTCCAAATGGGCAAAAATTCTGTAGAAGTGCAAGGCTGTTAACCCAAACTATACCTGTACTTGTAATAATATTGCTATTACATTACATGTTGCTATATCCATTGTTGATGTTAATAGATGAAAGTGCCGCACTAATACTTGTTTAATTAGCACCCATGTTTCCATCTCTTCATTTGTCTTTCTGAACAGTGTACTCACTCCCATTCCTATGTAAGGCTATCTATGATGAATTAGATGTGTGAGGAAGACATGATCTGTGTTTTTATGCATTTGCTTGTTTTTATTCATGAAGTAATTTCATACAAAAGAAATACATGAAATATAACTGTAAGTGAAGATTATGGTCCTGATAAGTGACTTTCACATTTTCCTCTCTCCATCCATTCATTCCTCTACTCTGTGTCTCTGTGTTGTGTCGCTCACAAGGCAGAGTGTACAGAATGGAAAACTCGAGCCCCTTGCTAGATACAGAGAGTCTATGAATAGGTCAAAGGTTGTTAATGAATGTTGTTTTCCTTCTCTGTTGATACCATCCCACCACTAAGCCCTTGTGTTTAAAGCTGTCAAGTGCCAAGCCAGAACCATTACAGCCTCGGGATAAATACAGAACATCCACATTAATCCTTTGTGTGTGTGAGTGTGTGTGTGTTGCTGCTTCTGCAGCAGCTCCTGAAAAGGCTGATGTTGTCAAAGTCATTGTGCTGTATTTTAAGGACAAAGAAATTGGGTTAAGTCAGGAGGAAATCTACAATGGACGAGGACACAAACAAACCTGCACAGATGCATTTGTGCAGTACGTACGAAATGGAAGAGTGTGTGTGTATAAATACCCATATCATCAACAGTGCTGTAGAAGACAGTGTCTGAGAGGGTTTTGAGTCTTTGTGCTCATAAATCATACTGAACAAGAGAGACCAGTGGAGGATATGCTTAAACTTACTTGGCTAGAGCTGGTTTTCAAACCCTATCTTCCATTTTTTCTCTTTTTCTGTAATCTTACCTTCTTTTTACCCCCCCCCCCCCCCACACACACACACACACACATACATACACCTTACTCTCCCTCCCATCACCCTGGTTTTTCCCCTCCGATTCTTCTCCTTGTCCTCTAACCCTCCTCTACTCTTCTTCCCTCTACTTTCATTGTCTTTCTAATCATCCACCTCCTTTTGCCCATTTTTTCTTCATTGCACTTACAACTGATATCAGGTACACCCAGGGCCAGCTAGCACCAATCCATCTCTACACATGCCTGCATTCTCTGATATCCGGACTTATACCCTCTTCTCTCATCTGCTTTGTCACTCACCTGCACCAGTTGTATTGTCCTCCCTGGCTCGCACCGCTTCCATTATCCATTATTCTCTACCCCATCGTCTTCAGTTCTCTCCTTTTCCTCAGAGTCAAGCAGGGATATAGGACTTTCCTCCTCTCTCCAGAATGCATCCATCTCTAACTGAAGCGCCAATCTAGTCTGGAAGCATAAAACACAGAATCCCAGGTTCAGCTATATATCTGCTCCAACAAGAGGAGGGTGTGCAGTCACATCAAGGACCAAGCTGCAACAACAACTGGATTGTTTTGGAAATATCCAGCGTCACTGGAGTGGCTGTAGCTCAGGATGAAGAGCAGGTTATTTAGGTTGGTGACCCCATCCCTGCTCCAGTCTTCATGCCAAAGTATCCTTGGGCAAGATACTGAAACCCAATTTGCTATCTGATGCGTTCATGGGGGTATGAATGTGTGTGAATTTTAGATATAAAGCATTTGGATATGGAAAATAAGTGCTTCTTTGAATGTGAGTTAAATGAGACATGCTGTATTAAGCATTTTGAGTCCTCAAGTTCAGTGAAAAAGCAATATGAACCAATTACTTGCCATATGGACCTGCATAACAAGATTAAATTATGGTGACATTTTTCAATGTATTGACAGAGTTAGCACTCACCCTCAATGTCATTCTTTTTAAATTGATCAAAAATAAAAGTATCAGCCCAAAAAACTTTAGAAAGAGTCCAGACAAAGTACTCTCAGCATGCCAGACCCTTACTGAACCAGCACGATTCACCTAGGCATTACCCGAAAACCAACCTGAGGAATCCACTGCGAGCCTCGTGGTGCCAGACTCCAGACCTCCTGGTGATCCCTGGAGGTCATGTGTCAGTGCATTTGACAGTTGTATTAAACTGGTGGTTTTAATGGTGTGATTGGTGATATTAAACAGTTTGAAAACAGTATCAGTGTTCGCAAAGTGTTTAGCTGTGAAGCAAAGGATCTATATAATTTATAGTACGTGATCTGTGAGGGTCTTGTTCGCTTAAAAACTGATTTTTATAAAACAATAAAATAAAATAAACAGAACCTCATGGACAAAAGAGGACATGGGGATAGCATCAGCAGGGAAGAGCACTCCACTGTAACCTTTATTGTCCAACAGGTGAGAGATACAGAGAGGGTAAAGAGGCAAGAAAGAGAGAAAAGTTAAGGTGTAGAAAATCACTTTATTTTATCTCGCAGCCTCAGCCCTGGCAGCGTTTGTCCTGGCCCCAGGACCTGCTGTATCGTGGCTATATCTCAACAAATTCTCCCAGCCAGAGCCTTCAGCCTTTTCATCATCAGCCAGAGTACTGCTTCTCATAATGTCCTCAGGAGCACCCGCTATCCCAGCACCCCCCAGCACCCCTACCTTTATAATAGCCTCAGTCTATCATTCAGCTAATACTATTTTCTTCATCTACCGGGGAGCGGAAGTGCACCTTGAAGAAACTTTTGTCCCAGAGGTAAAACTGTTTTCATGACTGGCAGTGGTCTGACCGCATTCTCAGTTTGGGAGCTAATTTGTCTGACATCAACGCACACCCACACATCATCATAGGCTGGTTTAAACAACCTATGCAGATGAACACATTAAATGCATGCACATAGAAAGACACACAGACATACACTTGAACAGAGCTGCAGACACCCAGTTTGTCACCATCGCCGAAGTCGGGGGTTTCCATCTTGTGGAGCGACTTACTAATTTCAGGACCTTGAATAAAGTGTTGGTGATAAATCAGAGCTGCCAGCACCAAAATACACACAGATTCATCACTGGATTAGCGTTCTACTTTTATTCATTTCTCTTTCTCTGTCTCTCGCTGTCTTTCTCTTTTACTTTCCCATACCAACACACACACATGGACAGTCACATGCATGTAATTAGTCTTATACTGCCTCTCCCAATGTCTGTTTTATTAAGCACATTTGAATGAAAGGACACACTTTTGTTCACTAGCAATTTGCCTTGTATTGTGTTACCGCTGAGGGACCTGAAATTCAGGCCAGAACATCAAGTACTCTGAACTGCTCAATTCTTATACTGTAAGTCATATCGTTAGAATGTAAACTGTCTCACTACTAGATTTATTATATCCATATTAGATCACGCATAAGTACATGTAAACAGAGCATAAACTAGAGAATTTAAGCTCCAGTGTCCATCGCCATGTTATTTGAAATATTTCAGTCTAGAATCTAGAAAATGTCTTCTTTTTCTTTTGTTATTCTTTTTGTTTAAAGATAACATCCACCAATCATGGCACCACTAGGGAAATATACCAATTTATAAATGAAATAATACAGCACTGAATGAAACAGAACTTGTTGCTGTGTGGCTTCTATCTGAAAGTCTTTAAATTACTTTTAAAGCTGCTTCCAGCTGTTGGAAAATGTGTTTCCCTCTGGACGTGTACTGGCGAGCAACACTGTAGACAAACAGGAATTGTGTTAAACTGTACAGCAAAGTAAACAAAACACGCTTTAAGTCACACCATAGATTTTCAATAATATTCAGGTCTGGGCACTGAGATGGCCATTCCAGAACACTGTAGTTGTTCCTCTGCATAGATGCCTTAGTAGATTTTGAGCAGTGTTTAGGGTCGTTGTTTTGTTGAAATATCTAGCCCCAGCGCAACTTCAATGTTGAGAGTGATTCTTGAACATTGTTCTCAAGAATCTGCTGATATTGACTGGAAACCATGCGACCCTCAACTTCAACAAGAATCCCACTACCTGCACTGGCCACACAGCCCCACAACATGATGGAACCGCCACCAAATTTTACTGTGGGTAGCAAGTTTTTCTCTTGGACTGCTGTGTTCTGTTTCTGCCATGCCATCCGTCCAAATAAGTCAATTTTAGTTTCATCAGTCCTATGGACTGATTTTAGTTTCAATTTTAGTTTCATCAGTCCTGTGGACTGATTGTAGTTTCAATTTTAGTTTCATCAGTCCTGTGGACAGCACCTTACTCCAATGAAGCTGCTTGTCCAAATGTGTTTTATCATACCTCAAGTAAAAGTGGGTCTTTAGTAGGGCTGGGCCATATTATATCGTTCACGGTAATACCGGTACAATGTTAGGCAAAGATAAGAAAATGAAATATCGCGATAGAATATGGGTAAAACACGCATGCGCAGTGCCTTTCTTTTCATACGCACATGGCCGAAAAAGCATGGCGGTAACGGAGAATGAGAAGGGAGAAAGCAGATCGTTGAGTGAAACGGATGAACCAGAATTGGTTTGTAAAAATGGTGCAACTTCAGTGGTGTGGAACTGGTTTGGTGTTTGTCTGTCAGATACCCACCAAAGCACATTTTTTTTGTAGAACATGCAAGCGGCCGTCGTTTTTGCCGTATTTGTCGGACTAAGGCGCTTGTAAATCTGGGACTAATCTGGGTCCTAAACTCCGTCCGCTTCAGGTCCCAAAGTCAAACGAACACTGCGGCACATTGAGAGTTAAAAACTGTCTAAATTCTTTCATCTTTAATAAAACGATCAGCATTACTGCTTTACCAGGTGTAAGTATGAAGTTTAACATCCAGGCATCCATGAAAACAGAATTTATTACTTTTAACGTAGTTAGAAGTTAACAGTAAGTTGTAAGTTAGCGGAAGTTAGCTCGCTAGTTTCTCTAGTTACCTAAGCATGATATAGCATGTTCTGACTGAGAGATTTCTGAAAAAATTCAAACGTACAGCTCTGCTATCACTTCCAACATAAATGAAGACAGTGACGTTTGTAAGGTTACTGAAGTTGGGCTAGGTGGTATATAATGACATGCTACGTGATCGCTAGCGACACAGCTATGTGAAGCTGCAGGATGAACGCTAACACTTTTCCACTCGATAAAAGTTAACGTGAAGGTTCCTGATGGTTAGAGACAAATGCAGTCGCATGGCAGGATGCTGTAAACGGACCAAACTTCAGTCAGGAGAACAACTGAGATAATCCATTCATAATAGAAGGTTAGTCATTAATATACTGCAACAACATGGGAATAGAGCAGCTGTGATAAAATACAGCATTAATGAATCAATGGTACAGAAGTGGAGGAACCAAGAAGAATGAGTTGAATAGTTTGATTTATCTGACTGCCTTGTTTCGCTTAATGTGTCTTATAATCCCGTGCACCTTATAGTCCGAAAAATACGTATTTGACTTTTTTATTTGGCACACTGCCGTTTAATGTTGCAAAGCACCTCTTTTTAACTTCAGTGGATATTTTACATGGTTATGATCACGATATGTCAGCCCATTTCTACTGGAAATGCATTTTGGTTAATCTTTCAGCAAGGAATTTGTATTTGCACTGTTAAATTTTTATATACCTTTAATGCACATAAAAAACAGCTGCTTGTTTAAGTGAAAATAAATGGATTGGGGTTTTTTGTGCAAGTAAAGTTGTGGAGTTGTATTTTGTCTTGCATCAATTATATCGTCAGTTATATCGTTGTCGCAAATTTTCAAATATATATCGTGATAAATATTTTTGGCCATATCACCCTGCTCTAGTCTTTAGACGGGTTTTGAAAGTCTCCAGTGTTGGAGAGGTACTCATATGGAAGGGCAATGAGTTCCATAATTTAGGAGCAGTCACGGCAAATGCCTGGTCTCCTCTGTGTTTTAACTTCGAGCTTGGGACAACCAAAAGCATTTGATCGGCAGACCTCAAGGATCTTGGGGGAGAATACCGGGTTAGGAGAGCAGCAACATGTAACGTATTAAAAACAAATGTTAAAATTGTAAAATCAATTTGAAAGCTGACTGGTAGCCAATGTAATGATGCAAGTACAGGAGATATGTGATCCCGCTTGCGTGTCCCAGTTAGGAGCCGTGCAGCAGCGTTTTGGACTAGCTGCAATCGGCCAATTAATGTAGCGGTAATACCAGAATAGAAGCTATTACAGAAGTCAGGACGAGATGAGATGAAGGCATGGATCACTTTCTCAAAATCTCTGAAGCAGAGAAAAGGCTTTAACTTTTGCAAGGAGGCAAAGATGAAAGAAGCTAGTCTTGATTACGTTATTTATCTGTTTGTCAAATGTCAAATTGCTGTCAAAAATCACTCCTAAATTTCTTGCAGATGATTTTTTATAGATCTCTAGAGAGCCAAGGTCAAGATGGTCACAAGCACCAAAAACAATGACCTCAGTTTTCTGCTCATTTAGGTTGACAAAATTTAGCGCCATCCATGCATTAACATCTTCCAGACAATCAAACAGACCCTTCAGAGGATTCACAGATTTTCCTTTCAGGGGAACGTAAATCTGAGAGTCATCTGCGTAGCAATGGAACGAGATATCATTTTTTTTAAAAAAAACTGAAACCATCGGAAGCATGTAGATTGAAAAAAGGGCTGGGCCAAGGATAGAGCCCTGGGGGACCCCACAATTATCTCATTATCTTTGGGAATAATGAGTCTCTGAGTTTAACAGAGAAGGTTCGATTAGATAGGTAGGATTTAAACCATTCCAAAACAATCCCTTTTATTCCAATGTGTTGTTCCAGTCTGGAGATGAGAAAGCTGTGATCTACTGTATCAAAAGCAGCAGTGAAACCTAATCATATTAGGATGGCAGGGTCTCCGGAGTCAGTAAAAGTTAAAAGGTCATTAAAAACCCTTAAAAGAGCAGTTTCAGTGCTGTGGTGCATTTTAAAACCAGACTGGAACACTTTGCCAATGTTGTGTTGATCTAAAAAGGCCTGGAGCTGGATGAGGACAATATTCTCCAGGACTTTTGACAAAAAGGGCAATTTAGAAATTGGTCTATAATTTGATAAAATTGTTGCGTCCAGATTCTGCTTTTTAAGAGTAGGTTCCACCACAGCATGTTTAAAATCAGAGGGGATGGACCCAGGCTGAAGACTGCTAATAACGATAGAAAGCAAACATGTACATACTGAGTCAAAAACTTCTTTCAGTAAGCTAGACAGAATAATATCCAAAATATATTTTGAGGGCTTCAAGTTACTGACTACTTCATTAAGTAATGCAAGGGACACTGGCTCGAAGTGATCAAAGACAGCTGAAGTTGGAGTATAAACACATGGGTCAAAAATGGGAGGGATGATTGAGACCTAATCTCTACAATTTTATTAATGAAGAATTTCATTAAATTCTCAGATGTTATGTTCACTGCTATATGACAATCACTATTGGGAGGATTAAGAACAGAATTTATAATACCCAATAAAATACGAGGTTTATGATAGCTGTTGGATACAACCTTAGAAAAATATTTTGTTTTTGCTGCTCTTACCGCTTTCTTGTAGCTTGACAATGATTCTCTAAGTATCTCAAACAAAACTTGGAGTCGGTCCTTTTTCCACTTTCGTTCTGCTTTTCTACATGCCTGTCTGTATTTTCTGGTATCATTATTCAACCACAGTTGGGTTTTTGGTTTTAGATACCCGGTGGTGGACGGAGCAATAGAGTCAAGTATTTCTAAACAAGATGAATTAAATCGGGAAAGTAGGCTATGAGTGGTCAAGTCGGAGGACCAATTAGCAGGTAATGCATGATTTAGATTTTTATAGGAGCAGGTGAAACGATCTGCTGCATATGAATTGATCATACGAGATCGGAGTTTGGGCATAACTGATCTACTAGACTGACCTGAAAGAGGAAACTCAAAGAGTACAGGTATATGGTCAGAAAACTGATGTTACCAATTTCAATGTCAGAGAGTGACAGGCCGTAAGAAAGTACGAGATCCAAGGTATGAGCGCGTTCATAAGTTGGGCCTTTGACTGACTGAACAAGATTAAAAGAGTCTATGAGATTTAAAAAATCAGCGGTCAGCGGAGTATTTCAACAACAGCAAACATGAATATTGAAATCCCCTATGATCAAAAAACACTGTCATACTTTGGTAAAATTCCTGCCAAGAATTCAGAAAAGTCTTGTATAAAGCTCTTATTACATTTAGGAGGTCTATACACCAGCGCAAATAGCACCGGTGTGGGCAGGTGCAATTCAAATAGCTGCAGTTCAAAGCTGCCAAAAGTGTCAGCTGTTAATTGCTGACAGTTAAAACAGTTTTTATAAACGGTGGCTAATCCTCCGCCTTGACTGGTCGTTTGGGGCAAATTGAGGTAGTTGCAGTCTGGGAGAACAAGTTCAGAAAACGGGCTCAACTCACCCAAGTTCAGCCAAGTTTCGGTCACCAGGAGAAAATCCAAGTTACGAGTGGTGAAAAAGTCATTTAAAATAAAGGTTTTATTGGCTAGCGACCTAGCGTTAACCAGGGTCAGTTTAGCTAGCACAGGGTTCCCTGCCAGCTGAGATGATCGACATAGGGGGCGAAGGTTTTGATAATCCACTCCACCTCTGCGAAAACGTGGGGACGGATGCCTTAGGCGCTGGATATTATGATGTGGAATCGCCGGTATGATCCAACGACGAGCCGATGCAAGGGAACGCCAGGAAACAAATTGCTTGTTGTCCAGGGCAAGGTTCTTGAGTAGAGTACGAGGATCAGTCATCGGGTTTTTAGCTGTGTATATCGCAACACAGTTTTTGAGCTTGACCAGTATTCCAGCCCGTTTCCCTCACCTCCCGTGGCACTTCTTCCTGAGGGGAAGGCTAGGTGGATAACGGTACGGTTTCTACCACAGGTGGGACAGGGAAATCCGTACATCCAGGGGGCCTTCGATACTGCTCCGAACAGTGGTTCGGATATTTAATAACGATTCGAGGTCATAGACCAAGAGTGAAGAGCCATTGTTAAAGAAAACGGATGCCACCAGGGCTAGTAGAAGCAACACGGAGAACAGCTGACGGCAAGCCGCACACACAGGTGCCATCTTTCAAAAAAGTCAGTGTTTCTTTTTCTTGGAGAAAGCCGAGTATTTTAGGGTACTTATGACCAACACAGGCAGGCAGATATAAGGGAAATTACTATTTGTGTTTGTGGCTCATTGATTTCTGTCCATTTGTTTCCAAATGGTTGATGGTAAACTGCAATATAGAGAGAATGCAGATAGGAACAATAATGCAAACACACAAAAAAAGTACAGGATAAGCAAAATTGTGCTACCTGCCATTTTAAATCAACACAAAACTGCAACCCACGCACTTGTACCAAAACAGCATTACCTGATAAAACAAGTGTCACATTTGCACAATGCTGCACAGGCTAGTGGCGACAGCCGCTACTTGTATGTGCTTGCTCTCTCATGCTCAATTGGTTGCATGAGACACTGATACACAGCGATCTGCCCTAATGGACTGTACTCTGCCGGGAGTCCTAATTCACAGAGAAAATGATCACCTGGCGGCGCCCAGCTCTGAGCAAAGGGGAATGAATGAACAGATGTATAAGGGGAGTGGGGTAGCGTGTTAACACACACACACATCCGCTACTATCACCAGCCACAGCTGCAGCTCTGATCGTCCCCAGCTCTCAACATGCTCAGCTCCCCCGGCTCTTCTTTACCACCCTCCAACCCTCTGACTCCATCCTCTCTTGCCTTCTTCACTGCCTCTCTCCCACTCATTGGTCCCCCAATTTCTCTGTCTGAGTGCTTTGCACCGCTCAGCTCTCTCGGCTCTTTTCCTTTCCTCAGAACAATGCACCACTGGCACTCTGGTTTTCCCTTCGTACTGTTTTCATTTTCTAATTCCCTCTCCTTCTCTCATCTCCCACTCTTTCTCTCTCCTCTGTCTGTCTTTTTGTCTCTGCCTCCCCTCTTCTGTCTCTCCTTCTCTCTCTCCCTCTGTCCTCGAGTGGGCAGGAGAATGATTATGCGAAGCAAGACTCAGATCCATCAATGTGTCAACGGCTTGTTCCCCAAGTCCCCTCTGACGGCCCACACCCCCCCTCTGGCCCTTCTCCAGCCCACCGACTGCCATTGCATTAGCAAGGTGGAAAACAGTGGCGAGACAAGGCACGCTTTCACTGACGATGGGGATAATTTAAACTCGTTTTGATTTAACTTTGTTCTTATTGGTATATTGGCCTGATTTAAATAAAGAAAAGAAGAGAGGGAGTATATGTGAAACTGACTGATCACATGACCTTGCCACTGAGACAGTTATATATTTGTGTGAAACAAAGGACAAGTCAATGCTATTCTCAGCCTAAGAAAGAAGTCCATGAAGACCCAAAAAAAGGGAGTCTGGCCCAAAGCCATACACCCCCTACTTTTCTTCCTGTGTCTTCAGTGAAAATTTACTCTCACCTTACTCTGCCCTCAACTGGTCAAACCATGTTTCTTGTGTGTGTGTAGAGGGAAAGAGGGAGGGAGATTCCCTTTATCTCTGCTTTGAGTGATGGCACAGTCAAAGCTCAAAGCTCAGCAGTGCAGAAACATCATGAACACTCATTGTCTCTAGACACACACACACACACACACACACACACACACACACACACACACACACACACACAGTACCATTCAATGGTTGGTTTTTATTGAAAAATAAAATGGGATGATTTTGTCAGCGTTACATGATACAAGTATATATTTAGATGTGTTCATCGATTTGCAGCTGACACACTACACTAGGACTGTCTGCGGCCCATAATTCAACCTGTGCCACGGAGATTGGCCAAATCCTTCTGCCACTAAATCATAGAAGAGAGGACAGAAACAGACTTATGAATGATTTCTGAATAGTTTATTTCAGCTTCTTTCATCTGCGTGATACACTCTTTACTTACTCAAAAGGGACGTCACCTGGGTGAAATTGAAGTGTTTTGTGCAAAGAGGGGAGGGTGTTAGGAAGAGTGAGGGGAAGCAATGTTTTATACATATTTTCAGGGTTGTATCCGCTTAATTGAGGAATTGCATAATACTTTTTTTTCTTTAACCCTTGTGTGGTGTTCATATTTTTGTTACTCAGCCAGTGTTCATGGGTCTGGTGGACCCGCTAGAGTTTTGGCTTTCCAAATTAACACTATCAAACAATTTTATGTTAAATTACTCAACAGATGTTTACTTCATCCCAATTACAAGCCATATGAACAGCAAACATGGTTAATTTTTTCCCTTTACCTTTGTTAGATCACATTTATGAATCAATGTGCTTCTCGTTTTTTGGTTTTTTTTATAAAATGTTATAAAAAAATAAATCAGTTATAATCAAGTGGAGTGAGTGGAAAGACACAACACATTTACACGTGAAGCAATATGTTTCACAACTAAATGGGATCAGCTGCTCATCAATGGTGACATTAGGCCCAGGTTTGTAAGACAGGGGGAGGTGGTGCACACACTTATCCCACACTGTCCTGATGGCAGCTAGCTTGTCTCTCTGCCGTCGAGCTGGTCTGTCGTCTTGGTTATCAAAACGGATAATCCTGGAAATTTTGTGGAAGTTTTCCAGAGACACTGATGCACGGAAAGGTTCTTGCCGGTTTCTGCATCCCACAGGGATTCTGTGGATTCCCCTTTGGACCTGAAAACTCCTGCAAGGATAAGAAGCCCAAAGTAGGTCTTTGGGGTTCTTAGATCTCCTTCCACCTCTCTCCAAAAACACACCTTCCTAGATTACTGGAATCTAGAATAATTTTCTGGATGGAATCTGGGATGAAAAGCTAAAATTAAGACTTGATGTCCTGCACATGAGTAACTGTCAGCCGTGTTGGCCCTGGCTTATCACAGTAACAGCTCTGCAGGGTGGCTCATTTCTTGGGCAAGAAGACCATTCAGTTTCACCAGTTATTGACATCCATTTTTCTTCACTTGCTGTCTGGTGGGCTTGTTCTGGTCCTGGAGCTGGCTGCAGATGGGGTACTCGTCTTCGTTTTGTTACTAAATGATGCTCAACCTCATCCTCTTCTTCAAAATCACTGTAAGACTCTGAATTTTCAGAAATGTGAAATATTCTGAAACCTCTTTGTCAACATCATCATCCGAAGCCTCTCTCTTCCAAAATCAATTGGATGGCCCTCGCAGCAGATAATCTTTTGCCATCTTGATCAGTTGTGATAAAGAACCACACTGGCAAAGTCTTATTTATAGTATTATGCCCCTAATTTGCAGGAGAGACAGGGAATGATAAAATAAAATTTGGATCCCTCAAGAAAGAGGGTAAAATGTGTGGGAATGTCAGAGCAGACGGTGTTGATAGTTGAATTTTTAACAATGTTGCAACTTTGTGCGGAGCAGGAGGGGAAGAAAACACTATCAGCAGCACCAGAAAGGAGAAAAACAGAGTATGGGAACACAGGACCTACACTTTCAACACTTTTATTAGACCTGGGTCCAGTGGACCCGAACACCTTGTATGTAATGTAAATGCGTGGGGGGAGGTACAGTATGAGGTCATTGAAAATTAGTTCGGATTTATGTTCTTCACAGAAAATAAGCCAAAGCCAATGAATTTCAGGTTGAAAAAATAATTAATTGTTTAATTTTTCTTTTGAGAAAAACTGAAAACGGGTCTCACAGACCCGAACACCATACAAGGGTTAAAAAGGTGCAGTACCGGTATGTATAAAAATTATTTGCCATAACCTTTAAACCTTGGCCAAGAATAAATTATATAATTTACAAGACTTAAAAAAAGACATCATTATTGAAAACTAAAATAGCGAGCATTGAAAATGTAAATTTGGTGTGCACATGTGAAGCCAGACACTTGTTAATCTTATCTGCAGGAGTGAAATAATTCTCATGGTGTTATAACAAGTGTCAAGAAGACTGTTTGACATAAGACTAACCATGCTAAATACTTGCATAGTTGGGATCTTATCTCCTTGAATCATGCTTCATCCTTCCTAAATGATCCCACACGTTAAATTTTGTGTCCACTATATGTAATTAATTTCTAAAGGCCACTTGTATCATTTAATTGTATGTATGTATGTATGATTTATTTTTCCTGTAACCAACTGAAACATTTGAACTAAAATTTATTCAAAGTTCATGTAAAATATTGAGAAATTCAGGAGAATCAGGTCAGGATATTTTCCACTGTATTTTTAGTTTTCTACACATTTTCTCAGACAGCAGGAAATAGCCTGCATCAGACAAGTTTTATTTGCTAACTTTTGGGAACTAAACTGAAACATGTAAACATCTAATCATATCATCAATGATGATGATCTAAACCTAAGCTATCGCGATATGTAACTATTTAACAAAAAAACTTGCTCTCTAAAGTCTTTGCAGTCAGGAGACAAAAAAGTCATCATTATAATTGGAATACTTCAAAGTTGGATGGATTTAACAAAAAAATTATCTTTTTTAACTTATCTCCAAGACATAGGCAAATACACTGCTTCTCATGTAGTGCTTTTCTACTCTTTCTGAGCATTCAATGTGCTTTACCCAACTTGTCTCACTCACACACTTTTTTCACTCTTGCATAAAGTAAGTGCTTTCTATCTAATGTTCTCACTTGCATAGATGCATCGGAAAGCAACTTGGGGTTAGTAACTTGCCCAAAGATATTTGGCAAGCAGACCATAGCAGATGGGGATCAAACCACTAAACTTCCAATTAGTAGGTGACCTGCTCTACCTCCACCTAAACATAGGGTTACAGTTTTTGGTTAGAGTTTGGGTTGTCATCAACTTTTGCATGACTGCAGATGCTGTGCATATTTACTGACTTTTGGGACTACAAGGTAAATGACCATGTAATTTCTGACAAAGACTTGCACACATGCATGCATAAGGTTGACAGATAAAATCATCACCCCACGCACTTCTCTTGGTCTATTTTCTTTTTGGTCTTTTTTGGTCAGCTTGAATCCGTAATCATTCTTGACTCCTAGATTCTAAGCTATTGCAATTTGCTGTTGCAGTTGCCTCCATGAAGAAATAAAGCTTATTAACATTTAACTTCAAAGCACCAACAGTCTGTAGAGTCCATTCACAGCTTACCAAGCCCATATGCTAATGGAAAATTCATTGACTTTTTATAGTAGGTTCATCGAAGCGGCCCATAAACATAAAACTGATATGGGAGCAGATGGATGGCATTTTTGTACGTTATATAGACACAAAGCCGTGTACCACAAAGACAATTGGCAGTACTTTGGAAAGTTACAAAGAATAGAAAGAAAATCAATTTTACATTTTGGGGGTTGTTTTAATTCTAAATAATGTTTTTACGGTGGCTGGGAAGTGCAAAGCGCAACAAATTAAAAATCCACAACAAATTAAAAATCCACAACAAATTAAAAAAACGCAACAAATTAAAAATCCACAACAAATTTAAAAAATGCAACAAATTAAAAATCCACAACAAATTAAAAAACCGCAACAAATTAAAAATCCACAACAAATTAAAAAACCACAACAAATTAAAAATCCAGAACAAATTAAAAACCCACAACAAATTAAAAACCCACAACAAATTAAAAAACCGCAACAAATTAAAAATCCACAACAAATTAAAAACCCACAACAAATTAAAAAACCGCAACAAATTAAAAATCCTTGACGGAAAGGGATTGTCTGAAATACCGGAAGGGGAGAGTGATGTCACGAGAGGGGGCGTGGTCAGGATTTTTGGTTGAGGCGCCATGTTTCTGGGCCGAACAAAGCGCTAGCGAAAGAGGAGCGAAAGTACACGGATAACACCAGCTATGGTTCGTACTTGCTGTGCGGTCGGTTGTAAAGTTAGATCGCACGACCGGCAAGGGAATAAGGTTGAAAATGGTTTATCTTTTCATTCTTTCCCCACCTGGAAGCAACATGAGGCAGCTCATGTATCGGATGTTACCAAAAGAAGGCGTCTAGTCTGGATAGCAGCTGTGAGACCAGCTGATATCCAGTTGTCTTCCATCTCCAAATATCTGTTGGTGTGCTCCAGACATTTTCATTCCAGTAAGTTATAGATATGTTCATATCACTCTTTATCGGTCTTTGTCTGACATCACTAGCCGTGTCTTGGCTCAAACTCCCAAGAGCACCTGCAGGTCCATAAATCACACGATCACTGTGGCATCACTGAGTGTTGAAAAACTATCTAAAGTCTTTCATCTGTAATAAAATGATCAGCGTTCTGCTCTACCATGTGTAACAATTGAGTTTATCATCCAGGCATCCATGAAAACGAAATTAGCAGGAAGTTAGCTCGCTAGATTCCATCTAAATACAATATAGCATGTCCTAACTGAGGGATTTTGGAAACAAAGTCAAACGTACAGCTCTGCTATCACTTCCAACATAAATGAAGACAGAAAACTAAACAGCAGTGACGTTTGTAGGGCACTGAAGTTTGGCTAGCTGATGTAAAACGATGTGCTACGTGACGGTTAGCGACACAGCTATGTTAGCATAATATAAACACTAACTTTTTCCACTTGATAAAAGTTATCGTGAGGATTCTCGGTGGTCAGTAACAAATGTAATCCCATGGCAGGATGCTGTAAACGGACCAAACTTCAGCCAGGAGAACAACTGAGATAATCCATCCACAAGGATGAATAGGATTAGTCATTCATATACTGCTGCATGGGCTGGGCTATAGCTACATCGTAAGGTTTTAAAAACTGAGCTTTCAAATGATTAGTGGTGATAGAAGCAGTGGGAGGCCAACAGTGATCACTTACTGTTTTTAGGAGTTTTTTGAGATTAAATAGAAGACAATACAAAACATTAAACATGTTAACAACACAAAACCCATATTAAACGCAGACTACTTTAGGCCTGGAAGCAGGATTTGTCACGCCATCACTTAAAGACCAGATAGCCTATTAGTTTTCTTTTCGATGCACTCTGAGGTCATAGCAAATTAGAAAAAAAAACATCCTAATGAGTGATTTTACGTGCTATTTATAGACTTGCTAATTATTTGGCATTATTGCAGCAGACCAGCCAATGAAATGGATGAAACATCGTGACTGGGTTCCAGCGCTACACAAGGGACCTGCTTCAAACATACCACCATGCCAATCAGATTACTTCTTCCATGTGAGGGTGAAGAGGTGACCCTTCTGGATAAGATGGTGAAGGTTTGCTGCCATTTTGATGAACAGTGTGGTAGTAAAACCAGGGGAAAATGAAACTTGTTCCCGTTAAATATTCTTAAGTCTTGTGCTGTATAAATAGCGGTAATTTTTCAGAAGATAAATTGAAGTAATTGATAGTAAATTAAGTAGTGTTAGTAGTGGGTGATATCGTGTAAATGCTGTCATGATTTTGTGTAAACATTTTGTCTTTTATAAACTATAAATGACATGGATTCTACATTGTAACTGATGTGATGTTCTATAATAAAAAAGAGGCAAAAATTAGTTTGTTTCTTTATTGAACTTTTGAACAGTGGTACTCAGTCAGTACATATTCAGTAAATGCAAATTATTTACATGGCAGTGCACTTCAGGCATAAATCTAGACCCTTATATAAAACATTATGGGTCATTCCCACAACCCACAGCTTTACTGTGCTCTAGCAAAGTATCCAATAGCAGTGACAACTCCTCCACAGTAGCAGGTGGGATTTTTCTTTTTTGAGGACGGCTCCTTTTACCTTTCAATACGGATGGTCTGTTTATGTTTTGATCCAGAGCCGTTTTTGGGCAGCTGAAGAGGAGAAGTCTATCTTATGGCCAACCTCTGGCTGTATCTTGGTCATATTACCCAGCAAAACACAGTATGCAGGTTCATCTGTAACAGCCCTTGTGCCACAGATCCGCATTGTTGATTCTACTTTAAAAAGAAGAACAGCGACATGGCTGCAGGTCTCCACGACTCCGGCCATACAGGTGCAGTGGGCGGCTTCAACCTTCCCTGTGATGCTCACAATGACCCATGGCTGCAATGCTGGTTCATTCAGTCTTTGAGAATGCAGTACCTGAAACATACAAGTTACAAGTTAATTTAAAGACAAAGACTCTAATGAGCCAAGGCCAACATAAATGTGTTTTATCTACTTTCAAATCCATTTATCATAAATGTAACAAAGTGTTTAGAAAGTTAGCACATACATGTAATTTTCCTTTTTTTTTTATGTATCCATCTATAGAACGCTGCATGTTATATTCCAAATCTGCCTGTTCTCTTTCAGAAACCTGACTTCAGAAAATGAAACTAAAGTATGTAATCACTTTATGGAGAAAGCATAAAGTTTGACTTTAGGTGACAATTATGGACACGTAATATGATAAGGAGATTCTGCAGGTCATTAATCAATGTATTATAGTAAAAAATGTATTTTTGTGACACAGGACACAAACACGGAAGCAAGATATGTAATTAGGATTATTTCTAATAAATATGAATAAATAATTGCAATTTCTTTAACCACTGAGAATAACTAAATCCTTCAGGACAATGTCACATCAATGCACTGAACTCACTATGGCTACGTTCACACTGCAGGTCTTAATGCTCAATTCCGATTTTTTGTCTGCTTGTTCACACTACAAATAAAATGTGACAGCAAACGCGCTCCTTTGTGAACCCTCAAAGTGGCCCACATGTGCAAAAGCAGATGTCACACCCAACACGCTCTGTTTAGACCCAGACCAAACAGTCTTGTTTGACTGATGGCCCTTAATATAAAGACTTGCTTCAGACTTTGCTTTAAGTTATTTTGTTATTTACATATGGCCTAATAATTATCCTTATTGCCATTTTAGAGAGGAGCGGTGCTTCAAAGGATATGCAGATTTTTGTCAGAATCTGCAGATTATACAGTATAAATAAAATGTTCATGTTGTCTTCCCAACAGTTTCACTAACATCTACACGGGATTGACACGAAGCGCTCATGTGTTCTCAATGTCTTCTCGGACGCTTCTCCAGCGCTGATAATTGGCATATGTTTCGTGTCAGTGACATAAAAGACGGATTTAATGCGACATGACCGTTCAAACAGCAGTTGCTTTCTAAAACATCAGATATGTATCGGATTCAGTACCACATACGAAAGTGACCCAGATCTGATTTGAAAATATTGCATTTGTGCTGTTTTTACACTGTCGTACCATGATTGGATATGGGTCGCATACGGTCAAAAAAGTCCGATTTGATGCGCTTTCGCATGCAGTGTGAACATAGCCAGAGCCTCCACATGCTCTCACTGTAATTTGTCCCTCATGAATGAATTTATGATTGCACTAATTTGAATGTTCGGGGGAAAATCAAACGCATTTTACTCACAGTACCCTACAAACGTCACTGCTGTTTAGTTTTCTGTCTTCATTTATGTTGGAAGTGATAGCAGAGCTGTACGTTTGACTTTGTTTCCAAAATCCCTCAGTTAGGACATGCTATATTGTATTTAGATGGAATCTAGCGAGCTAACTTCCTGCTAATTTCGTTTTCATGGATGCCTGGATGATAAACTCAATTGTTACACATGGTAGAGCAGAACGCTGATCATTTTATTACAGATGAAAGACTTTAGATAGTTTTTCAACACTCAGTGATGACACAGTGATCGTGTGATTTATGGACCTGCAGGTGCTCTTGGGAGTTTGAGCCAAGACACGGCTAGTGATGTCAGACAAAGACCGATAAAGAGTGATATGAACATATCTATAACTTACTGGAATGAAAATGTCTGGAGCACACCAACAGATATTTGGAGATGGAAGACAACTGGATATCAGCTGGTCTCACAGCTGCTATCCAGACTAGACGCCTTCTTTTGGTAACATCCGATACATGAGCTGCCTCATGTTGCTTCCAGGTGGGGAAAGAATGAAAAGATAAACCATTTTCAACCTTATTCCCTTGCCGGTCGTGCGATCTAACTTTACAACCGACCGCACAGCAAGTACGAACCATAGCTGGTGTTATCCGTGTACTTTCGCTCCTCTTTCGCTAGCGGTTTGTTCGGCCCAGAAACATGGCGCCTCAACCAAAAATCCTGGCCACGCCCCCCTCTCGTGACATCACTCTCCACTTCCGGTATTTCAGACGATCCGTCAAGGATTTTTAATTTGTTGTGGTTTTTTAATTTGTTGCGGTTTTTTAATTTGTTGTGGATTTTTAATTTGTTGCGGTTTTTTAATTTGTTGTGGATTTTTAATTTGTTGTGGATTTTTTAATTTGTTGTGGATTTTTAATTTGTTGCCGTTTTTTAATTTGTAGCGCTTTGCACTTCCCAGCCACCGTATGTTTTTCTATTTGATTATAGAGATGATGTTTAAGCCTCCCAAGACGTTCTGCCTTGGAGACCGTTCTTTTCCTGTGTTGAAATCCATATTTTTGGAAGGTTTTAAATAAAAGTAAGTCATTTTACGCAAATTTTAATACCGTATTTCCCGGACTACAAAGCGCACCTGAATATTAGCCGCACAAGCTAAAATCAGGGGAAAATCCTGTTTTGTACATACATTAGCCGCACCTGACTAAAAGCCGCAGGTGTTTCAATGTTGACTTATCATATGTGAGAGAATATGCAAAAAGCGAATTGTCAGGAAAGAGATGGCTGTTTGGAGACACATCCCTTTTATTAATATTTTGAAAAACAAGTTATGGGTACATATTTACATAACTTTTTAGGTATATGTACAAGTAGCGGTAATTACAAGTACGAAACATGTACTGTGCTTCATGAATGAGTAACAAATGTAGTACATAACAATAATCTACAGCACACCAGAAAAATAGATTGGACTACCTTTTAGGCTCAGGTGCAGTGACACGGCTTTAACAAGAAGAAAAGTCAGTCATTCACCACCATCTTCCTGCGCACTAAAACCACCAAAGTCCTCTTCTCCAGTGTCGCATAGTGGTACTTTGAAGTTTGTTTTTCGCGCTACTTGTACGGCACTATGTTGCCTGGTGGATGGACATGTGACCAACATACCACTCTTGAACCCGATACTGTGTGTCTGATCACATGCCCTTCCGCCATTCAACGTAGTGCCGCACAACACCGGAACAAACAAAACAAATTGTCTTACGATATGACAAAAATCATGGACAATCCATAGAAAAGCCGCACCTGACTAAAAGCCGCAGGGTTCAAAGCTTGTGCAAAAAGTAGCGGCTTATAGCCCGACAATTACGGTACTTAGTTGTAACATTATTCAATATATGTAGTTTCACCACTCCATACAAATGAGATACTGAAGTTTAATATTTCGACAATGCATTTGTAAAAATGAATGAATTGCTGGAGCTGTGTTTTTATAAGTTTATTATGAGATTGAAAATTGAAGACTAATTTGTACTTGTAAGTAATGAATTAGCTCTACAATCTCAATATACTCCAAAGCTGACAACAAATAGAGAGGACATTTTATTTGCAAGAGCTGTTATATGGATTGAAAGACTGATGTAATAAGCGGATAGGGACCTATGAGGTGGACGGTGTAATCTACTGGTGGAGTGCTTGACAGTAGGGCTGCCACAATTAGTCGACTAGTCACGATTACGTCGACTATTAAAATTGTCGACGACTATTTTAATAGTTGACGCGTCGTTTGAAGCTTTGTAAGATCCCAAAAGAAGCAGGGATAAGTATTAGGATTTAAGAATGTAATAGCGGACTGAAACAGAAGTTGGTATGTATAAAGATGCTAGCTGCTGTTAAACCTCGAAGAAGAAGAAGCAGTGTCCGGTATCGTAGCTGTGTCAAAATTCAGCAATCACATCCTCCTATGCTTGCATTAGTAGGCCAATTACGTTACAGCGACACGACCAAGACTGTCCAAATTCGAAGACTCTGACAAATGCGGCCGACAATTGCGCCCTTCATTTCCCCAGATTTGAAGGATGGGTCGGGTAAGATTAAAGTTATAGGTTTTACACCACTGAATAAACGTCAAGCAGTCAACTGATTATCAGAAGTGTGAGATGCTGGAGAATATACTCCAGTGTCCTCTTATAAAATGTGTTCAATGTGCTGCCCATTGTGTTGGATTGTCAATGCAACCCTCTTCTCCAACTCTTCCCACACTGATAGCAAAACCGCAGGAGAAATGCCAGCACATGCATCCAGTATCCGTAGTTTCAGGTGCTGCATATCTCGTCTCTTCACACCATAGACAATTGCCTTCAGATGACCCCAAAGATAAAAGTCTAAGGGGGTCAGATCGGGAGACCATGTGGGCCATTCAACTGGCCCACGACGACCAATCCACTTTCCAGTTCATCTAGAAATGCTCAGACCTGGCCCCCATAATGTGGTAGTGCACCATCTTGCTGGAAAAACTCAGGGAACGTGCCAGCTTAAGTGCATAAAGAGGGAAACACATCATCATGTAGCAATTTCAAATATCCAGCAGCCTTGAGGTTTCCATTGATGAAGAATGGACCCACTATCGTTGTATCCCATATACCACACCAAACCATCACTTTTGTTGTTCCAACAGTCTTGGAGGGATCCATCCAATGTGGGTTAGTGTCAGACCAATAGCGGTGGTTTTGTTTGTTAACTTCACCATTCACATAAAAGTTTGCCTCATCACTGAACAAAATCTTCTGCGTGAACTGAGGGTCCTGTTCCAATTTTTGTTTTGCCCATTCTGCAAATTCTGGGCGCCAATCTGGGTCATCCTCGTTGAGATGCTGCAGTAGCTGGAGTTTGTAAGGGTGCCATTTGTGAGTAGCTAATATCTACCGAAGGGATGTTCCACTAATGCCACTCTCCAGTGACATGCAGCAAGTGCTACGCTGTGGGCTCTTGCTGAATGAAGCTAGGACAGCCACTGATGTTTCTTCATTAGTGACAGTTTTCTTGCGTCCACATTTTGGCAAATCCAACACTGAACCAGTTTCACGAAACTTAGCAAGCAGTTTGCTAACTGTAGCATGGGAGATTTGTGGTCTTGTAGGGTGTCTTGCATTGAAATCTGCTGCAATGACCCGGTTACTGCGTTCACCAGATATCAACACAATTTCGATCCGCTTCTCATGTGTTAGCCTCTTCGATATGTCAATTCAATTCAATTTTATTTATATAGCGCCAAATCACAACAAAAGTCGCCTCAAGGCGCTTCATAGATACAGAGAAAAACCCAACAATCATATGACCCCCTATGAACAAGTGGGAAGGAAAAACTCCCTTTTAACAGGAAGAAACCTCCGGCAGAACCAGGCTCAGAGAGGGGCGGCCATCTGCTGCGACCGGTTGGGGTGAGAGAAGGAAGACAGGATAAAGACATGCTGTGGAAGAGAGACAGAGGTTAATAACAGATATGATTCAATGCAGAGAGGTCTATCAACACATAGTGAGTGAGAAAGGTGACTGGAAAGACTGGAAAGCGACCATCTTTGAACAGAGGCGGGGGTTTACGACACCAACTCTCTGCCATCTATAATCCAGTTTTGAGATCCCTTCCCAGACGCCTTAACGCCCACTCACATCCTGGGCCATCTGACCTCAGGAATTCGCATGATAAGGTGGGGCCAGGTTTCACAATGAACACACCTGAAACTCTGGCTGATGGGGACCCACACCCAGTTTCACACCTTGGCTCAGGCGATTAGAGGATCATCAGGGGGTCCTTTTGTCCCTCCGTGGGGGGAAACTCCCACTAGGTTTATATCTGGGACTCTCCACCATTTGACCTTAGAACTGAAGAAGCTTCTCGGATGAGAGGTGAAACGTCTTCAAGCAACTTAAAGAGGTCCAGACGCTTTTCTTTGCAAGCTCCTTTGACTACGATGACCTGGATGACTGAGAACCTTCACAGACTCAATGCATCATGGGAATCCCCCGGCAGCCTACATCTATTGCAGCATAACTAAGGGAGGATTCAGGGTCACCTGGTCCAGCCCTAACTATATGCTTTAGCAAAAAGGAAAGTTTTAAGCCTAATCTTAAAAGTAGAGATAGTGTCTGTCTCCCGAATCCAAACTGGAAGCTGGTTCCACAGAAGAGGGGCCTGAAAACTGAAGGCTCTCTCTCCCATTCCACTTTTAAATACTTTAGGAACAACAAGTAGGCCTGCAGAGCGAGAGCGAAGTGCTCTAATAGGGTGATATGGTACTACAAGGTCATTAAGATAAGATGGGGCCTGATTATTTAAGACCTTGTATGTGAGGAGCAGGATTTTGAATTCAATTCTGGACTTAACAGGAAGCCAATGAAGGGAAGCCAAAACAGGAGAAATATGCTCTCTCTTTCTAGTCCCTGTCAGGACTCTTGCTGCAGCATTTTGGATTAGCTGAAGGCCTTTCAGCGAGTTTTTTGGACATCCTGATAATAATGAATTACAGTAGTCCAGTCTGGAAGTAATAAATGCATGAACTAGTTTTTCAGCGTCACTCTGAGACAGGATATTTCTAATTTTAGAGATGTTGCGCAAATGGAAGAAAGCAGTCTTACATATTTGTTTAATATGTGCGTTGAAGGACATGTCCTGGTCAAAAATGACTCCAAGGTTCCTCACAGCGTTACTGGAGGCCAAGGTAATGCCATCCAGGGTAAGAATCTGGTTAGATACCATATTTCTAAGCTTTTCAGGGCCGAGTACAATAACCTCAGTTTTATCTGAATTAAGAAGCAGAAAGTTAGCCGCCATCCAGGTCTTTATGTCTTTAAGACATTCCTGCAGTTTAACTAATTGGTGTGTGTTATCTGGCTTCATGGACAGATAGAGCTGGGTGTCATCTGCATAGCAGTGATGTCTTCTAATGATACTGCCTAAGGGAAGCATGTATAATGTAAACAGAATTGGTCCCAGCACTGAACCCTGTGGAACTCCATAATTAACCTCAATGTGTGAAGAGGACTCTCCATTTACATGCACAAATTGGAGTCTATTAGATAGATATGATACAAACCACTGCAGCGCAGTACCTGTAATACCTACAGCATGTTCTAATCGCTCTAATAGGATATTATGGTCAACAGTATCGAATGCTGCGCTAAGGTCTAGCAGGACATGCACAGAGATGAGTCCACTGTCAGAGGCCATAAGAAGATCATTTGTAACCTTCACTAAAGCTGTTTCTGTGCTGTGATGAGCTCTGAAACCTGACTGAAACTCTTCAAATAAACCATTCCTCTGCAGATGATCTGTTAGCTGTTTGACAACTACTCTTTCAAGGATTTTTGATATGAAAGGAAGGTTGGAGATTGGCCTATAATTAGCTAAGACTGCTGGGTCTAGAGATGGCTTTTTGAGTAAAGGTTTAACTACAGCTAGCTTGAAGGCCTGTGGTACATAGCCGATTATTAGAGATAGGTTGATCATATTTAAGATCGAAGAATTAATTAATGGCAGGACTTCTTTGAGCAGTTTTGTAGGAATGGGGTCTAAAAGACACGTTGATGGTTTGGAGGAAGTAATTATTGAAGTTAACTCAGAAAGATCAATTAGAGAAAAAGAGTCTAACTTAACATCAATGGTACTAAGAGTAGCTGTAGATAATATTACATCTGTGGGATGATTATTGGTAATTTTTTCTCTAATGATAAAAATTTTATTTGTGAAGAAGTTCATGAAGTCATTACTAGTTAACGTTAAAGGGATGGTTGGCTCAAAAGAGCTCTGACTTTTTGTCAGCCTGGCTACAGTGCTGAAGAGAAACCTGGGGTTGTTCTTATTTTCTTCAATCAGTGATGAATAGTAAGATGTTCTGGCTTTGCGGAGGGCTTTCTTATAAAGCAGCCAACTATTTCTCCAGGCTAAATGATGATCCTCTAGATTTGTGACACGCCATTTCCTCTCCAGATTACGAGTCATCTGCTTTAGGGTACGTGTTTGAGAATTATACCATGGAGTCAGGTACTTCTGATTAGAGACCTTAGTTTTCACAGGAGCTAGAGTATCCAGAGTCGTACGTAGTGAGGAGGTGAAATTATTAACAAGATAATCGACCTCTGTTGGGGTAGCGTTCAGATAGCTGCTCTGCTCTGTGTTGGTACAGGGCATTGAAGATGATAACAGTGGGTGGATTATATTCTTAAACTTAGTTACACCACTTTCAGAAAGACATCTACTTTGATAAAGTCTACTCTTCACCGCTGTGTAATCAATTATTGTAAATGTAAATGTTATCAGGAAATGATCAGACAGGAGAGGGTTTTCAGGAAACACTATTAAATGTTCAGTTTCTATGCCATATGTTAAAACAAGATCTAGAGTGTGATTAAAGTGGTGGGTGGGTTCTTTTACATTTTGAGAGAAACCAATTGAGTCTAATAACAGATTAAATGCCATGTTGAGGCTGTCATTTTTAGCATCTACATGGATGTTAAAATCACCCACAATAATTATTTTATCTGAGCTCAGAACTAAATTAGATATAAACACCGCCCAAAAGATCACTGGCTGCCCTCTCCCCACACTGGAAGTTCTACACAACGCCCACTGTTTTAAAAAGGCCCAAAACATCATAAAAGACACCTCACATCCTGGCCACTCCCTCTTCGAACTGTTGCCCTCAGGCAGACGGTACAGGGCAATCAGAGCAAGGACTAATAGACTCAAACACAGCTGTTATCCAACTGCAATAACACATCTGAATACTACAAAAAAATGTCCATCACGCCACTCTTGTGTTAATCTATGCACGGCCTGAGGAACGTGTGTGGGAATGTATGTGAATGTTTTACTGTTATATCTTATTAGTATTTTAAGTATTCTATCTATTTTATTTATTGAATTTTATTGTTTTTTTTATATTTTGATATTGCTAGGGATGATGCAATGATCGGGGGCCATTCTTAATTTCGTTGTTCTCATGACAATGACAATAAAGTTTCTGATTCTGAAAAAAAAAAAAAAAAAAAAAACTCTGAGAAATCAGACAGAAACTCTGTGTAAGGCCCAGGTGGACGATAGATGATAACAAGTAAGACTGGTTTCTGAGTTTTACAGCTGGGGTGGACAATGTTAAGCATCAGGCTTTCAAATGAATTAAAAGTCTGTCTTGGTCTTTCATTAATTAATAGGCTGGTGTGAAAAATTGCTGCCACACTGCCCCCTCGGCCTGTGCTTCGAGATTTCTGGTAGTTAGAATGACTCGGGCGTGTTGATTCATTTAAACTAACATAATCATCCTGCTGCAACCAGGTTTCTGTAAGGCAGAGTAAATCAATTTGTTGATCAATTATTAAGTCATGTAGTAACAGAGACTTGGAGGAGAGAGACCTAATATTTAATAATCCACATTTCACTGTTTTACTCTTTGGTTCAGATGTGGATACTGTATTGTTCTTTCTTTGTGACTGTTTATGTTTAAGTTGTTTGTTGCTGGTTTTTAGTTTGTTTTTTGTCTTTTTGGAAGCTGACACAGTCTCTATGGAGATGGATTTTTGGGGGGGGTAGCAGGAGGAGAGAAGCTGCAGAGAGGCGTGTAAGACTGCAACTCTGCTTCCTGGTCCCAACAGGCTGTGAACAAAGAGAAACTTGTAAATAACTAATGAAAGAATAAGGTTATGTTGAAACCAAGCACACCATTGTTTTTCTTGTGACATTACCAATAAGTTTGATGCGTCACATGGCCCTCTTCCTATTGAAAAAACAAAAGTTGTATCCAAGATGGCCGACTTCTAAATGGCCACCATGGTCACCACCCATCTTGAGGAGTTTGCCCCCTCACATATACTAATGTGCCACAAACAGGACTTTAATATCACCAACCATTCCCATGTTATTACAGTGTATCCATATAAATGGCCCACCCTGTATAACTAAGAATAAATAATAAGGGAAGGATTCTGGATCAGCACCATGATGCATACTTGTGACCATAGTGATATAGTATGATTCCATATTAGATTCTTGATGAATGTGGGTTGTTGTTATTTAGCCTGGTTTTATGTGCTCCTTTTTAACTTTGAGCACCTGTCCCTTCAAACATCTCTGCACGGCCCTGTCATTTCCCTACTTTGGTCTTCCACAATAACTGCAATGCTATGTCCCATCAGTCAGAGGTTTGATCCTGGGACCTACACACCATGCCACCAGCTATGCACTGCTGCTGATGGATGACATCCAGAAGCAAGTTGTAGCCATGATAAATCAGCATGAGAAACATTCAGTTGCTTATGTAGATACAGAGGAACTGCAGACTTATGTAGGGATGCTCATCTGAAGTACTTTCAAAAGACTATGTCATTTAAAGGCAAAAAAGCCATTTGTGGGAAGGTGGCATGTTTTTCATTAGTATGAAAAAAAAAAAGAATCTGACACTGTAGAGAAAAATAATGCACAAAAATCAGTGTGGCTGAAATCACTAACCCATCTCAGCTTCTAATAAAAATAAGCTATGTAAACAAACTGAACTTCAAAGGGTTAAAATAAAATGAATTGTAATTATTTTTTTATATGTATATTTCAGGCTTAAGTAGTTTTAAAAGATAATAGTTTAGAACGCAAATAGTATATAGTCATATTTTTACAGCAGGTTGCAATTTTTTTGTCACTAAGGTTAAAAGAGTTAGCATTTTTAAGGATCATCAAAGAAAAACCTCAAATGCCTAACCTTAAGGTCGTCACCAATAAAGAACAACACCTCACAGAGAGGGTTAAGAAAAAAAAAAAAAGTCATCTCACTGGTCTCCAAAGGGACACAAACCACAAACGCAGAAATAAGTAGCCCTTCTCACGAGTGTAGCATAAATGCAGCAATATCCCTGAAGGTATATTAAGGTAATTGTTTGTAGAGAGTAATAGCTACAATTGTCTTTTGGCAGCCATTGTTCTCTGTTAACTTGGTTTTACCAAAATGTAACTACACCAATAAATTTTGAAGGCCCAGCATGAAAAAAGTCTGATATTATGAACAGATAGTTGAAGGATTGTCTTTGAGTGGACACTCCAGTTACAATAGGAGCCCATTTGCTGATGCTGCACCTCCTAGCATTGAATATTAATTAGTTAGTGGCCTAAACAGTCATTGGCTTGAAAGCTAAAGGGACAGCTCCTTTGAAGGGGTATTTTTTTACTTCAATAAATGATTTTAATTTATTTTGAACTTTAAAAAGCACAAGGTCACTGGCTGTTCTACTGTGGCATCAAAAGACAATATGGGCTGGATCCATTAATCTATGTTGTATTTTATTTGCATTTTGCAACTTTACCGATTGAATTGCTCATTGACCTCTGAGAGCATCTGCTTCCTCTGGCTCTGGCTCCTCAGTGTGGACACTGTGGACTATGAGCTAATTGTTGTTTATGGGCAGTAGCCCCCTAAATATGGTTTAGTCCCCCTGCTTGGGACAAATGGCTCCATTCAGTCCACCACAATTAGCGTTAGAGCCAAATTGAAAGTCAAAGTCTTTTCATTAGATTGAAAACCTTCCCTGTGGTGAAGAATTATCCAAAGTCAGGAGTTTAACTTTCCTCTCTAGTTGTACTAATTAAAAATACAATCACACATCGTACTCCGTTATCCTTCCTTCTTTCTTTCTTTCTTTCTTTTTCTTTTTTCGCCTTCTGGCCGTCTCTTTTTACATTTCCCTTTTTTCAGTTCTGTCACTAGCTTGGATCAGAGAGTTCTCTCTCCCAGATTAAAAAGTGTCTGCAGGATCTGTGCACTGTATCCATTGCTTCTCCCCCGCCACCAGGTAATGCAGAAAAAGCATTCATCTCCTCGGCCATTCCACATGCCAGCTAAAGTAATAGTCCCCTGGGAACTTTAACTGCATCATACAGAGAGGAGGAGGGAGAGGAAATAAGGATACACCCCACCCAAAAAAAAAAAAAAAAATCAAGGAAATATTTAGGTGTTTTGTCTTGGTGGTTTCAGTTTGTCTCTGATGGGACAGCCCCATCACAGACAGAAGGAGTTTGAAGGAGCTTATTGGGTTTTTTTGTCCTACCACACAACCTTATTATTCTGCTGGCTCACCAAGCCAAATCAGATGAGTGTACAGACTCTAAAGTGCCCGTTGACACTCTGGGACTCACCAAAACGCAGATCAGCACACACACACATGCAGCACTGCAGGTATGGCTGGTAAGTGGCCGGCATAGAAAGACATGCTTTGCTATGTCTTTCTTAGGTTTTGCTATCAGTGTGTGAAGAGTTGGAGAAGAGGGTTGCATTGACAATCCAACACAATGGGCAGCACATTGAACACATTTTATAAGTGGTCAGAAACTTGTAAATAACTCATGAAAGAATAAAGTTACGTTGAAACCAAGCACACCATTGTTTTTCTTGTGACATTACCAATAAGTTTGATGTGTCACATGGCCCTCTTCCCATTGAAAAAACAAATGTTGTATCCAAGATGGCCGACTTCTAAATGGCCACCATGGTCACCACCCATCTTGAGGAGTTTGCCCCCTCACATATACTAATGTGCCACAAACAGGACTTTAATATCAACAACCATTCCTATGTTATTACGGTGTATCCATATAAATGGCCCACCCTGTAGATTTGTGAATACGTTATGGTGTGTATTTGTTTTTTAACATAGTTATCACAGGAAAGCCTCAGAAGGCCACCAGCTGTATTAGCTGTACTTACACAAGTTCTATTTTAATTCTTGGACTATTAGACTATTAGAGCAGCTTTGCATAATCACACTTCAAAATAATAAATGTATCCCTTTTATGTTTGCCTTTATCTGAGGTTTGAAAATAGCAGTTTATTTCTTTACCTTTCAGGCCACCCTCCCTTTGAGTTGGCTTTCTTCTGATTGGTTGTGTGTGTGTGTGAACAGCAGGTGGATGGGCTTCTGTGCTCGCAGCTGGAGCTGTGTCCCTGAGATGATCATAAGTGTTGTGTTGTGAGAGCTGGGTATCCTTCTTCATCTTCATTGAGGTCCAAGTGTGCCTGCTCAGCACAGCACACTGGGAAGTTTTTTTGGGCTCATCAACATAATCTGTGCATAACAACCCACTTGAATTTTACTCCCTGTCACTTCATCCTCTTTCCCAGAGTAAACTTAAGAAGTCAGTTTTAACAAACAGAAAAAGCTTCAGTGTGTGTCACACTTGTGTGAGGGTAAATACAGCAGGGCAATATAAAAATAGCTGTGCTGAAAGTGGTGCAGCACTGCCCAAGGAGATGACCTTGAGGCACATGAGCTGGGGTTAAATTACCAAAGTTAAATAGCCAAAGACGTGACATTTAAAAAGTGGTAATATTTTCAAAAATGGATACTTTTCTAATCCAGAGATAAGAGAGGCACTCTCTCTTCTTGCAGTTGACAAGATGTCCTGAGAGTTTAATAATAGGGCTGTAAATGTTTCATAAATTACAATCTTCTATACTAACTGGTCTCAAATATTATGGCGTTATTTTTGTGCCACTGTTCTGAGCGCACGTAAAAAATAATTTGCAGGTGCAAGTGTTGCATTTTGAGGAGAAATTTTTTTTGAGCGATACCGGCCAGTGGCCAGTCCAGCTATGCCCAATGGCCAGTCCAGCTATGTGGTCAGCTGGTGGTTAACAGGCATCTCCGAAAACGTTAGAGCACTTTTGCAAATATGTGATGTCTTGATAAATCGAGCAGACATTTGAAGTTCACACAGCACCATTCTCGCATGAAAATATCTTAAAAGTTTATTTTGTCACCCAGAAAGAGTAATATTTCAAACTCTGCCACTCTGTGTTCCTCCGCTACTGCCTCGTTTGAGTTTTGGATGAAATGGATTCTGGGATATTGCATTTCGTCATTTCGAGCTGATTGGAGACCAAAACAGCCAATCAGATTTTTTTGCATCCAAGTCTGTGATTGGCTGGTTTTGTGGCACAAATATAACGGTGTAGAGAAAGAGTTGAATGCGCATGGGCAGAAATGTTGAGAGCGCAAGCAACACATTGCGAGCGAGCGTAAATGCAAAAACTGAGCGAGAGGGGCTGCTATTGTGTGTGTATATGGATAATAGCAAACACTGAAATACATTTGTTGCACGCAGCAATGAATTTTGTTCACTCAAATTTAGCTTTTCTTCGCTCAAAATAAATTTCTCCCCAAAATGCAACACTTGCACTTGCAATTTTTTTTTACATGCGCTCAGAATAATGGCACAAAAATAACGGCATAACATATTAGTTATGAGTTGTGTGTAATGTTGGTCTTTCTCTAAAGTCTGTAGTCTCTGGTGTCTGCCCAAAGATATAAGGGTCATTAATATAAAAACCAACAATGTCTGAAAGATGAAAAGCTGCCACTCATTTTATATATTGTAGTTCAAAGAATGTACAAATGTGCTATTATATTTTATTATATAACTATTTCTGAGGGGGAAAAAGCTTGTTTACTCTGATGTAGTCTTAGTGTAGTTTGAATCTTCAGCATTCAGTAAGCAGTCATTGAAAAATCCTTTGCTTAATGTTTTTGATGAAAGTTTAAAAAAATAAAAACTGTTGAGAAGAAGGTGTGAAATAAAAAGAGAACATAAAACTCAAAAGAGGAAAAAGATTGCAGCTAATAAAACTAATTAGAGCAGTGGGATGCCTTTGAAGGAGGCAGGGCATAAAATGACTAGTTTAAAGGTGTTATTTTCTCTTTTGCTCTGTGCTTTGTTTCATTTTTTCTAAACATTGTTAACATTCCAAATTGTGTATTTATGTGTGTGTGTGTGTGTGTGTGTGTGTGTGTGTGCGTGCACGCTTGTGTGCACCCGTGTCTTCAGTCTGCGATCCCAGGACAGATCATACACATACGCACACGCACACACACATACAGGCACAGATACACGCTTACTCCCTGGAGCTCCTGAGAAGCGGAGATTGCCTCTTTAAGGTGGAAATCAATATCCTTTCTTTCCCCATCTCTCCTCCCTTTCTCCTGTCCTCTCAATTCCCAGGCCCCCTCATTCGCTCTCTTTCTCTCTCTCCATCTTGCCATGTCTCTTGGCTGCTTCCTTCACAGATACATTTGTCTCCTGTGAGACTCTTTGTTGGATCAGAGACTCACAGAGTGAACACCTCTAACCCTGCTTGTCTATATGTGGGTCCCTTCTCTCTTAATTTTTTAGGGTCCATACATATATAGCACCACCCCATGGTGTCGCCAAATGTGATGCAGGACTGGGGTTGGGTGCTGTGACTACAGCTTTGTAATTCGGGGAGGGGATGCGTGTGTGTGTGATAGTTGGTTTCCGGTTTGTCAGTGGAGGGCCCCGTGCATCTTTATTTGGCAGCTCTAAAAATACAGCAGGGAGATTCAGCAGGGCGGTGGTGACAAGGGGATGAAGATAGGGGATCTCAGGCTTAAGAAGGTTTTTTCTATTGTGACAGTATTAAAGCTTGTCAACTTTAAAGGGCAAGCCTATAAAGACAGTGCATGTACTGACATTAACTCTTTAGGAATTACAGCCATTTTTATACATAGTCCCCTATTTTCAGAGACTCAAAAGTAATTGTCCAGTTTACAAAATTATAAATTTTGCATAATTATTTTTTATACTTGCATGTAAGCCCCTTGTCTCCTCATAGACATTACCAAATACTGCAATTTGCCTGCTGAGATGCTCTTCAAGCTTTCAGTCCAGACGTGCACCTCCCAAGAAATGTAACTGCACGTCGGGACGCATCCCTCAAATATTGTGATTGGCCTTGTTCAGCACCCTTGATTCCTCCTGTGCACTTCCGGCTACGTTTTCACTGCAGTTTTTGAATTTATCATTGACATAATAACAATCATCAATATAACTACAGGGACATTACGGAAACTGCCAGAATGGACATGAAGAACAAAGGAATGGAAACCTAAGCAAATGTTTGCCTCTAAAAAATAAAAAAAAATAGGAGCCGGACCAAAGAGAGAAAAAAGTCCCGGCACTGAATTTTTTTCCGGCTGACACTGTCTGTAACCGCAGGACATGACCACGTGGTAATTAACATGTAACCATACACAAGCATAATTGTGGAAAATGACATTGACCACTAGGTTACGTCAAATCAAATCAAATCAAATCAAATCAAATCACTTTTATTGTCACATCACATGTGCAGGCACACTGGCACAGCACATGCGAGTGAAATTCTTGTGTGCGAGCCCCACAAGCAACAGAGATGTGCAAACACAACAACACAAACGAGCAAAATACAAGAATGGCCAACCTGAAACTAATAAATATATGTACAATATATAATAGTGTATGCATTTCTGGATGTGTATACTAAATATTTTCCTACGTGTGTGTGTGTGTGTGTGTGTGTATACACATTTTTACAAATTAAATAGTAAAAAAAAAATAAATAAATAAAAAAAATAATAATAATAATAATAATAAAATATATAAAATATACAGAGTTGAATATGTGCAAAACAAGTGGCATTTATATACAGTGTGGAGTGCATAATGTTGAAGTTCCAGTAGTGAAGCTGAGGTGTCTATGACGTGTTCAGCAGTCTGATGGCCTGATGGAAGAAGCTGTCTCTCAGTCTGCTGGTACGGGACCGGATGCTGCAGAACCTCCTTCCTGATGGAAGCAGTCTGAACAGTTTATGGCTGGGGTGACTGGAGTCCTTGATGATCCTCCCCGCTTTCCTCAGGCACCGCTTCCTGTAGATGTCTTGGAGGGAGGGAAGCTCACCTCCAATTATCCGTTCGGAGCACCGCACTACTCGCTGGAGAGCTTTGCAGTTGTAGGCGGTGCTGTTGCCATACCAGGTGGTGATGCATCCAGTGAGGATGCTCTCAATGGCACAGTGATAGAAGGTCCTGAGGATGCGGGGGCTCATGCCGAATCTTTTCAGTCTCCTGAGAAAGAAGAGGCGCTGCTGCGCCTTCTTCACTGTTTTGTTTGTGTGTACTGACCACGTAAGATCCTCAGCAAGATATACTCCAAGGAACCGGAAGCCGCTCACTCTCTCCACAGCAGCGCCGTTGATGGTGATGGGGGTGTGTACTTCTCTGCACCTCCGGAAGTCCACTATCAACTCCTTTGTCTTTGCGACGTTGAGGGTGAGATGGTTGTCTTGACACCAGTGGGTCAGGGCGCTGACCTCCTCCCTGTAAGCCGTCTCATCACCATTGGTGATAAGACCCACCACTGTAGTGTCGTCCGCAAACTTCACAATGATGTTGGAGCTGTTAGTGGCTGTGCAGTCGTAGGTGTAGAGTGAGTACAGGAGAGGGCTCAGTACACACCCCTGTGGAGCACCAGTGTTCAGTGTGATGGGGGATGAGGTGATGCTGCCCAGTCTGACCACTTGGCGTCTGTCAGACAGGAAGCTAAGGATCCAGCTGCAGAGGGAGCTGCTCAGTCCTAGATCCTGCAGTTTCCTGTCCAGCTTCGAGGGAACGATGGTATTGAATGCTGAGCTGTAATCTACAAACAGCATTCTCACATACGTGTCTCTCTTCTCCAGGTGTGACAGGGCAGTGTGTAGTGTCAGGGCTATGGCATCATCAGTGGACCTGTTGTGGCGGTATGCAAACTGTAGAGGGTCCAGTGAGTCGGGTAGTGCAGAGCAGATGAAGTCCCTGACCAGCTTCTCGAAGCATTTGCTTACGATGGGGGTCAGGGCTACAGGTCGCCAGTCGTTCAATGAGGAGATGGTGGAGGATTTGGGTACAGGGACGATGGTGGCCATTTTGAAGCAGGCTGGGACTACAGACAGAGAGAGGGAAAGGTTGAAGATGTGCGTGAACACTCCAGCCAGCTGAGCCGCGCATGACTTGAGGACGCGGCCGGGAATCCCGTCCGGACCAGTAGCTTTGCGTGCGTTCACCTTCCTGAAGCACTTCCGCACATCCTCCTCAGACACAGTGTGCGCACTGACGTCATCCGCGGTGCGCACACTCTCCGGTCTCATGGTGTTCGCTGCGTCGAATCTAGTGTAGAATACGTTTAGATCCTCACACAGAGAGGCCGTGGTCTGCGGTGTGCTGGTTTTCCCTCTAAAGTCTGTGATCGTGTTTAGTCCCTGCCACATACTCCGAGGGTTGTCAAACTGTTGCTCCACCCTGTCCCTGTACTCACGTTTGGCTGCTTTGATCGTCTTCCGGAGTTGGTAATGTGCGTGTTTGTAGTCCGATGTGTTCGCGGAGGCAAAGGCGGTGTTCCGTGCCGCACGAACATCTCCGTTAATCCAGGGTTTTTGATTTGGGAAGGATTTAACTGTTCTGTCATAGGCTCTACAAAAGTTTCCCACTGAAGTCTAAATCAGGCCTAAGTCATAATTGGTGATGACCTTAACCCCAACTCTGTGCTACTTTTTAAAATTGTTCTCTGAGGTTTGGTTAGATAAATAAAGAAAATTTTTAACTTTCCACATTTTTATAACATGTGGAAAGCTAAATATAACACATTTTTAAAAGTCATTTTTGAGCCTCTTCAGAAGAGTTAAGGTTGGTGTTATAAAGTCAAAGTTGAGGCTCTCACCAATTATGACTGAATAAATAAAGCTGAAAGTTTGCACTTCAATCATGTCTTGACTGTTTGGATCAAAGTGCATTGTTCTATCGTACAGAGGAAAACTCATAAAAACTGAGAAACTGTCCAAATACTTACAGATTTCACTGCATTTACTTCATATATGCAAATAGTGGAGTGCAGATTTTTAGCACCAAATAGATATAACATGGAGCAAATACCAAAAAAATCCATTACAACATTATATTACCACCAATGCTGGTGGTAATGTAATGATCACTTACAGAGGAAACACTGGAGAGGGATGGTAATCTGTAAGTACAGCAGATGATGCATTCTGAGCAGAGGAAGCTATAGGATGGTCACATGACACCGGTGAAAACAAGAGAAGATTGTTGAGTAATTCAAGCTCAGGCCACACTAGTCAAATAGCAGATAGAATGATTAAAAGCGGCTACATCACCACCTCCACTGACCCAACCTTTCTCATCTCCAAGTCTTTCCCATCTTGTCACTCCTATTCTCCCACCCACCCTCTGTACACAGACACTCCCACCCCACCCCTGACACCTCAAAGCAACACTTGGGAGGCTATTTTTTGCCATGCTTCTCTAAATAAGGCCGTGGATCTTGCCTACATGGGTGGGCTGACAGAGGGGTGTGTGTCTCTGGTTCTTACCTTGGTATAAAAATCGTGGGACAGTGGGGGTTTCCTCTGATTACGCTGCTTTTCCCTCACTCACAGTGTTCTCATTCTAATGTTCTTTCGACTATTTTTGACACCCATATTGAAAAAAAAATCAACGTACAAATCACTGCTCATAAGCGGTATCAGATGACCTTTTATCATTAAAAACCCTTTTTTACTTTACTTTAAGAATTTGATATCTAAGTTGTTGTTTTTTTTTGGGGGGGGGGGGGGGTTTGTTATTGTTTCTTTTTTGTAGTCATTCCCTCATCTTTTTTTTTCTGCGGAGGAATTGCCTTTACCAACCTCTGGACGACATATCTGGAAAGTGACTGAGTGGAATATGGAAGCAAAAGGACAAGAAAGACAGAAAAGAGTAAGAAATAATTAAGTTTACTTTTTAAAAGCTCCCCCTTCAACTGTTCTTTTTTATTTTTCTGTTTTTTTCCTCTTCCAAACATTGCACCTCTGCGTTTCTGCATTTCCTTCTTTCAGTTCTTTTTCCCTTCTTTTTTGTTTTCCCATTTCCTTTTACTTTACCTTCCTGTCTTTCATTTTCCTGCCTTTTCCTTTCTACCTTCCAAATCCTTCCTTCATTCTTCTCTATTTCATTTTACTCTTTACGTTATTTTCCCTCAATTCCTTGCGCACTGCCTCTCTTTACTCCCGCTCTTTCGCTCTCCCAACCCCTCCCTCTCCCTGTCCCTCTTCCCGATTTGTCCTTCAGCTCTGTCAGCACTCACTATCTCTCTCCATCTCCTTCTCTGGTAGTCTGATCAGCTGTCTTCCTTCTAACTTTACATGGCCTGGTGTGGTGCGCAAGGACGGGCAGCTGCCGGCTGACGCATTTCACTGCCCAGTCATCACTTCAAAATCGAATCCTCTTACACAAACCTCTATGGTTTTCTTTTATGGCCACTATTTTTACTCTCAATTCTACATGCATGTCTTTTTTTTTATTCTTGGTCTGCCTGTTTTTCCCCTCCTCCTTTTGCATCCAGCAATGAGAGAGAGAGAGAGATAGTCACAAGTCCCATGACCCCCTTCTTCTTTTCTCTCCTCTCCTTTCACTCCTTCTTTCCTTCTCCTCCTCCTCCTCCTCCTCCTCCCCTTTTCCTCTCCGCATCCTTAAACTCTCCATCGCTGATTCAGCTCCCAGGGAGGCGAGACTCCGCCTGCAGCGACTGCTTCACTCCGCATGGGCCACCATCCCCATCTGGATCACCTTTACTACGGTAGGTGTTGAAGTGCCTCAGTGTGTGTTTAGAGATTTGTAGAATAAGTGTTTTTAAAATTTTGCTTTCTTTGTTTTCATAGTGCTTACACACTGCATATATTGTGTGTTTCTGTATGTGTACCATTGTTTTGTCCGCCTTCTCACAGAGTAAAGTATTTAGTTTTGTTTTTTAGCTGCTGGTTTGAAAGAAAAAATTCCAAATGTGAGTGAACGAGCTGGAAACAGTCTTCTTATTTATTTGTTGCGCCGCTGTTTTTTTGATTGGTGGTAGCAGGGAAAGTGTTACAACATGCTGCATGTTGGACAGGGTTGAAAGGTCAAGGGTTATCTCTGAGACTCAACATTCTGGACAGATGAAGCAAGTATTTCACACTCAGTGGAAACTCCTTAGAATGAAAACTGGAAATGGTGGAAATGACTCAGTCTCTCTTTATGGAATATGAATTTACACAATGTACATCAAGTTTAAAGTACTTTTTAAAAAATTTTATTTATTGTGCTATTGCCTTTGTCTGTTTGCTCAGATTGTGAACATGTACATGATACACATGTGAAATTATCACATCGCCTCACATTTTTTTTTTGCCAGTTTTTATAAAACTTTCCACTGCATTTTATGCAGCATGTGAGCCACTATATTTCCATATGGCAGCAGCAGAACATAATGCATGGTGTTGAACATGGTGCAGCACAGGTGAGTTCTATCAGTTGCATCATTGTGTTGGGACGGCCGTCCAAACGGGGCCTCGGCTCTATCTATAGACGGGGCACACACATGTGTCACTCTCCAGAGAGAAGGAGCGAGAGAAGTTTAAAGTAAGAGCAAGGTTCTAAAAGTGTCCCGCATATGCTCCCATCCTTCTCTATCATTCCCCCTACTTCTCTTCCAGTGTCTCTCCTTCTCTCTCTCTCTCTGTGTTGCCGTTGTCCAGGCTAATTTTACCCAGTTAGCAGATACCAGGGAGATCAGCAGTAGTCAGCTGTCTGTCAAGCATGCAGAGCACTGACAGGAGGTGGCAAAGTGTCGGGTATCTTTGCCCATCCCTGTAAGAGAGCACTTCCATAGCTTTACATGCTTTAGCAGACACAGCTGACTGAAGGGAATGTGTCTATCCTCCACTTGGTATGAAAAGAAGCCTGTGTGAAACTGTGTTAGCTTAACCATAGGGACTCTAAATGTTGAGAGGGTACAAGAATGAAGAGGTTTATATTTGTTTCAATTTCATTTGCATGTATGAGAAAACATTTTAGTACTTCACCTTGTTCTAAAGAAGTCCTGTCTGATGGTACATTCCCAACTATGTATTGTAGTGGAGCAAGGGTGCACATTACATGCTGAGCAGCTCTTGCAATCTGCAGGAACTGGCTACTTCTCCCCGGAGAATTGTAATTCCCGCCAGGAATATTGTGACTATGATGGCAAAGAAGCTAGATAGGTGGCTTAATTCTTCTTAATGTGTCTGTGTCTAGAGCTGGATTTGTAGTGTGCATAGCCCCTCTCATTTACCAGCCATAGCTGGTAATTTACAAAACTTTCGTTCCATCCCTGGGAGAGAAAATAGGATAGGAACGAGAGAGGAGAAAAGAAGAAGACGACTGTGATTTATGGAAGAGACTTTTAGTTTAATTACTGGGCGGGCAGGGCTGATGTGTGCAGCCCCCATAGCACTGGTTACACAGTGGTAGGAACACACAAAAGGGCTATTGGGGCGGCTATAGAGAAGATGACATACTAGCTTCTGCATTTGCAGTTGATACACTCAGGCATTTTGTGTGTTCAAAGTGCAGGACAAGACATGAGAGTCAGATTATGTAGCATGGAAAAGCAATATACAATATGTGAGTGGTTAGGCACAAACACAAGTGGAAAATGTATGCACGTAGAAGCTTTTACAAAATATCCATTTTCCACTTCACTGTGGAAGGACTCTTATATAGGGGAATGTGTCTTTTGTTCCTTGTATGTTAGCAAATAGAATATTGGGGAGAACTTTGTGCTGTGTCAACAGTATGCTTTAATGCACGCTTTCATGGAGATTTTATTAGCTTTAATTGTCCTTCAAGCTGAAAGTTTGACAGAACAAAGACAAAGAGAGACTTCCTGACATTGCAGATTAGCAGAAGCAGTGCATGCCCCATTTTTCTTTCTTTTCTATTACTAATAGTTTAGGGGTTTTTTTTTGCATTAGTGTTTTGTGGATGGAGAACATGCGCATTTTATCCTTGAACTTGTCTTATATTAGTTAAATACCTTAATGGGGATCTTGACTGGAAATTAGAGTAAAACCTGTGATCCAAAAACCTACAGTTCTGCAAACAAACACACACACACACTCCCAATAACCCTTACACGCTTTCTGCAGCTCCCGCCATAGGTTTTCTTAACGCCTCTCTCAGAGCCTTCATTAGATGTCTGACGTTAGCAATGGTTCAATTCATTAAAAGCGCGACTCAGCCTTTGTGCATTTGCCTATAAATTGGTATTGATCTCTGAGAGGATGGGGAGGGGGGAGGAAGGGGGAAGGGAAGGAGATGGGGGATGTGTGTATTTATATGTGTGTACCAGAGGGAGATCGGGTGGTTGGTTGGTTGGCTGGTTGGTTGGTTGGTTGGAGTTCGGGGCTGAGGCTAATAGGAGAGGGCAGATAGTGTGTGCCAGCAGGTAGGGTGTATGTGTTTGTGTGTCTGTGATTGTGTTTGTGGGAAGGGACTTCAGGTGAATAGGATTCACAGGAGCAACAAGGGCAGTTGAACACACACGCATACACACACACACAATCTATGCACACTGATATACATTTACAAATTAACACACGACATATACAGAGATTAATTTAATTCGCTCGGCCTTCTCCCCCTTGCTTTTCCCCCACTTTGACCATGTGCAGCACCACATGTGCCATTCAAACCTCATCATCACCACCACCGTCTGCTCAGCATGGAAGTGTAACACCGCTATAGTTTGACTGGGAAAGAGGTAGAAGGCTGAGAGAGAGAGCGCATGGGAGCAGGAGAGAAAAAAAGAGAGGGAATGAGAGCACATGCTACATGAGGGGGAGTGGGCAGTCAGGGGGTGACTGCATAGCATGGCAGCCTATAGACTACATGGGACAATGTTTATGTGTGTGTGTGAGACAGAGAGAACGAGAGTGAGAGAGAGGGTAGATGAATGGGAGGTGAGGGAAAAAAAGGGGGGGAATTGCTGTCAGTGGTGGAGGACCGGTGGGACGAGCAGCTGTTCACCGGACTAAAAGTTTTCAGTATGAGGAAGAGGGAGAGATTATAAAGAGAGGATAGGGTGAGAGAGAAAGAGAGAATCAGAGTGAGGATGTTAGAGAGAGAGAGAGTGAGTGTGTGGCGAAACACACACACACAGACTGCAGAGGCAGCACCTGGGACACAGACTGAGGGAAGAGAGAGCGAAGCACTTCTTCTTCTACTCTCCTTTTCTTCTGTGCTTTCGCTTTATTGCTTCTTCTCTTTGGTGCATCGTCCCAGCTGAAGCGAGAGACGAGGGGAGGAGGAGGTGGGGGGATGGGGGGTGGGGGGGCTTGTATCTGTGTGCCTGTGTGTGTGTGTGCGTGTGTGTGTGTGTGTACGTGCTGGGGGGCTTCTAGCCAACATCTGCCTGTAGGTAAGTGCAACATCTCCCTTATTTCCCATCATTCTCTAACTCCCACACCTCCTTCACCCCACAGCAGCTGAACCTCTAAGTATGACACTCAAGGTGAATTGCGTGCTGTGTGTGCATGTGTGTGTGTGTTTGAGAAAAATCACTTCATAATGTACAATATTTCAAAGCTCAGCGGTCACATAGTGGGCAGACATAGTGGCTTATTACAAGTGTCTACTCATAGTGTTTTAAGCGTTGATAGTGACTTGTTGGTGGTAGCTGTAGGTGTTTTCTTTTCAATGAAAAAAAGTGTAAACTAGCTGCATGGATTTCTCCTTTAATTAAAGTTTTAAATCATCTCGGCTCTTTTTTGGTCCACGGGTCAGAACAAAAAGCTGGGTCCTTATTCTAATAGGCAGAAAAGTTTGGCATGTTAGCATCAAAAGAACTCTCTCTGTTGGGATGGGAGGAGTGAACCCTGAAGCCTGTGCTACTGGTGAGTGTCATAAATGCATTCAGTGGTCAGCGCAGTTCCTGATTCGACACTTTTTTTCCCCTCCCCATTGACGAGCGTTTTGGGCTGGCAGCGAGGAGGAGGTGTGAGGCCTGATGCGCCACCAAGGACAGTGGCCTGCTTGGGGGACATACTTCTTTATATGCCCATATGAACAAGAGCAACTATGGAATGTAAAGAAGTATGTATCCCAGGTCGGGAGAAATTGCAGCGCAGCAACCTGAAAGGAACTTTAAACTTAACTGCAAAGCAAATCCACCATGATGAAGAAGATTTTACTTTAGTTCCACATCCTAGCTGTAGATAATCTATCTGCATGCTACATGATCACAGGCAAGGTATGTGAAATTTTTTTTCTGCCCTGATGTGGCCCAATTGAGTCCAGTCAGCTTCTCAATGAGATACATACATCAGTAAAGTGTAGATGCAGCTAAACTCTGGTCGACATTTTCCACATGGCTGTCATAGATTTTCAGATTTGTCTTTCATTCTTAGTTCATTTGGCCAAAAGTGGATTTTTTTCCCCTACACCCTGTGATGGTGATTAGTTTTTAAGAAGTCCATTTTGTTTACTTTAAGAATACATTGTGTGAATTTGCTAATGCTACAAAATGACACACAAGTAGACATACCCACACTACAGACAGACAGCGGTTTCCAGTAAATGGTGCAGTGATTAAATGCTTGCTAATGGATAGCATGGGCCTGAGAGGACGGTCAGAAAGAGGAAGAAGAAGAGACTGGCTGCAGGCCTCTCTAACAGATTACTGCGCTCAGACGCCTGCGTGCAGTCACGCTGTCTGGATCTGGCTTCGACTTGTTGGCCTACTTGTAGACATTTGAAATCAGAAGTCTAAATTTTTCACCTCTCGTTCAAGTTACTTGGTCTGATTGTTCTGTCAACTTCTTTGCAGTGGGGGAAGTTTATGTCTTATGGCATTTACAAGACAGCTAAGAGAGAGAAAAGTGACAGGAAAAGTGAACGAAAAAGACTTACGATGAGGCAAACCCACAGTGTGAGCCTGTATGATATCTGTCTCAGGATGCTGAGCCAGCAGGACATGCAGGTCTTTGTGTAATCATTTTTTAGCTCTGATTAAGTATGTATGGGAGGCACAGTATGTCTATGTGTGCTGGAACAGTGACTAATCCGGGTGTGGTTTGGGAGCAGGTATAACAATCATGTCAGGTTTTAGTGTATGGATTTTGGCCTACTTTGTATATAAATACTGTATGTGGCCTACTTAAGGTTTACCTGTCCCTGTTCAGGTATTATTTGGGCCAGTTTCAGTGCGGTAATTTGGCCCTGGTCAGGTGTACACCCCGGGGTGCTGTGCCTGTGTGGGAGCGACTGGTCTGACAGGGATATGCAGTCGGATTACACTTCCTGCCAATGTGATTTTTCAAGGAGAGAAAAAAAGGGGTGGGTAATAAACGCGAAGAACAGCTTCGTGCCAGGAAGAATTGTTTAACATTACAATACACGCAGTCGTGTGTTTGTTTCAAAGCTAATTAAGCTTCAATATGAGAGACAGTTCTAATCTTAGCAGGCGCAAATGAAGAGGCTCCACACATCACTGGAGAACATATTCATAAAGACCCCCTGCCCAGCGCCCCCAACACACACACACACACAAAGAAACGTAAAGTATGTGTGCCTGTGAGTAAGTACAAGTGTGTGAGTGTGTTTTTATGTTGGAGGGATTTATTGCAGTGATTTTTAAGAAGCAGCGGGAAAGGTCGTTGTACTGTGGGAGAATTCAAAGATAGAAGGGCACAGTAGTAAGTGTGTGATAGAGGAGATGCGGATGGGGTGGGGGGTGGTAAAGGAAAAAAAGGGAAACGAGAGAGCAGCGTAGACTGAAGTAGGATCGTAGCGGAGGGAGTTGTGGCGAGTGAGCGTGTGAGATGAGGCGAGGCGAAGGCTGGATTGATGATGGTGTTCAGGGCCTCCTGTGTGTATGTGTGTGTGTGTGTGTGGGGGGGGGGGGGGGGGGGTATGAGGTGGGGCTGGGCGGGTATTGTTCTGTCACTTTGCCTGTGTCAGCAGGTGGAAGCTCTCATCAGGACATTAAATATGCAACAATGCTGACTGCGGCACCGTGCTGAGACAGCCAAAGCTGGACGACTGGGGGGCCCCGCTAAAAGTAAACCAATGCCACCGCTTTGACTCGCTCTGCGCTAGACAGTTATCCATCCATCCACACACACATACTCACGCATACATAAAGACATACAGGCATGCACACACCTTGAGAACTCCAGCTTCTTCTCAGGGCTTCCCCGACCCTCTCTTCCAGCTTTTCTTTGCTGGCTGTTTAGTCCAATGCCAAAGCTGGCTGACTTGCCAGCTTACCGGCTGGCTGGCTGGCTGGCTGACTTGTTTCCCCATTTGGAGTCCACACAAGGGCAAAGGCAAAGCTTGTAATCCACAGGCCCAGTGAGGGATTAGTGGTAGTTACATACAGATCAGTCATGTGGAACATTGACTGTAGCAACTTACAAAAAAATTGCCTCTGTGAATATGGAATTTAATGCAGAGCCTACAATCCAGCTGACTATACGCATGTGTAAAGAAGTGCTTGATTCACCACTCTCTGTCAGCTGAAGCAAACCAGTCAATCAACCAGGGCAAGATTATGTTAGAGGCCAAACCTGCTTTTTTTCTGAGTTTATACAGGCATTTGTCCAAAAGCTTTTAGATGTTTATGATTTTATGCCCTAGGCATAAAGTGATGCAGTTGCATCTTAACACTAAAGACTCACAAGGTCATTGGAGATTAGGGGTAGCATTATTAAACAGAAACAAGAATGTTTTACATTTTAAGTGAAATCTCTTTACATTTCTCTTTAAATTCTATAAAAAGGAGTCAACATTAACTGAACCCCAACCCTAGCTTTAATCATCAATGGATTGTAAATTGATGTTTCACCAACCACGCAGACAAGAGTGTCTGTTGAAGGATTAGAGCTCAGAGGATTAATTAATGACCCTTCCTGCTCAAATTTCTCACAAACTAATTAAACACATTTAATTTAAATTCAATTCAAATTGACCAACTTAACTCAGAATATACAAAGTGATTCACAATCAAAATGAAGACAAAGACTTTGATTTAATTATGAGCAGTATTTCTCCTTAAGAAACAGCTAGAGACCAGATTCATGTGTTTTTTTTCTTTCTTCAGACTGATAAAGCAACACTCGCTGTTAATCTGCTGACTGTGCCTCACTAGATGTTCACCCTCTCTGAAACAGCTATTCGTACTGTTAGGTTGATGATTTGTTGGACAATGCCACCAAATTTTTGGGATTTAAAAAAATGTATTAATATACTTATGTTTCTGTCCACCACTAATTGATTCTGATTCTGTTAGTGTAAAGAATGTTAGAGATTAAGTGATATTTCTACCAACTAGTAGGTGTGTCTTCTGACACCACAGTAGCCTTATTTATACCACCCATACCATAAATTAATTACCTGTTCTTCTCATATATAGCTTATCTTTAGTATCACTACAAGGCATTTGAAATAATTTCCTACAGAAGCAGAATATATTTTAAAGCTTTTCACCAAGCTTGTCAGCTCTGCAAAGAACATACTAACATATGCATTGAAAAGTGATTGAAACAGCAACTAGTGATAGAAGGCAGCAATGGCAACTGATGGGAATTTTTTGCAGCTTATAGCGTAACCAAATCAGGAGGGTCTGTTTGGTGTATATCCTGTGACTTTACACAGTGCACACCACACAGGGTACATTATTGTATTTCAGAATGTAAAATCTCGTTAATGTGCTGCTGTCTACTTAAACAAAAACACACCATGTGTGTTTTTATTTTGTCAGTGCCCCTATGTGCATTACGATAAGGAAACATGTTTTAAGCAATTACCAACAAGAAACACTTGCAGAAGCTAGTTATAGTGCTGATGGCTCACTTCAAAATTTGGAAAAATGATACATTTGTGAAGTTCCTTTTTCATTTTTATTCTAAAAAAGGTGAAAACATGGTTGCAGGGTTCTGCAGTACACAAGATACCCACAACCCTGAATATAACTCGAATTTTAATCAGGGGTGACTTTATGTGGCATCATGAGGTGTGTAGTGATAGAAGAACAAATGGCTCCAAATGAGGCCTTTATATTTTTAATGGTGCCCTAGATAGGTGAGTTTAGTTTCTTAAATTGTTAATATGCCTCCTTGCACTGCATTTCTGTGTATCTCAGAAGACAGAAGGAAGTAGAAGACAAGACTGTAGGAGAGAAGATTGTAAAGTCAGCCGTTTGATATTAAGTGTCAGAGTTTATTGCCGGGACTTTTTTCTCTTTTAATCATGTTTATAGTAAGTGTGCTTCGGCAGCAATCTACGGAATATAATAGCGGTAAAGAGTAATGGAAGTTGAAACAGATGCGGTGGAGTGGTAATGTATGTGTCGTTTCGCCCTGATACAAGGACACACACATAGCCTATTATATCCCATTCTATGTTTATGTCTCAAAAGCTAATCTCAGGGGAAATGTACATCTGAAACCCCCTGCAAAGTCATTGCTCACACAATGGGCACATATATAAAACACACACATAGATACCGTCACACATACCGGTCTAAATGAAATGTGGGTATGGCCACATAAACACTCAGAAAGTAGCTCTAGAATGTATATGTAACACCAACAGACCCAGCCACAGTATTGATTCATCTGGCTGTTTATGTTCTGTTTTTTTTAATGTTCACATTACATGGTTGTAATGCACCTTTTCTGAGGGCGGTAGCTCAGTGATTTGTTTCTTTAGCTATAGAGGCTTTTTTATCTGTAGCATCAGCAATAGGCTTCAGCCAAAGTTTGCAGTTTTCCAGTATATATAAACACATACGTGTGTGTGACTTATATTCATTGAATGAATGAAAAATGACTGAAGGATAAATATGCTAATTGGAGGGTGTGGTTTTTTTTCTTTACGCTTATTTATTTATTTATTTTTAACTTAATATTCCACTTGTCTGGATGGTAGATTGTTTGAGATTTGTGCCACTACAAGCAGCTGTAACCAATCTATATTTTGCTAGGCTAGGCTAAGTATTATTTGACAACTAGTATAGCTTACTTTGTGGTTCAGGTAATCTGAAAGTTTGTACTTCAGTTTTGATGAATGAAATTGTGGTATTTTATCACTTTTTTACTTAGCACTAATTAGTAGATATGGATTTCTTTGCTTTGACTCCATGCAATTTATAGTTATAGTTTGCTAACCAAACAAGTTAGCATTAGTGCATAACTTAGTGCTCATGCTTCTAGGTCCTAAACCTAGCATGTTGTAAACAAAATACTGATGCTGAGGCTTAAAAAATATTGAATCCAAAACCAAAAGTTTTTAAAAAAAAAGTTTATATGTATAATCTTTGGTTTAAGTATGCAGAGCTTTAAAAAATATATAAAAACTCAAATACGTGTACCTATATGAGTAGTGATGTCTCTTTTTGGCCTATAAAAGTTCTTTTGGTCTTAGACATTAACGGAGTCTTGTACAGACGCAGAAAGAGCTTTTTGGTGATGGAACATGTGTCGTACAGTACATATGCCTCTGGAATTATAAGAGACAATTTACAACCAATGAAAGAAAGAAGATAAGGCCTTGATAATAAACGGCTTCAAACATCTAATGAATTTCTCATAATTATGGGCCTTAAAAGTCAATTAGTTAATTGGCCCAGCAGTTTAATGTTAGAATGATGGTGCATTAGTTCAAAGGAAACCTCACAATCAATGAAGAAAACACAGCACAATCAGAAAGCAAATTACTATTTATCATTTAGCGATTAAGCCATACGTTCTCTTTGAGTGTGTCAGAGCCAAAAAAGATTCACCCTGCCCCGAGCGTGCACGCACACACACACACACACACACACACACACACACACACACACACACACACACAGTGTGGCTCCAAAAAGCAGATCAGTCGCTTAGGCCGGGACAGAGATCAATGTTGAGGTAATTTGTTTCGATCAATTAAACAGACATCTGCTTGAATTAGACTCCAATAGACTGCAAAAGACCCAACCCCTTCCTATCCTTGTGAGTGTGCTGCACTGCAAAAATAGTAAGTTCACATTAAAGCACTAAAAGCTGAAGAATCTAACATTCCAGCAGTGCATAATTGATGGTAGCAGTTATGGGACATAAGCGGGGTTTATAATCTGTAGTGCCTTTCTTCTAGTATCTGCTGAATGCTCTTAAGATGCAATGCAGAGAGGAAAAGGCAAAACTTTACATGTGGACTGAGCAATGCTACGGGCAACTTTTGCTCATGTTTATTGTGCAGGAGGTAGAGATGGGTGGGTAGGGGTGTTTGTAAAAGACAATTGCATTAACCCGAGTCTAATTTAATGGCTCCCACTAGTATTCTCTTTACATCAAGCGATGCTGCTGACATCACAGCCTGTCTGATGTCCGTTACTGCACGATATGAGGAGAGGGGGTCTGCTCCCTTCAAATGAACACGCAGGATAATTGTTATGCAGTGAAGCTGTGAAGCAGAGGAAGTAATTAAAGGAACAAGGGCACTGTGGTGGTGCTGGTGGTGGACCACATCCCCCTCCTCTGCGTCCCCTCTGCTACTGTTTCTCTCTGCTCGCTGGAGATTACACACATATTTTCACATGCGAGGTCCCCTTATATTGACACCCCTCCTCCCCATGATTACCGCTAGGGTTTACAGTTATCCTGATATTCTAATTACACTCTGTCTGCGTTTATAAGGTCATAACATTTACAATTTTACGACACAATAGTTGTCCGTTGACCAAAAAATTAGAAAAAGGCATTTCTCACTTTAATTGTTTCTTTTGTGGCTATCACTTGTCCCAGAATAAGCACTTTTTTTTTCCTTTAAGTATTTCAAAATACATTTGGGTTATTGAACGAACAGCTCCAGTGTCTTTTGTAATGCAACTCCTGCCTGAGAGCACTACCATCCATGTCCCGCAGTATTTCAAAAAATATATTGCCTGGAGAGGCATCTCAGGGAATATAAAGTAGAGTTTCACTGATGTATCTCATAAGGTATATCTCAGAATATAATGCATTCCTGGGCACATTGTTATTTTGATTACTGGTTATGAGAATAGTGAAGGAAGACTGTGGGAAAGAATGGTTTCATGTACTCTAGATTCATTTTTAGAGGAATTCTCATGAAGAAGGACAGGAGGAACTGTTATAGTTCTTAAAACCTGTATAAAATATTTATGAATATGTATCAATCTATTAAAGCTCCTTGGGGCAACAGTTGTTGTGATTTTGGTGCTATGTGCTGTACAATTTAAAGTAAAACTGAATTGAATTTAAAGCTAATTAAGCTAAAGTAAAAAAAAAAAAAAAAAACAGAGACTGCTGTAGTTTGTGCTGGTAATGTGGTGTAGACTTCCATCATGAAGTCTAGTTAACATTTTAATGTTTGAATCATATTGTCAAGAACATGAATTCTTTTCAGTTATATTGATAGTTAGCAATATTGTCAATGTCAGGGCACATTATGAGTAAGCTTAAATCAGTATTAGAGATCCCGCCTTCTTCTTTGTATATCTCCTACAAACAATCACTTGGTAACGGTGGGGCAGAAAAACGGCCTTCTAACAGGAAGACCTTTCTTGAACCAGGTTCATGCAGGGGCAGCCCTCAAATACAACTGATCTCAGGGTGAGTGAAAAGAGAAGACATGAAAGAATACAATAGATTTAACCCTGTGGCTCTTATCTAGTCAAGAGCACAAACATTTTGCATAGACCTTCATTGTCTCCAGAGACTGAATCTTGTCTAGTCTGCACATATCCTCTAGTGCAACTATGAGTTTTGATATTGGTGGTTTGTAGATGTTTGAAACAGGCAGTAATTGAAATCGTAATTTTGACCAAATTTAGGAGAAAATACATTACTTATTGAATAAATTGGCGCCTGCGTGTCTGGTGTCTTAGCGTCAATGATCTACATTAAGTGCAGTAGTTACCCATGCGATTTCTATGTGCATACAGCACGTCTTCTGTCTCAGTGGGGTCTCATGCATCCTTCTCCCTTCAGTCTACCAGAGGAGGAGTGTAATTGGGAGCAGTGTGCTGGAGTGCAGAGTGTCAGGGAGTCAGCAAGCCAGCCTGCCACAGCCGGTGATACAGGACGATAGAAGAGGAAGATTAGTGGAGCAGCCTGCAAGGCAGCAAAAGCAGTGAGTCAGCTGTGGACTGTCCGCTGGTAAAATGACCATGTCAGTCAGGGAGTCCGTCAGTCAAGCAAGCAGAGCGCAGAGTCTGGCCTCTCTTCCCTCCTGTAAGTACACATACATCTAAAAGGAGGAGAGTGCGGCGTCGGGACAAGGCTACTTAGCATTCCCCTGTCATCACCTCACTGCTCAGAACTTCTGTTATTGAAGAGGAAGGAAAAAAGAGCAAGGTAGGGGACAGAAAAGAGAAAGGAAGAAGGCAGTTGTGGTGGCACGAAGGCTACGTTAGAGCCCCAGGAAGGGGTTCAAGCCTAACGAGAAAGCCGAGGAACAAATGATCAATAAACAAAGGAAGAGAAGAAACAAAAGAAGAGAAGAATTGTAAAGAACATGAATTACAAAGAGAGAGAGCCAGTCGCAGAAAGTAAATCTCCCAAACCAATAAAGAGTTATGCGTTGTGATCTGTTCCAACGATCGTTGTGTGCTTTGAGATAATTGCTTCCATTTTGTTGCACAGAGACTATTACAGTATATGATAGCTGGATTACCATCTGTAACAGTGGGCTTTACACACCAGAAGTAGTGCTGTATCAGCAGCAGGGCTACAGTAGAAACTATAGGTTTAGTGAACATCATGAGTGGGTTGTGTATTAGCCTGGGGCTATTGTAGCAGTTATGGTTTCTTTCAACGAATTCCACTTCGTAGAGTGAAAACATTTTTTTCCTGTCGGATCTGGGGGCATCAGCACGGCACCTCAATGGGATGAGATCTCATTGTGAATTTGAAAAGAACAAGTTGAGTGACTCTCTAAAATGATCCTGGTGATTGAAGTGATATTCTGTTTCTAAAATCAGAACAGATAGTCGTCGAGTCCAACTGTTTTTGCTCGAGGCCTTACGTGGGCCTTTTAACAGGCAGAGACCTCCTGCAGAACCAAGATCAGGAAGGAGCAGCTATCTATCATGCCTGCTTGGCCAGTAAAGGAAAAACAAGACCAGACTAGCCCTCTAATCAGCAAGTCTTTATCAGCTGATTATTTAAGACCTTGTATGTGAGGAGCAGGATTTTGACTTCAATTCTGGATTTAAACAGATGCTCTCTCTTTCTAGTCCCTGTCAGTACTCTTGCTGCAGGATTTTGGATTAGCTGAAGACTTTTCAGTGGGTTTTTAGGACTTCCTGATAATAATGAATTACAGTAGTCCAGCCTGGAAGTAATGAATGCATGAACTAGTTTTTCAGCGTCACTCTGAGACAGGATATTTGTAATTTTAGAGATGTTGCGCAAATGGAAGAAAGCAGTCTTACATCTTTGTTTAATATGTGCGTTGAAGGACATATCCTGGTCAAAAATGACTTGAAGGTGGAGTAAAGAGCACAGTTGTTTTATATAAACGTAGTGGAGATTAAAGCAGCACAGATTTGTTCCCTTAAACTTTCTTACAGTCTCTATTAGAATCGGACCGACATTGACATTTATTTAGAGTCCTGTTTTCTTCCACATGATTGTGATCCATACCATTGACTCCTTCAGTGCACTTTGTTGCTCTGTGGCGTCAGTGCCGTGACGTATTGGCCATTGCAATAAAGTATGTGAAGGACATCATTTATGCATTTATGTTTTTCTGTGACACCAGAGACTTGTGATTAACACCGTAGTTTGACGCCCTATAATGAGAACCTATCTGTAGTTTGTGCACTGTATCGTTGCTGAACAGGTTGCTTTTCATTTTTTCTTTATCGTTTTTACTGTTAAGTGGAAAGAATGAATGATGATAGTAAGAATAAACCTAAGCAGTAAAACTGGAAACTGCAAAATCAAATGTCAAAGAAGATCTTTTAGCTAAAAGGAACTGTACAGTTGAAGAGTCAACCTTGTTGAGTCGCTCAATATGAGCAGCCCCTTTTCACATACCTGAGTAGTCCTTATTCATATACTGACACTGATTAGCCCTGCTTTAAATGATGCAGAAGGCTCAAACTTGTAGTTTACTTATGTTCATAATTTAACATGATAGCCAAATTATTCATCTATGACCAACCAATGATTAGAAGACCAATAAAATGTATCAATAGAATGATACACTGTAACTTTCTTTATTCCCACTATGTTGCCTGTAAGTGAAAACCTTATCACTTTAGTTACACCTATCCATCCCGACACACGTCGTCACAGAAACAACCAAGACACTCATCTGCTGCTGATTGTAATCTAGATGGCTCTAACTAGCTCAGGCCCTCTTTTAGTTCCTTTTTGTCCCACGTTAAAACAAGGACACTGTTATGAAGCCTCTCCGTCTCTGTGAGCTTTTCAAGCTTTAAAAGAGTGGGTGTCCCACTGTCTGGCGATAGAAAAGAACACGTCAGCCGGGGCTATCTTTACACCCGAGCGCCCATTCTGACTTTAACTGCATTGGATTTTTTGTTTCACAACAGAGTGTATATCAAGCACGCCTTTGTGGCCCTGCCGCAGCCTGTAATGCATGACTAAAACACCTAAGTGGCAGCGGTGGTTCGTTAAGAAAGGGGGTGGGGTGGGGTGAGGGGGAGTGGGGGTGGGGAGGGGCAGGGGGAGCGTGCTCAGAGTGACAATCAGCCTGCATAGGTAGAGAGAGAGAGAGAGAGAAGAGAAGGGGAGAAAGAAAGGTGAAGACAGAAGGCAGGTCTGCTGCGGTTTGGCAGCCACTGCATATGGATCATGACATCATTCTCCGAACCGGATGACGTCTTCTCCCCCTTAATATCGTTCAAAGAGTTCTTTTAAAAATCAAAAACCTGCTCATTAAATTGTTTTAATTTAACTTCTGGAGCACTCCTCATTCTCCTTATCTGATCTCCTTTTCCTTGAGAAACAGGGGCTTTTCTCTTCATTACTGTCTATCGGAGCCATTTATCTCTGCTTTCCCAAGAAGTTTACTGACAGCCCAGTATGCAGGAATTCTTTATATCTTTACGTTAGTTTATGAGCGTGTAATTACAGATATTGGCTGTCTCCAGCATATTTAGACACCAATTCCATTTAAGTTTTGAAGCTACAGCTCAGCATTTTCTATCGCATAAAATCACACACAGCTACATTGGCAGGAATAAGAGCTTTCCTGTGCTTTTTTTTTAATGTGTGTGTGTTTTAATCTCATTACAGTTATTGATGGTGTGCTGCTATAGTGTGGATAGGTCCAAAGGGCAGTAAAACTGTAGTAGGCTCACATGTGTGCTATGTGAGGAGATCCAAATAGGGCTCCAACTTTCAGAATATATATTTGGTGAAATTACCAAATAAAATGGCTCATTAAGGACACTTACTGTCTCACCCTTTGCTCTTAAATTTGCATTATATAACTTTTTTCATTTATCAAAGTCTTGTCCTTGTAAATCGACTATAATGTAACTTTAAAAATATACGTTCTTGCCTTTAAGAGCGAGGAGTTAATATTACCATTTTTTTTAAACCATGGCCCGATTATTTACAGCCAACTGACTAACCATATCTCACCTGCTAACATTGTCACTAGCAAAGTCATACTTGAGAAGAAATGCTACTACACCAGAAAATATTAGTCACAATGCTAACTTATATGCAGGGTCAAACTGTATGAATTTTGTCTTAAACATGCAATGGCACAAAGCCAAACAAATGCATAACTAACATTTGTTTTCTACAGTAATATCCAGTATGAGAGCAGAGGGCAGAATAGCTAGTGTCATGTCTAAGTGTGTTTGTTGTCATTATGCTAATGTTCATTATATATACATAATATATCTTTGACATATAACATAGCAGTATAAAAGTGCAGGACAGTCTAATGCTTGTCTCATCACTGTTTTAACCTTGGCTAGCTCATGGCTAGCCCATGCAGTCTGCATCCAAAGTGCATGATGGCAAAAGTTTGTGTAGAGCTCCTTAAATGAAAAGTATTTCACTCCTGCCAAGTCTGAAAACTCACAAAGTCCTCGAAGAGAGGGTTTATTAAGGAAACAGGCTTTAGTCCTATTTGTAAAAAAGGAAATTAAAGTGCTGAAAACAGTCAAATCCTGTTTAAATGTTGTGGTGGTGGGAGGGCCAAAGCGTGAGGATATAATTAAATATATCATCTAAATAGGTATTGATCGTCTTAAGGGTGTTGCCATTAGATTAAAAGGTTAAGGAATAAAGCGACTTTGAGGATTAAATCATTGTGAGGTAAAATCAAAAGCAGCAGAAGATAAACGCTGCAATAATTACAAAGTATGAGTGCTGCATACACGCTTAATGAAAGAGACATTAAAGATCCCAAGCTAAGATGCATTTATTGGCCACAAGCAAACCCGATCATGGTATTTTATCCACTGCAAAGAGAGGTGAGTTTGGAAGACACAAAGGTCTACCAATTGCCCTCACTGTTTATGTCAACGTTGCTCCACAATTTGAACTACAGTACTGAGATAGAATCATCAAAGGCCGTAGCAACCCTGAGACGGTTGATAAAGAAAGAGTCGCGGTGCGGCACCTGAGGCAAGCAGTCGCCACAAGGTCAGGAAACTTTCTTTTTTTTAATCCAATAGACGTGTTTTATCTTCAGGGAGAGAGCGAGGAACCAGCTGAGCAGAGGATAACGGGCCCTGTTACACTCCTGCCTCCCCTTCTGATCAACCAATCAGGCGTGAGAAAAATGCTGAGTCAACCGCTGGGCGCTGCTCACGTCCGAATGCTGCGGAGGAGGGGTCGGTGGTAGAAGAAGAGCCAGCCAGGCAGCCAGGCGGTGTCTGCAGTGGACTGCAGCAGCATTAGCACTGCTAACCTCGTGGCACAGGTCCTTTCATTTTGAGAGGTGCTGACCCACCAGCCCCCAAGTCTTTAAGGGCTGGTCTCTGCTTATGGACTTTTATTTTACATCACATCTCCCATAGAAATTAGGTTTAATTGAAATGTCTAAGCTTAGTTTGATGATATACGTCCCACTTTTCCCTCTGCCTCTAGTCACTAGGTAATTAGAGGGAATTAATACAGCCAGCCACAGAAGATAAAGTTTACAGCCTGACCACAGGTCAACTTGTTTCATTACTATGGTGCGCCTTGCATTAAGCTAATTACCAGCTGGCAAACATCTTCATCAGACATGCACACAGACCTTCATTAGGATGCTTTGTATAAATCTGCTTCATTTAAATGCCGCATTACAGAAGATTATTGTGGTTTTAAGTGGATTTTAATGGCTATTTTGCAACAGTGGCCCTCAGAACCATCAGGGGTTTCACACTGATGTGACAGGAAGTGATGGTCTGACAGGTTTCCTGGCCTCGCCCTCCCACAGTATTGGCGCTTGATGGAGAACCAAGGTCTGGCAGTCAGTCAGCTAGACACCGAAAAAGCAGTAGGACACTGATAGGCAGAACGCATGACATGGTCAGCGAGAGAAGAGACTGATAGAGTGAGGGGAGTGGCTGCGTATGGCAGGTTGTATTAGTGCAGCCCCCAGTGTCAGGCCATACATCTGAAATGAAAATATCATGGTGAGCAAGAGTGACAGAGTCCACAGCGGGACTGGTTTCAAAGTGTCACTCCTCCTGCTGGGGCCTTACTTAGCTGTGGGCAGGCAGCTGCTACGTAACACTACCTGTACTGTGTGAGCCTCCCCAGGGACGCCGTGCACCCCCACTGACCTTCCCACTATGACTCCCTAACTGTCTTTACCGCTCCGTCTCTCCCTCGCTCCTCTGCAGGCGTCCAGCTGTCCCTAACCCTCAACTCCTCCTCCCCTCTGTCTCCAATATAAGGGCAGGAATGCAGCGGACAGCACGGTCCCAGAATAGAAAAATAGCCAGCCTATCTCCAACCATGCAGTCAGCCTCATAGAGGGCACCTACAGTAGCAGCAAGCAAGAGGGCCCACACACACACACACACTAAGCACTCCGACCGACCCACATATATAAAGTCCACTTCGCTGAGCTCCTGAACTGCTAAACTTATGAATGCTTAACACCTTTACTTATTGTAGTTGTGATCTTGACAGAGCTGTCTTACAGTTTAATGTTGAAAGAGCACTCACCGGTGAAGCCTTCAGCAGGCATCTGAGCGAGGTTAATGATAAAACGCTCTGTTTATAATGATTCTGTTTGATGTCAGATCTGAGTGGAGGTGTGTGGGGTGAAGGAGGGTTGCCTGTTTGATGAGTGTGTGGGCCACAGATTGCAAGAATAAAGCACAGGCAGGAATTCTCTCCTCAATCTACTGAAAATCCTGCTATGAAAAGGATTCAGCGTGCAGCGCTTTCTCCTCTGAAGTTGATAGTTGTGCTTGACCACACAGAGAAGCTTGCCGGGTAGTACTTGGCCTCACCATCCATCCTGTGTGAACATTCTACACAGGCACAGTTCACACTTGCAACACCAGGATCAAATATAGACATGAGAATCAACACAGGATACTCTGTTGGAAGCACAGAGTACGCACACACATGCACACTGCAGTGCTGCATGTTGCAGAGGTAGAGCAACTGCAGCTCGAGGACAGGTAGAGAATTCAGGCCATGCAGGCTTGTCCTCTCCTCTGTGTGCTACTTCCAGCTTTCTTCCTCCTGTCATTCTCCCTTCTCTCTTCCCCCTCTTTTTTCCTCCTCACTCAAGGATGTGTCCTCCTCATCAATTTGCCGGTCTCATAGGTTGCAAGTTTATTAAATAGATGGAAAGAGAGAGAAAGAAATACTGGACGGACCCTGTCTTTACATCCGCAGCTAGTATTTACACTTTTTTTTATGCAATTTGTGTTAGGTTGTTGTATTTCTTATCTTGACAGATTTGATACAGAACTGAAAGTTCACAATTACACGTGTCATTTTTAAGTGCTAAATCCTAGTAGAGCTACACAGAGCAGGCTGTGACTGCTGGACAACATTTTTTTTTATTCAATTTGGCACAAACAGTGAATTTCTTCAGCTGTGGATTTACCCATATTTATTGTTCCAGTATGGCGTTGGTGGGACTGAGTTAGAATAAACTGTGTGTGTTTTCATTGTCACCAGTGGAATAGGAAAGATGACAATTGAGATTTGTTGACAACTAGGAAAACTGTTAAAAGTTTAGTCAGCGTTAGCGTACTCACCCGTTGAGTTTCCCCCACAGTTCAAAATGACCTTCACCAACAAACCCAGTCCTGCCACAAAAGACTCCGGTGAACACCTCACAAATGATGGCTCAGGGCGAAAGCTTGAAGAAAAAAATGCTTTTGAAAATATAAAAATATCTGAATTTATCTGAATTAGTTTATATAGGACCACATGTCTGTGTTCTGGGATTTGAATGAGAAAGGGGTGGGACCGTGTTCAGTACAGAGAAACCGTGGGCAGGCTTAAGGCACTTAAAAATCTCAGCCTATATAAGCTTAGTGTGGAAGGATACCCGATGAGTTACTTGTGGCCGTTCTGTTAGAAAGCTCCATTTGCAGATTAGTGTGGTCTGTTCCAGCTAGTTTGTATCTGATGCTACCAATGCACATATGGTACGCATCTTTTCACATTAGAGTCCAAAACAAAACTTTAGTTTAATAATTTTCAGTACGAGCCATCCTTTCCCATGTCCACTTATGTATCGGATCCTTTGTTAATATAAAAACAGTCTTTAGCAGGTTTGTCATTTCAGTTAAGCCATTGATTATCATTAGAGATGGCACGATACCACTTTTTTATGTCCGATACCGATACCGATATCATAAATTTGGATATCTGCCGATACCGATATGAATCCGATATAGTGTTTTTTAATCAACAAAACTGTTTTTTAAAATATCTTGCTGCATTTTGCAAGTCTGCAAGTTCATACTCAAGTTTAAAACAACAACTACACTAAAGCTATTCTGTTATACCTGTATACAAAAAAAATATTTCATAGTTCAGCAATACTGATCAATCTAATAAACTTAGACCTACACCATCCTCCCTATTCTGGTATTTTAAAGAGTACTTAGCGTAAATATTAAGCAACCTAACTAATAGGGTTCCAACTCCCAGCAACAACAAAAAGAAATAAATAAAAAATAAGGAACCACCCCTCACGTGCCACCTCATGATGCTTAATCGACGTAATCAACCTTAATTTGATGCAGTGTGAAAAAAAATGAACAGAAATCAATTATTTTTCAAGAAATATTAAATAGATTCAACATCTTTCTTCAACAAAATTGCAGACTGCACAGATGGTACCTTCCCAAAGTAAAAAGTACTATAGCTTACTAGGGTATATATTAGACTTAATAGTCACTATATACAGTAATTGACTTCTATTCATTTTACATCAAATTAAAACTTTGGGTGTCAGATAATTATTTATTAAAAGCTCGACATTTTAAATGAGAATAAGAAAGAAAAGTATGTCTTTGTGCCCCCTTTTCCCTGTTCATGCCCTATCGGCCCCCCTGGCTAAACTTTGCTAGATCCGCCCCTGCACAGTTACCAGCGTCAGCTACGTAGAAAAAGATCCTGGTGTAGAAAGTAATATTAAATAAATTCTAACAACAGCTTATCAAGCTTAAACGTTCTGCTGTTGTTCAGCCACTGGTTTCCTCTTTCTGGTGCAAAGTGGGCCAAAAACAAACAAGAGACACGGACTCGCGACAGAAAAGCCGATCAGCTGATCATTAAGCAGTTTCATGATTGAAGTAGCAGCAGGAGAGCGAGAGGCAGTCGCTTGTTAAGCTTAACGTGGGAATGCTTTACAAACATTCAGAGATGGACTTACACACTTGCTTTACTTCTCTCGGGGATAACTTTGTCGGAGATGAAATGCCAGGTTGCTAGCGAAGCTCCACATGCTATCCAGACCACCGACAGGTCCGGCATGCCACAGCCGCTCTATCACGTGATGCATACTGCTCCGACTGCTAACGTTCTGAGGTGAGTTACGGCGTGTTGCAAGTTTTGCGAGGTGCTTTCGTGATATTTAATGGATCGGATTACATTTTTTATTTTTCTCCGATATCCGATCCAGTAATTTAGGTCAGTATCGGACCGATACCGATACGTAATATCGGATCGGTCCATCTCTAATTATCATATAAGATCAGTCAATTATGAAAAAGTACAGTCCAAACACAACATATATCAATACGTTTCTAGGGCCATGAGTCTGCTTAAAAAGTTTATTTTCTAATGATTAAATGATTAGCTAGGCTAATTGAACCAGGAAATGAGTGAGTTGTTCCAAAGACGAGCAGAGCCATGCAGCAAGACTGCTGAGTACATCATCTTTGTGCCACCACACTGAACAGGCCCAACTATGAGCCAGAACTTAGTGCATAGACGTGAGAACAGTAACGGCTGGTGAGGAGAGACTGGGTGAAATGGAGAGAGGAGGAGATGTTCCACGTGTAAGGCTAGAGGTCAATGTGAGTTAATTTTCCTGCTGTCCTATCCACTGGCTTCATTAGCAGTATTGGCAGTTAGGTGATGAATTCATTGTTTTTTCAAGTTTGTCTGCAACCATTGTTTATATGTGCTCCTCTCTTATCTCTCAGGGCCCCACTTTCTGTTTTTCTCATCTCTTTTTCATCACCCGTCCTACCTGCTATTCCCCTTTCTCTGTCTTACCTTCTGGCTCACTCACTCTCTTCTGTTCTTCATCGTTTTCCCTTGGTCTTTTGCAACCCATACCTTTTTTGTATCATCTGGCTTCTTCTAAGCAGTAACATGCACTCTTTTAAGGGCAACATTTTTTTCTAGCAATCAATGCCTGTTTGCTGATGCATTGTGCTGTTTGGTTTGTTGCAGCTTGTACAAATGTTTTATTACTGCTTATTGACGACACGTGGGTGTGAACAGCGTCATTTCTTATCATTTCCTTTCTCTGGCTTTGTCTCTTTCAGGCATCTTCACTTCTTCCTGTCACCTCTTCTGGACCAGATTCTACCCTAAAATGCTTT